>NC_083727.1:78304503-78624683 GCF_028564815.1 Eubalaena glacialis | reverse complement strand
GGCAGAATTGCAGGAAACAGATTTCAGGAGGTAGATTCGACTCACCTTGAAAGCACATGAAAAGCGGCAAAGCGTTGACAATGATGCCTTTGGCCAAAAAGGGCGTATGCGTTTTTTCCTGATTATATTCAGGAAAAAACGCATACGCCCTTTTTGGCCAACCAAGCAAGCCGGAAAGGCAAATCAGCGCTACAAAGAAGCCTCGCTTGCCAGCGGTCAAAAGGGCCATGCTGAAAAAAGTGTAAAAACCAGAAATGCAGGACAGGCCATGGAGACATGGGAGCCTTGCTACGCTGATGGGCGGGGTGGAAATTGCCAACAGCCACTCTGCAGAAGTGTACGCTGCGTCCTGAAACATGTAATAGACACAGCTTAGGGAGCATAGGGCACTTCCACTCATGGGCGTAGAAATCGGGAAACTTAAAAATCAACAAGACACAGGCACCCCAAACTTTAGGGCTGCTCTGTTTCCAAGAGCCTCCACTTCGGTACACCTTAAATATCCCAGGAAAGAGAAAAATGGATAAAGAAGTTGTGGTACTTATGCACAACGGAATATCACTCAGCCATGAAATCAGTGTCATAAGGTTAGTAGCAGCATGATGAGTGGATTTAGGGACGATGACTCTAAGTGAAGTAAGTCACACAGAAAAGGACACTTATCCTAAGATATCACTTATAGAAGGAAGGTCAAAATCGCTACACCTGAACTGAATTCCAAAACAGAACAGAGTCACACATTTAGAAAACACACTATGGCTGCTTAACGGGAAAGGTGAGGTGGGGCGATGCATAAAACAAGGGTTTGAAATTAGCTCAGATACCATTCCAGAAGCCAAATATGTAATAGACAAGACCTACTCCCTGCTCAGTGAACTGGACTCAACACCCCCTATTCACCGCCCAAGAATATATCTGACTAGGAAGAGTCTTCAAACCTATGTATTGATATCTCTCTGGAAGTGAATCAAGAGGGTGTAAAGCGGCATAAACACAGCAGGGAAAAGCAGCTAAACCCCATTATAAAAATAGATTACTTCAAAAAAAACCCATAAAACAAAGACAGTGAAAGAGAGAGAAATTCTTACAAAATCCGTTCAGGGGCTCTGATGCAACCTGGATTGACCATATCTAGACCCACAGCTGGATGAGACATAAGGCTGGACACTCTTGGGGATGAGAGGATTGGTGAGGTTGGGTGAGCAAACGCAGACCCTTTAAAGTAATACTGCGTGGTACCCATGCCACGGGTCCCAAATCTCCAGGTTCAAGGGTATCTTCCTCCATCGAAAACATGCCTGGGAAACCCAGAAAATGGTACACCGTGTGATCGGGAAAGGTTTCTAAAACTCACCTCATTTCTCCTCTCCTTGTGCTCGGATTCGCCATTCCAGCCGCTTCACTAACGATCTCCCTACTTGGAGAATCAGCACCGTTGACCTCCTGTTTCGTACAGGTCGCAATTTGTCCTGAGGATGAACGGGAAGAGGGGGAACCAATGAGAGACTAGCTCTAGGTGTTGGGACAGGCACAGGTCACTCTATTGTCCCATCAGGAAGAAGAATGAACCACAGGCTCAGCCTGCCCCCCGGAACCAGAATAGGGCCTGAAGCAATCCTGCGCTTTTGCGGCCAGCTCCCAAAAAAGCGAGTTGACAAATGGAGCTCAGGTGCACTGCAATTCACAAACCTGCAGAGTTATAAATGATAACTCTCGTCCACAAATATATTGAGGGAAGGCAACGAAGAGGATTTGAAAGCAAGGCAGAATTGCAGGAAACCGATTTCAGGAGGTAGATTCGACTCGCCTTGAAAGCACATGAAAAGCGGCAAAGCGTTGACAATGATGCCCTTGGCCAAAAAGGGCGTATGCGTTTTTTCCTGAATATATTCAGGAAAAAACGCATACGCCCTTTTTGGCCAACCAAGCAAGCCGGAAAGGCAAATCAGCGCTACAAAGAAGTCTCGCTTGCCAGCGGTCAAAAGGGCCATGCTGAAAAAAGTGTAAAAACCAGAAATGCAGGACAGGCCATGGAGACATGGGAGCCTTGCTACAATGATGGGCGGGGTGGAAATTACCAACAGCCACTCTGGAGAAGTTTACGCTGAGTCCTGAAACATGTAATAGACACAGCTGAGAGAGCATAGGGCACTTCCACTCATGGGAATAGAAATCGGGAAACCTAAAAATCAACAAGACACAGGCACCCCAAACTTTAGGGCTGCTCTGTTTCCAAGAGCCTCCACTTCGGGACACCTTAAATATCGCAGGAAAGAGAAAAATGGATAAAGGAGTTGTGGTACTCATGCACAATGGAATATCACTCAGCCATGAAATCAGTGTCATAAGGCTAGTAGCAGCATGATGAGTGGATTTAGGGATGATGACTCTAAGTGAAGTAAGTCACACAGAAAAGGACACTTATCCTAAGATATCACTTATAGAGGGAATGTCAAAATCGCTACACCTGAACTGAATTCCAAAACAGAACAGAGTCACACATTTAGAAAACACACATGGGCTCCTTAACGGGAAAGGTGAGGTGGGGTGATGCATAAAACAAGGGTTTGAAATTAGCTCAGATACCGTTCCACAAGCCAAATATGTAATACACAAGACCTACCCCCTGCTCAGTGAACTGGACTCAACACCCCCTATTCACCGCCCAAGAATATATCTGACTAGGAAGAGTCTTCAAACCTATGTATTGATATCTCTCTGGAAGTGAATCAAGAGGGTGTAAAGCGGCATAAACACAGCAGGGAAAAGCAGCTAAACCCCATTATAAAAATAGATTACTTCAAAAAAAACCCATAAAACAAAGACAGTGAAAGAGAGAGAAATTCTTACAAAATCTGTTCAGGGGCTCTGATACAACCTGGATTGACCATATCTAGACCCACAGTTGGATGAGACATAAGGCTGGACACTCTTGGGGCTGAGAGGATTGGTGAGGTTTGGTGAGCAAACGCAGACCCTTTAAAGTAATACTGTGTGGTACCCATGCCATGGGTCCCAAATCTCCAGGTTCAAGGGCATCTTCCTCCATCGAAAACATGCCTGGGAAACCCAGAAGATGGTACACCGTGTGATCGGGAAAGGTTTCTAAAACGCACCTCATTTCTCCTCTCCTTGTGCTCAGGTTCACCATTCCAGCCGCTTCACTAACAATCTCCCTACTTGGAGAATCAGCACCGTTGACCTCCTGTTTCGTACAGGTCGCAATTTGTCCTGAGGATGAACGGGAAGAGGGGGAACCAATGACAGACTAGCTCTAGGTGTTGGGACAGGCACAGGTCACTCTATTGTCCCATCAGGAAGAAGAATGAACCATAGGCTCAGCCTGCCCCCCGGAACCAGAATAGGGCCTGAAGCAATCCTGCGCTTTTGCGGCCAGCTCCCAAAAAAGCGAGTTGACAAATGGAGCTCAGGGGCACTGCAATTCACAAACCTGCAGAGTTATAAATGATAACTCTCGTCCACAAATATATTGAGGGAAGGCAACGAAGAGGATTTGAAAGCAAGGCAGAATTGCAGGAAACAGATTTCAGGAGGTAGATTCGACTCGCCTTGAAAGCACATGAAAAGCGGCAAAGCGTTGACAATGATGCCCTTGGCCAAAAAGGGCGTATGCGTTTTTTCCTGATTATATTCAGGAAAAAACGCATACGCCCTTTTTGGCCAACCAAGCAAGCCGGAAAGGCAAATCAGCGCTACAAAGAAGCCTCGCTTGCCAGCGGTCAAAAGGGCCATGCTGAAAAAAGTGTAAAAACCAGAAATGCAGGACAGGCCATGGAGACATGGGAGCCTTGCTACGCTGATGGGCGGGGTGGAAATTGCCAACAGCCACTCTGCAGAAGTGTACGCTGCGTCCTGAAACATGTAATAGACACAGCTTAGGGAGCATAGGGCACTTCCACTCATGGGCGTAGAAATCGGGAAACTTAAAAATCAACAAGACACAGGCACCCCAAACTTTAGGGCTGCTCTGTTTCCAAGAGCCTCCACTTCGGTACACCTTAAATATCCCAGGAAAGAGAAAAATGGATAAAGAAGTTGTGGTACTTATGCACAACGGAATATCACTCAGCCATGAAATCAGTGTCATAAGGTTAGTAGCAGCATGATGAGTGGATTTAGGGACGATGACTCTAAGTGAAGTAAGTCACACAGAAAAGGACACTTATCCTAAGATATCACTTATAGAAGTAAGGTCAAAATCGCTACACCTGAACTGAATTCCAAAACAGAACAGAGTCACACATTTAGAAAACACACTATGGCTGCTTAACGGGAAAGGTGAGGTGGGGCGATGCATAAAACAAGGGTTTGAAATTAGCTCAGATACCATTCCAGAAGCCAAATATGTAATAGACAAGACCTACTCCCTGCTCAGTGAACTGGACTCAACACCCCCTATTCACCGCCCAAGAATATATCTGACTAGGAAGAGTCTTCAAACCTATGTATTGATATCTCTCTGGAAGTGAATCAAGAGGGTGTAAAGCGGCATAAACACAGCAGGGAAAAGCAGCTAAACCCCATTATAAAAATAGATTACTTCAAAAAAAACCCATAAAACAAAGACAGTGAAAGAGAGAGAAATTCTTACAAAATCCGTTCAGGGGCTCTGATGCAACCTGGATTGACCATATCTAGACCCACAGCTGGATGAGACATAAGGCTGGACACTCTTGGGGATGAGAGGATTGGTGAGGTTGGGTGAGCAAACGCAGACCCTTTAAAGTAATACTGCGTGGTACCCATGCCACGGGTCCCAAATCTCCAGGTTCAAGGGTATCTTCCTCCATCGAAAACATGCCTGGGAAACCCAGAAAATGGTACACCGTGTGATTGGGAAAGGTTTCTAAAACTCACCTCATTTCTCCTCTCCTTGTGCTCGGATTCGCCATTCCAGCCGCTTCACTAACGATCTCCCTACTTGGAGAATCAGCACCGTTGACCTCCTGTTTCGTACAGGTCGCAATTTGTCCTGAGGATGAACGGGAAGAGGGGGAACCAATGACAGACTAGCTCTAGGTGTTGGGACAGGCACAGGTCACTCTATTGTCCCATCAGGAAGAAGAATGAACCACAGGCTCAGCCTGCCCCCCGGAACCAGAATAGGGCCTGAAGCAATCCTGCGCTTTTGCGGCCAGCTCCCAAAAAAGCGAGTTGACAAATGGAGCTCAGGTGCACTGCAATTCACAAACCTGCAGAGTTATAAATGATAACTCTCGTCCACAAATATATTGAGGGAAGGCAACGAAGAGGATTTGAAAGCAAGGCAGAATTGCAGGAAACCGATTTCAGGAGGTAGATTCGACTCGCCTTGAAAGCACATGAAAAGCGGCAAAGCGTTGACAATGATGCCCTTGGCCAAAAAGGGCGTATGCGTTTTTTCCTGAATATATTCAGGAAAAAACGCATACGCCCTTTTTGGCCAACCAAGCAAGCCGGAAAGGCAAATCAGCGCTACAAAGAAGTCTCGCTTGCCAGCGGTCAAAAGGGCCATGCTGAAAAAAGTGTAAAAACCAGAAATGCAGGACAGGCCATGGAGACATGGGAGCCTTGCTACAATGATGGGCGGGGTGGAAATTACCAACAGCCACTCTGGAGAAGTTTACGCTGAGTCCTGAAACATGTAATAGACACAGCTGAGAGAGCATAGGGCACTTCCACTCATGGGAATAGAAATCGGGAAACCTAAAAATCAACAAGACACAGGCACCCCAAACTTTAGGGCTGCTCTGTTTCCAAGAGCCTCCACTTCGGGACACCTTAAATATCGCAGGAAAGAGAAAAATGGATAAAGGAGTTGTGGTACTCATGCACAATGGAATATCACTCAGCCATGAAATCAGTGTCATAAGGCTAGTAGCAGCATGATGAGTGGATTTAGGGATGATGACTCTAAGTGAAGTAAGTCACACAGAAAAGGACACTTATCCTAAGATATCACTTATAGAGGGAATGTCAAAATCGCTACACCTGAACTGAATTCCAAAACAGAACAGAGTCACACATTTAGAAAACACACATGGGCTCCTTAACGGGAAAGGTGAGGTGGGGTGATGCATAAAACAAGGGTTTGAAATTAGCTCAGATACCGTTCCACAAGCCAAATATGTAATACACAAGACCTACCCCCTGCTCAGTGAACTGGACTCAACACCCCCTATTCACCGCCCAAGAATATATCTGACTAGGAAGAGTCTTCAAACCTATGTATTGATATCTCTCTGGAAGTGAATCAAGAGGGTGTAAAGCGGCATAAACACAGCAGGGAAAAGCAGCTAAACCCCATTATAAAAATAGATTACTTCAAAAAAAACCCATAAAACAAAGACAGTGAAAGAGAGAGAAATTCTTACAAAATCTGTTCAGGGGCTCTGATACAACCTGGATTGACCATATCTAGACCCACAGTTGGATGAGACATAAGGCTGGACACTCTTGGGGCTGAGAGGATTGGTGAGGTTTGGTGAGCAAACGCAGACCCTTTAAAGTAATACTGTGTGGTACCCATGCCATGGGTCCCAAATCTCCAGGTTCAAGGGCATCTTCCTCCATCGAAAACATGCCTGGGAAACCCAGAAGATGGTACACCGTGTGATCGGGAAAGGTTTCTAAAACGCACCTCATTTCTCCTCTCCTTGTGCTCAGGTTCACCATTCCAGCCGCTTCACTAACAATCTCCCTACTTGGAGAATCAGCACCGTTGACCTCCTGTTTCGTACAGGTCGCAATTTGTCCTGAGGATGAACGGGAAGAGGGGGAACCAATGACAGACTAGCTCTAGGTGTTGGGACAGGCACAGGTCACTCTATTGTCCCATCAGGAAGAAGAATGAACCACAGGCTCAGCCTGCCCCCCGGAACCAGAATAGGGCCTGAAGCAATCCTGCGCTTTTGCGGCCAGCTCCCAAAAAAGCGAGTTGACAAATGGAGCTCAGGGGCACTGCAATTCACAAACCTGCAGAGTTATAAATGATAACTCTCGTCCACAAATATATTGAGGGAAGGCAACGAAGAGGATTTGAAAGCAAGGCAGAATTGCAGGAAACCGATTTCAGGAGGTAGATTCGACTCGCCTTGAAAGCACATGAAAAGCGGCAAAGCGTTGACAATGATGCCCTTGGCCAAAAAGGGCGTATGCGTTTTTTCCTGATTATATTCAGGAAAAAACGCATACGCCCTTTTTGGCCAACCAAGCAAGCCGGAAAGGCAAATCAGCGCTACAAAGAAGCCTCGCTTGCCAGCGGTCAAAAGGGCCATGCTGAAAAAAGTGTAAAAACCAGAAATGCAGGACAGGCCATGGAGACATGGGAGCCTTGCTACAATGATGGGCGGGGTGGAAATTACCAACAGCCACTCTGGAGAAGTGTACGCTGCGTCCTGAAACATGTAATAGACACAGCTGAGAGAGCATAGGGCACTTCCACTCATGGGAATAGAAATCGGGAAACCTAAAAATCAACAAGACACAGGCACCCCAAACTTTAGGGCTGCTCTGTTTCCAAGAGCCTCCACTTCGGGACACCTTAAATATCGCAGGAAAGAGAAAAATGGATAAAGGAGTTGTGGTACTCATGCACAATGGAATATCACTCAGCCATGAAATCAGTGTCATAAGGCTAGTAGCAGCATGATGAGTGGATTTAGGGATGATGACTCTAAGTGAAGTAAGTCACACAGAAAAGGACACTTATCCTAAGATATCACTTATAGAGGGAATGTCAAAATCGCTACACCTGAACTGAATTCCAAAACACAACAGAGTCACACATTTAGAAAACACACATGGGCTCCTTAACGGGAAAGGTGAGGTGGGGTGATGCATAAAACAAGGGTTTGAAATTAGCTCAGATACCGTTCCACAAGCCAAATATGTAATACACAAGACCTACCCCCTGCTCAGTGAACTGGACTCAACACCCCCTATTCACCGCCCAAGAATATATCTGACTAGGAAGAGTCTTCAAACCTATGTATTGATATCTCTCTGGAAGTGAATCAAGAGGGTGTAAAGCGGCATAAACACAGCAGGGAAAAGCAGCTAAACCCCATTATAAAAATAGATTACTTCAAAAAAAACCCATAAAACAAAGACAGTGAAAGAGAGAGAAATTCTTACAAAATCTGTTCAGGGGCTCTGATACAACCTGGATTGACCATATCTAGACCCACAGTTGGATGAGACATAAGGCTGGACACTCTTGGGGCTGAGAGGATTGGTGAGGTTTGGTGAGCAAACGCAGACCCTTTAAAGTAATACTGTGTGGTACCCATGCCATGGGTCCCAAATCTCCAGGTTCAAGGGCATCTTCCTCCATCGAAAACATGCCTGGGAAACCCAGAAGATGGTACACCGTGTGATCGGGAAAGGTTTCTAAAACGCACCTCATTTCTCCTCTCCTTGTGCTCAGGTTCACCATTCCAGCCGCTTCACTAACAATCTCCCTACTTGGAGAATCAGCACCGTTGACCTCCTGTTTCGTACAGGTCGCAATTTGTCCTGAGGATGAACGGGAAGAGGGGGAACCAATGAGAGACTAGCTCTAGGTGTTGGGACAGGCACAGGTCACTCTATTGTCCCATCAGGAAGAAGAATGAACCACAGGCTCAGCCTGCCCCCCGGAACCAGAATAGGGCCTGAAGCAATCCTGCGCTTTTGCGGCCAGCTCCCAAAAAAGCGAGTTGACAAATGGAGCTCAGGGGCACTGCAATTCACAAACCTGCAGAGTTATAAATGATAACTCTCGTCCACAAATATATTGAGGGAAGGCAACGAAGAGGATTTGAAAGCAAGGCAGAATTGCAGGAAACCGATTTCAGGAGGTAGATTCGACTCGCCTTGAAAGCACATGAAAAGCGGCAAAGCGTTGACAATGATGCCCTTGGCCAAAAAGGGCGTATGCGTTTTTTCCTGATTATATTCAGGAAAAAACGCATACGCCCTTTTTGGCCAACCAAGCAAGCCGGAAAGGCAAATCAGCGCTACAAAGAAGCCTCGCTTGCCAGCGGTCAAAAGGGCCATGCTGAAAAAAGTGTAAAAACCAGAAATGCAGGACAGGCCATGGAGACATGGGAGCCTTGCTACGCTGATGGGCGGGGTGGAAATTGCCAACAGCCACTCTGCAGAAGTGTACGCTGCGTCCTGAAACATGTAATAGACACAGCTTAGGGAGCATAGGGCACTTCCACTCATGGGCGTAGAAATCGGGAAACTTAAAAATCAACAAGACACAGGCACCCCAAACTTTAGGGCTGCTCTGTTTCCAAGAGCCTCCACTTCGGTACACCTTAAATATCCCAGGAAAGAGAAAAATGGATAAAGAAGTTGTGGTACTTATGCACAACGGAATATCACTCAGCCATGAAATCAGTGTCATAAGGTTAGTAGCAGCATGATGAGTGGATTTAGGGACGATGACTCTAAGTGAAGTAAGTCACACAGAAAAGGACACTTATCCTAAGATATCACTTATAGACGGAAGGTCAAAATCGCTACACCTGAACTGAATTCCAAAACAGAACAGAGTCACACATTTAGAAAACACACTATGGCTGCTTAACGGGAAAGGTGAGGTGGGGCGATGCATAAAACAAGGGTTTGAAATTAGCTCAGATACCATTCCAGAAGCCAAATATGTAATAGACAAGACCTACTCCCTGCTCAGTGAACTGGACTCAACACCCCCTATTCACCGCCCAAGAATATATCTGACTAGGAAGAGTCTTCAAACCTATGTATTGATATCTCTCTGGAAGTGAATCAAGAGGGTGTAAAGCGGCATAAACACAGCAGGGAAAAGCAGCTAAACCCCATTATAAAAATAGATTACTTCAAAAAAAACCCATAAAACAAAGACAGTGAAAGAGAGAGAAATTCTTACAAAATCCGTTCAGGGGCTCTGATGCAACCTGGATTGACCATATCTAGACCCACAGCTGGATGAGACATAAGGCTGGACACTCTTGGGGATGAGAGGATTGGTGAGGTTGGGTGAGCAAACGCAGACCCTTTAAAGTAATACTGCGTGGTACCCATGCCACGGGTCCCAAATCTCCAGGTTCAAGGGTATCTTCCTCCATCGAAAACATGCCTGGGAAACCCAGAAAATGGTACACCGTGTGATCGGGAAAGGTTTCTAAAACTCACCTCATTTCTCCTCTCCTTGTGCTCGGATTCGCCATTCCAGCCGCTTCACTAACGATCTCCCTACTTGGAGAATCAGCACCGTTGACCTCCTGTTTCGTACAGGTCGCAATTTGTCCTGAGGATGAACGGGAAGAGGGGGAACCAATGACAGACTAGCTCTAGGTGTTGGGACAGGCACAGGTCACTCTATTGTCCCATCAGGAAGAAGAATGAACCACAGGCTCAGCCTGCCCCCCGGAACCAGAATAGGGCCTGAAGCAATCCTGCGCTTTTGCGGCCAGCTCCCAAAAAAGCGAGTTGACAAATGGAGCTCAGGTGCACTGGAATTCACAAACCTGCAGAGTTATAAATGATAACTCTCGTCCACAAATATATTGAGGGAAGGCAACGAAGAGGATTTGAAAGCAAGGCAGAATTGCAGGAAACCGATTTCAGGAGGTAGATTCGACTCGCCTTGAAAGCACATGAAAAGCGGCAAAGCGTTGACAATGATGCCCTTGGCCAAAAAGGGCGTATGCGTTTTTTCCTGAATATATTCAGGAAAAAACGCATACGCCCTTTTTGGCCAACCAAGCAAGCCGGAAAGGCAAATCAGCGCTACAAAGAAGTCTCGCTTGCCAGCGGTCAAAAGGGCCATGCTGAAAAAAGTGTAAAAACCAGAAATGCAGGACAGGCCATGGAGACATGGGAGCCTTGCTACAATGATGGGCGGGGTGGAAATTACCAACAGCCACTCTGGAGAAGTTTACGCTGAGTCCTGAAACATGTAATAGACACAGCTGAGAGAGCATAGGGCACTTCCACTCATGGGAATAGAAATCGGGAAACCTAAAAATCAACAAGACACAGGCACCCCAAACTTTAGGGCTGCTCTGTTTCCAAGAGCCTCCACTTCGGGACACCTTAAATATCGCAGGAAAGAGAAAAATGGATAAAGGAGTTGTGGTACTCATGCACAATGGAATATCACTCAGCCATGAAATCAGTGTCATAAGGCTAGTAGCAGCATGATGAGTGGATTTAGGGATGATGACTCTAAGTGAAGTAAGTCACACAGAAAAGGACACTTATCCTAAGATATCACTTATAGAGGGAATGTCAAAATCGCTACACCTGAACTGAATTCCAAAACAGAACAGAGTCACACATTTAGAAAACACACATGGGCTCCTTAACGGGAAAGGTGAGGTGGGGTGATGCATAAAACAAGGGTTTGAAATTAGCTCAGATACCGTTCCACAAGCCAAATATGTAATACACAAGACCTACCCCCTGCTCAGTGAACTGGACTCAACACCCCCTATTCACCGCCCAAGAATATATCTGACTAGGAAGAGTCTTCAAACCTATGTATTGATATCTCTCTGGAAGTGAATCAAGAGGGTGTAAAGCGGCATAAACACAGCAGGGAAAAGCAGCTAAACCCCATTATAAAAATAGATTACTTCAAAAAAAACCCATAAAACAAAGACAGTGAAAGAGAGAGAAATTCTTACAAAATCTGTTCAGGGGCTCTGATACAACCTGGATTGACCATATCTAGACCCACAGTTGGATGAGACATAAGGCTGGACACTCTTGGGGCTGAGAGGATTGGTGAGGTTTGGTGAGTAAACGCAGACCCTTTAAATTAATACTGTGTGGTACCCATGCCATGGGTCCCAAATCTCCAGGTTCAAGGGCATCTTCCTCCATCGAAAACATGCCTGGGAAACCCAGAAGATGGTACACCGTGTGATCGGGAAAGGTTTCTAAAACGCACCTCATTTCTCCTCTCCTTGTGCTCAGGTTCACCATTCCAGCCGCTTCACTAACAATCTCCCTACTTGGAAAATCAGCACCGTTGACCTCCTGTTTCGTACAGGTCGCAATTTGTCCTGAGGATGAACGGGAAGAGGGGGAACCAATGACAGACTAGCTCTAGGTGTTGGGACAGGCACAGGTCACTCTATTGTCCCATCAGGAAGAAGAATGAACCACAGGCTCAGCCTGCCCCCCGGAACCAGAATAGGGCCTGAAGCAATCCTGCGCTTTTGCGGCCAGCTCCCAAAAAAGCGAGTTGACAAATGGAGCTCAGGGGCACTGCAATTCACAAACCTGCAGAGTTATAAATGAGAACTCTCGTCCACAAATATATTGAGGGAAGGCAACGAAGAGGATTTGAAAGCAAGGCAGAATTGCAGGAAACAGATTTCAGGAGGTAGATTCGACTCGCCTTGAAAGCACATGAAAAGCGGCAAACCGTTGACAATGATGCCCTTGGCCAAAAAGGGCGTATGCGTTTTTTCCTGATTATATTCAGGAAAAAACGCATACGCCCTTTTTGGCCAACCAAGCAAGCCGGAAAGGCAAATCAGCGCTACAAAGAAGCCTCGCTTGCCAGCGGTCAAAAGGGCCATGCTGAAAAAAGTGTAAAAACCAGAAATGCAGGACAGGCCATGGAGACATGGGAGCCTTGCTACGCTGATGGGCGGGGTGGAAATTGCCAACAGCCACTCTGCAGAAGTGTACGCTGCGTCCTGAAACATGTAATAGACACAGCTTAGGGAGCATAGGGCACTTCCACTCATGGGCGTAGAAATCGGGAAACTTAAAAATCAACAAGACACAGGCACCCCAAACTTTAGGGCTGCTCTGTTTCCAAGAGCCTCCACTTCGGTACACCTTAAATATCCCAGGAAAGAGAAAAATGGATAAAGAAGTTGTGGTACTTATGCACAACGGAATATCACTCAGCCATGAAATCAGTGTCATAAGATTAGTAGCAGCATGATGAGTGGATTTAGGGACGATGACTCTAAGTGAAGTAAGTCACACAGAAAAGGACACTTATCCTAAGATATCACTTATAGAAGGAATGTCAAAATCGCTACACCTGAACTGAATTCCAAAACAGAACAGAGTCACACATTTAGAAAACACACTATGGCTGCTTAACGGGAAAGCTGAGGTGGGGCGATGCATAAAACAAGGGTTTGAAATTAGCTCCGATACCGTTCCAGAAGCCAAATATGTAATAGACAAGACCTACTCCCTGCTCAGTGAACTGGACTCAACAACCCCTATTCACCGCCCAAGAATATATCTGACTAGGAAGAGTCTTCAAACCTATGTATTGATATCTCTCTGGAAGTGAATCAAGAGGGTGTAAAGCGGCATAAACACAGCAGGGAAAAGCAGCTAAACCCCATTATAAAAATAGATTACTTCAAAAAAAAAACCCATAAAACAAAGAGAGTGAAAGAGAGAGAAATTCTTACAAAATCTGTTCAGGGGCTCTGATGCAACCTGGATTGACCATATCTAGACCCACAGCTGGATGAGACATAAGGCTGGACACTCTTGGGGCTGAGAGGATTGGTGAGGTTGGGTGAGCAAACGCAGACCCTTTAAAGTAATACTGCGTGGTACCCATGCCACGGGTCCCAAATCTCCAGGTTCAAGGGCATCTTCCTCCATCGAAAACATGCCTGGGAAACCCAGAAGATGGTACACCGTGTGATCGGGAAAGGTTTCTAAAACGCACCTCATTTCTCCTCTCCTTGTGCTCGGATTCGCCATTCCAGCCGCTTCACTAACAATCTCCCTACTTGGAGAATCAGCACCGTTGACCTCCTGTTTCGTACAGGTCGCAATTTGTCCTGAGGATGAACGGGAAGAGGGGGAACCAATGAGAGACTAGCTCTAGGTGTTGGGACAGGCACAGGTCACTCTATTGTCCCATCAGGAAGAAGAATGAACCACAGGCTCAGCCTGCCCCCCGGAACCAGAATAGGGCCTGAAGCAATCCTGCGCTTTTGCGGCCAGCTCCCAAAAAAGCGAGTTGACAAATGGAGCTCAGGGGCACTGCAATTCAAAAACCTGAAGACTTATAAATGATAACTCTCGTCCACAAATATATTGAGGGAAGCCAACGAAGAGGATTTGAAAGCAAGGCAGAATTGCAGGAAACAGATTTCAGGAGGTAGATTCGACTCGCCTTGAAAGCACATGAAAAGCGGCAAAGCGTTGACAATGATGCCCTTGGCCAAAAAGGGCGTATGCGTTTTTTCCTGATTATATTCAGGAAAAAACGCATACGCCCTTTTTGGCCAACCAAGCAAGCCGGAAAGGCAAATCAGCGCTACAAAGAAGCCTCGCTTGCCAGCGGTCAAAGGGCCATGCTGAAAAAAGTGTAAAAACCAGAAATGCAAGACAGGCCATGGAGACATGGAAGCCTTGCTACGCTGATGGGCGGGTTGGAAATTGCCAACAGCCACTCTGCAGAAGTGTACGCTACGTCCTGAAACATGTAATAGACACAGCTGAGAGAGCATAGGGCACTTCCACTCATGGGCGTGGAAATCGGGAAACGTATAAATCAACAAGACACAGGCACCCCAAACTTTAGGGCTGCTCTGTTTCCAAGAGCCTCCACTTCGGGACACCTTAAATATCGCAGGAAAGAGAAAAATGGATAAAGGAGTTGTGGTACTCATGCACAATGGAATATCACTCAGCCATGAAATCAGTGTCATAAGGCTAGTAGCAGCATGATGAGTGGATTTAGGGATGATGACTCTAAGTGAAGTAAGTCACACAGAAAAGGACACTTATCCTAAGATATCACTTATAGAGGGAATGTCAAAATCGCTACACCTGAACTGAATTCCAAAACAGAACAGAGTCACACATTTAGAAAACACACATGGGCTCCTTAACGGGAAAGGTGAGGTGGGGTGATGCATAAAACAAGGGTTTGAAATTAGCTCAGATACCGTTCCACAAGCCAAATATGTAATACACAAGACCTACCCCCTGCTCAGTGAACTGGACTCAACACCCCCTATTCACCGCCCAAGAATATATCTGACTAGGAAGAGTCTTCAAACCTATGTATTGATATCTCTCTGGAAGTGAATCAAGAGGGTGTAAAGCGACATAAACACAGCAGGGAAAAGCAGCTAAACCCCATTATAAAAATAGATTACTTCAAAAAAAACCCATAAAACAAAGACAGTGAAAGAGAGAGAAATTCTTACAAAATCTGTTCAGGGGCTCTGATACAACCTGGATTGACCATATCTAGACCCACAGTTGGATGAGACATAAGGCTGGACACTCTTGGGGCTGAGAGGATTGGTGAGGTTTGGTGAGTAAACGCAGACCCTTTAAATTAATACTGTGTGGTACCCATGCCATGGGTCCCAAATCTCCAGGTTCAAGGGCATCTTCCTCCATCGAAAACATGCCTGGGAAACCCAGAAGATGGTACACCGTGTGATCGGGAAAGGTTTCTAAAACGCACCTCATTTCTCCTCTCCTTGTGCTCAGGTTCACCATTCCAGCCGCTTCACTAACAATCTCCCTACTTGGAAAATCAGCACCGTTGACCTCCTGTTTCGTACAGGTCGCAATTTGTCCTGAGGATGAACGGGAAGAGGGGGAACCAATGACAGACTAGCTCTAGGTGTTGGGACAGGCACAGGTCACTCTATTGTCCCATCAGGAAGAAGAATGAACCACAGGCTCAGCCTGCCCCCCGGAACCAGAATAGGGCCTGAAGCAATCCTGCGCTTTTGCGGCCAGCTCCCAAAAAAGCGAGTTGACAAATGGAGCTCAGGGGCACTGCAATTCACAAACCTGCAGAGTTATAAATGAGAACTCTCGTCCACAAATATATTGAGGGAAGGCAACGAAGAGGATTTGAAAGCAAGGCAGAATTGCAGGAAACAGATTTCAGGAGGTAGATTCGACTCGCCTTGAAAGCACATGAAAAGCGGCAAAGCGTTGACAATGATGCCCTTGGCCAAAAAGGGCGTATGCGTTTTTTCCTGATTATATTCAGGAAAAAACGCATACGCCCTTTTTGGCCAACCAAGCAAGCCGGAAAGGCAAATCAGCGCTACAAAGAAGCCTCGCTTGCCAGCGGTCAAAAGGGCCATGCTGAAAAAAGTGTAAAAACCAGAAATGCAGGACAGGCCATGGAGACATGGGAGCCTTGCTACGCTGATGGGCGGGGTGGAAATTGCCAACAGCCACTCTGCAGAAGTGTACGCTGCGTCCTGAAACATGTAATAGACACAGCTTAGGGAGCATAGGGCACTTCCACTCATGGGCGTAGAAATCGGGAAACTTAAAAATCAACAAGACACAGGCACCACAAACTTTAGGGCTGCTCTGTTTCCAAGAGCCTCCACTTCGGTACACCTTAAATATCCCAGGAAAGAGAAAAATGGATAAAGAAGTTGTGGTACTTATGCACAACGGAATATCACTCAGCCATGAAATCAGTGTCATAAGATTAGTAGCAGCATGATGAGTGGATTTAGGGACGATGACTCTAAGTGAAGTAAGTCACACAGAAAAGGACACTTATCCTAAGATATCACTTATAGAAGGAATGTCAAAATCGCTACACCTGAACTGAATTCCAAAACAGAACAGAGTCACACATTTAGAAAACACACTATGGCTGCTTAACGGGAAAGCTGAGGTGGGGCGATGCATAAAACAAGGGTTTGAAATTAGCTCCGATACCGTTCCAGAAGCCAAATATGTAATAGACAAGACCTACTCCCTGCTCAGTGAACTGGACTCAACAACCCCTATTCACCGCCCAAGAATATATCTGACTAGGAAGAGTCTTCAAACCTATGTATTGATATCTCTCTGGAAGTGAATCAAGAGGGTGTAAAGCGGCATAAACACAGCAGGGAAAAGCAGCTAAACCCCATTATAAAAATAGATTACTTCAAAAAAAAAACCCATAAAACAAAGAGAGTGAAAGAGAGAGAAATTCTTACAAAATCTGTTCAGGGGCTCTGATGCAACCTGGATTGACCATATCTAGACCCACAGCTGGATGAGACATAAGGCTGGACACTCTTGGGGCTGAGAGGATTGGTGAGGTTGGGTGAGCAAACGCAGACCCTTTAAAGTAATACTGCGTGGTACCCATGCCACGGGTCCCAAATCTCCAGGTTCAAGGGCATCTTCCTCCATCGAAAACATGCCTGGGAAACCCAGAAGATGGTACACCGTGTGATCGGGAAAGGTTTCTAAAACGCACCTCATTTCTCCTCTCCTTGTGCTCGGATTCGCCATTCCAGCCGCTTCACTAACAATCTCCCTACTTGGAGAATCAGCACCGTTGACCTCCTGTTTCGTACAGGTCGCAATTTGTCCTGAGGATGAACGGGAAGAGGGGGAACCAATGAGAGACTAGCTCTAGGTGTTGGGACAGGCACAGGTCACTCTATTGTCCCATCAGGAAGAAGAATGAACCACAGGCTCAGCCTGCCCCCCGGAACCAGAATAGGGCCTGAAGCAATCCTGCGCTTTTGCGGCCAGCTCCCAAAAAAGCGAGTTGACAAATGGAGCTCAGGGGCACTGCAATTCAAAAACCTGAAGACTTATAAATGATAACTCTCGTCCACAAATATATTGAGGGAAGCCAACGAAGAGGATTTGAAAGCAAGGCAGAATTGCAGGAAACAGATTTCAGGAGGTAGATTCGACTCGCCTTGAAAGCACATGAAAAGCGGCAAAGCGTTGACAATGATGCCCTTGGCCAAAAAGGGCGTATGCGTTTTTTCCTGATTATATTCAGGAAAAAACGCATACGCCCTTTTTGGCCAACCAAGCAAGCCGGAAAGGCAAATCAGCGCTACAAAGAAGTCTCGCTTGCCAGCGGTCAAAAGGGCCATGCTGAAAAAAGTGTAAAAACCCGAAATGCAGGACAGGCCATGGAGACATGGGAGCCTTGCTACAATGATGGGCGGGGTGGAAATTTCCAACAGCCACTCTGGAGAAGTTTACGCTGAGTCCTGAAACATGTAATAGACACAGCTGAAAGAGCATAGGGCACTTCCACTCATGGGCGTAGAAATCGGGAAACGTATAAATCAACAAGACACAGGCACCCCAAACTTTAGGGCTGCTCTGTTTCCAAGAGCCTCCACTTCGGGACACCTTAAATATCCCAGGAAAGAGAAAAATGGATAAAGGAGTTGTGGTACTCATGCACAATGGAATATCACTCAGCCATGAAATCAGTGTCATAAGGCTAGTAGCAGCATGATGAGTGGATTTAGGGATGATGACTCTAAGTGAAGTAAGTCACACAGAAAAGGACACTTATCCTAAGATATCACTTATAGAGGGAATGTCAAAATCGCTACACCTGAACTGAATTCCAAAACAGAACAGAGTCACACATTTAGAAAACACACATGGGCTCCTTAACGGGAAAGGTGAGGTGGGGTGATGCATAAAACAAGGGTTTGAAATTAGCTCAGATACCGTTCCACAAGCCAAATATGTAATACACAAGACCTACTCCCTGCTCAGTGAACTGGACTCAACACCCCCTATTCACCGCCCAAGAATATATCTGACTAGGAAGAGTCTTAAAACCTATGTATTGATATCTCTCTGGAAGTGAATCAAGAGGGTGTAAAGCGGCATAAACACAGCACGGAAAAGCAGCTAAACCCCATTATAAAAATAGATTACTTAAAAAAAAACCCATAAAACAAAGAGAGTGAAAGAGAGAGAAATTCTTACAAAATCCGTTCAGGGGCTCTGATGCAACCTGGATTGACCATATCTAGACCCACAGCTGGATGAGACATAAGGCTGGACACTCTTGGGGCTGAGAGGATTGGTGAGGTTGGGTGAGCAAACGCAGACCCTTTAAAGTAATACTGCGTGGTACCCATGCCATGGGTCTCAAATCTCCAGGTTCAAGGGTATCTTCCTCCATCGAAAACATGCCTGGGAAACCCAGAAGATGGTACACCGTGTGATCGGGAAAGGTTTCTAAAACGCACCTCATTTCTCCTCTCCTTGTGCTCGGGTTCGCCATTCCAGCCGCTTCACTAACAATCTCCCTACTTGGAGAATCAGCACCGTTGACCTCCTGTTTCGTACAGGTCGCAATTTGTCCTGAGGATGAACGGGAAGCGGGGGAACCAATGAGAGACTAGCTCTAGGTGTTGGGACAGGCCCAGGTCACTCTATTGTCCCATCAGGAAGAAGAATGAACCACAGGCTCAGCCTGCCCCCCGGAACCAGAATAGGGCCTGAAGCAATCCTGCGCTTTTGCGGCCAGCTCCCAAAAAAGCGAGTTGACAAATGGAGCTCAGGGGCACTGCAATTCACAAACCTGAAGACGTATAAATAATAACACTCGTCCACAAATATATTGAGGGAAGGCAACGAAAAGGATTTGAAAGCAAGGCAGAATTGCAGGAAACAGATTTCAGGAGGTAGATTCGACTCGCCTTGAAAGCACATGAAAAGCGGCAAAGCGTTGACAATGATGCCCTTGGCCCAAAAGGGCGTATGCGTTTTTTCCTGATTATATTCAGGAAAAAACGCATACGCCCTTTTTGGCCAACCAAGCAAGCCGGAAAGGCAAATCAGCGCTACAAAGAAGCCTCGCTTGCCAGCGGTCAAAGGGCCATGCTGAAAAAAGTGTAAAAACCAGAAATGCAAGACAGGCCATGGAGACATGGAAGCCTTGCTACGCTGATGGGCGGGTTGGAAATTGCCAACAGCCACTCTGCAGAAGTGTACGCTACGTCCTGAAACATGTAATAGACACAGCTGAGAGAGCATAGGGCACTTCCACTCATGGGCGTAGAAATCGGGAAACGTATAAATCAACAAGACACAGGCACCCCAAACTTTAGGGCTGCTCTGTTTCCAAGAGCCTCCACTTCGGGACACCTTAAATATCCCAGGAAAGAGAAAAATGGATAAAGGAGTTGTGGTACTCATGCACAATGGAATATCACTCAGCCATGAAATCAGTATCATAAGGCTAGTAGCAGCATGATGAGTGGATTTAGGGATGATGACTCTAAGTGAAGTAAGTCACACAGAAAAGGACACTTATCCTAAGATATCACTTATAGAGGGAATGTCAAAATCGCTACACCTGAACTGAATTCCAAAACAGAACAGAGTCACACATTTAGAAAACACACATTGGCTCCTTAACGGGAAAGGTGAGGTGGGGTGATGCATAAAACAAGGGTTTGAAATTAGCTCAGATACCGTTCCACAAGCCAAATATGTAACAGACAAGACCTACTCCCTGCTCAGTGAACTGGACTCAACACCCCCTATTCACCGCCCAAGAATATATCTGACTAGGAAGAGTCTTCAAACCTATGTATTGATATCTCTCTGGAAGTGAATCAAGAGGGTGTAAAGCGGCATAAACACAGCAGGGAAAAGCAGCTAAACCCCATTATAAAAATAGATTACTTTAAAAAAAACCCATAAAACAAAGAAAGTGAAAGAGAGAGAAATTCTTACAAAATCCGTTCAGGGGCTCTGATACAACCTGGATTGACCATATCTAGACCCACAGTTGGATGAGACATAAGGCTGGACACTCTTGGGGCTGAGAGGATTGGTGAGCAAACGCAGACCCTTTAAAGTAATACTGTGTGGTACCCATGCCATGGGTCCCAAATCTCCAGGATCAAGGGCATCTTCCTCCATCGAAAACATGCCTGGGAAACCCAGAAGATGGTACACCGTGTGATCGGGAAAGGTTTCTAAAATGCACCTCATTTCTCCTCTCCTTGTGCTCGGGTTCACCATTCCAGCCGCTTCACTAACAATCTCCCTACTTGGAGAATCAGCACCGTTGACCTCCTGTTTCGTACAGGTCGCAATTTGTCCTGAGGATGAACGGGAAGAGGGGGAACCAATGAGAGACTAGCTCTAGGTGTTGGGACAGGCACAGGTCACTCTATTTTCCCATCAGGAAGAAGAATGAACCACAGGCTCAGCCTGCCCCCTGGAACCAGAATAGGGCCTGAAGCAATCCTGCGCTTTTGCGGCCAGCTCCCAAAAAAGCGAGTTGACAAATGGAGCTCAGGGGCACTGCAATTCACAAACCTGCAGAGTTATAAATGATAACTCTCGTCCACAAATATATTGAGGGAAGGCAACGAAGAGGATTTGAAAGCAAGGCAGAATTGCAGGAAACAGATTTCAGGAGGTAGATTCGACTCGCCTTGAAAGCACATGAAAAGCGGCAAAGCGTTGACAATGATGCCCTTGGCCAAAAAGGGCGTATGCGTTTTTTCCTGAATATATTCAGGAAAAAACGCATACGCCCTTTTTGGCCAACCAAGCAAGCCGGAAAGGCAAATAGGCGCTACAAAGAAGTCTCGCTTGCCAGCGGTCAAAAGGGCCATGCTGAAAAAAGTGTAAAAACCAGAAATGCAGGACAGGCCATGGAGACATGGGAGCCTTGCTACGCAGATGAGCGGGATGGAAATTGCCAACAACCACTCTGGAAAAGTGTACGCTGTGTCCTGAAACATGTAATAAGCACAGCTTAGAGAGCATACGGCACTTCCACTCATGGGCGTATAAATCGGGAAAACAAAAAATCATAAAGACACAGGCACCCCAAACGTTAGGGCTGCTCTGTTTCCAAGAACCTCCACTTCGGTACACCTTAAATATCCCAGGAAAGAGAAAAATGGATAAAGGAGTTGTGGTACTCATGCACAATGGAATATCACTCAGCCATGAAATCAGTGTCATAAGGTTAGTAGAAGCATGATGAGTGGATTTAGGGACGATGACTCTAAGTGAAGTAAGTCACACAGAAAAGGACACTTATCCTAAGATATCACTTATAGAAGGAATGTCAAAATCGCTACACCTGAACTGAATTCCAAAACAGAACAGAGTCACACATTTAGAAAACACACTATGGCTGCTTAACGGGAAAGCTGAGGTGGGGCGATGCATAAAACAAGGGTTTGAAATTAGCTCAGATACCGTTCCAGAAGCCAAATATGTAATAGACAAGACCTACTCCCTGCTCAGTGAACTGGACTCAACACCCCCTATTCACCGCCCAAGAATATATCTGACTAGGAAGAGTCTTAAAACCTATGTATTGATATCTCTCTGGAAGTGAATCAAGAGGGTGTAAAGCGGCATAAACACAGCAGGGAAAAGCAGCTAAACCCCATTATAAAAATAGATTACTTCAAAAAAAAACCCATAAAACAAAGACAGTGAAAGAGGGAGAAATTCTTACAAAATCCGTTCAGGGGCTCTGATGCAACCTGGATTGACCATATCTAGACCCACAGCTGGATGAGACATAAGGCTGGACACTCTTGGGGCTGAGAGGTTTGGTGAGGTTGGGTGAGCAAACGCAGACCCTTTAAAGTAATACTGCGTGGTACCCATGCCGTGGGTCCCAAATCTCCAGGTTCAAGGGCATCTTCCTACATCGAAAACATGCCTGGGAAACCCAGAAAATGGTACACCGTGTGATCGGGAAAGGTTCCTAAAACTCACCTCATTTCTCCTCTCCTTGTGCTCGGATTCCCCATTCCAGCCACTTCACTAACAATCTCCCTACTTGGAGAATCAGCACCGTTGACCTCCTGTTTTGTACAGGTCGCAATTTGTCCTGAGGATGAACGGGAAGATGGGGAACCAATGAGAGACTAGCTCTAGGTGTTGGGACAGGCACAGGTCACTCTATTGTCCCATCAGGAAGAAGAATGAACCACAGGCTCAGCCTGCCCCCCGGAACCAGAATAGGGCCTGAAGCAATCCTGCGCTTTTGCGGCCAGCTCCCAAAAAAGCGAGTTGACAAATGGAGCTCAGGGGCACTGCAATTCACAAACCTGCAGAATTATAAATGATAACTCTCGTCCACAAATATATTGAGGGAAGGCAACGAAGAGGATTTGAATGCAAGGCAGAATTGCAGGAAACAGATTTCATGAGGTAGATTCGACTCGCCTTGAAAGCACATGAAAAGCGGCAAAGCGTTGACAATGATGCCCTTGGCCAAAAAGGGCGTATGCGTTTTTTCCTGAATATATTCAGGAAAAAACGCATACGCCCTTTTTGGCCAACCAAGCAAGCCGGAAAGGCAAATCGGCGCTACAAAGAAGTCTCGCTTGCCAGCGGTCAAAAGGGCCATGCTGAAAAAAGTGTAAAAACCAGAAATGCAGGACAGGCCATGGAGACATGGGAGCCTTGCTACGCTGATGAGCGGGATGGAAATTGCCAACAACCACTCTGGAAAAGTGTACGCTGTGTCCTGAAACATGTAATAAGCACAGCTTAGAGAGCATACGGCACTTCCACTCATGGGCGTATAAATCGGGAAAACAAAAAATCATCAAGACACAGGCACCCCAAACGTTAGGGCTGCTCTGTTTCCAAGAACCTCCACTTCGGTACACCTTAAATATCCCAGGAAAGAGAAAAATGGATAAAGGAGTTGTGGTACTCATGCACAATGGAATATCACTCAGCCATGAAATCAGAGTCATAAGGTTAGTAGAAGCATGATGAGTGGATTTAGGGACGATGACTCTAAGTGAAGTAAGTCACACAGAAAAGGACACTTATCCTAAGATATCACTTATAGAAGGAATGTCAAAATCGCTACAGCTGAACTGAATTCCAAAACAGAACAGAGTCACACATTTAGAAAACACACTATGGCTGCTTAACGGGAAAGCTGAGGTGGGGCGATGCATAAAACAAGGGTTTGAAATTAGCTCAGATACCGTTCCAGAAGCCAAATATGTAATAGACAAGACCTACTCCCTGCTCAGTGAACTGGACTCAACACCCCCTATTCACCGCCCAAGAATATATCTGACTAGGAAGAGTCTTAAAACCTATGTATTGATATCTCTCTGGAAGTGAATCAAGAGGGTGTAAAGCGGCATAAACACAGCAGGGAAAAGCAGCTAAACCCCATTATAAAAATAGATTACTTCAAAAAAAAACCCATAAAACAAAGACAGTGAAAGAGGGAGAAATTCTTACAAAATCCGTTCAGGGTCTCTGATGCAACCTGGATTAACCATATCTAGACCCACAGCTGGATGAGACATAAGGCTGGACACTCTTGGGGCTGAGAGGTTTGGTGAGGTTGGGTGAGCAAACGCAGACCCTTTAAAGTAATACTGCGTGGTACCCATGCCGTGGGTCCCAAATCTCCAGGTTCAAGGGCATCTTCCTACATCGAAAACATGCCTGGGAAACCCAGAAAATGGTACACCGTGTGATCGGGAAAGGTTCCTAAAACTCACCTCATTTCTCCTCTCCTTGTGCTCGGATTCCCCATTCCAGCCACTTCACTAACAATATCCCTACTTGGAGAATCAGCACCGTTGACCTCCTGTTTTGTACAGGTCGCAATTTGTCCTGAGGATGAACGGGAAGATGGGGAACCAATGAGAGACTAGCTCTAGGTGTTGGGACAGGCACAGGTCACTCTATTGTCCCATCAGGAAGAAGAATGAACCACAGGCTCAGCCTGCCCCCCGGAACCAGAATAGGGCCTGAAGCAATCCTGCGCTTTTGCGGCCAGCTCCCAAAAAAGCGAGTTGACAAATGGAGCTCAGGGGCACTGCAATTCACAAACCTGCAGAGTTATAAATGATAACTCTCGTCCACAAATATATTGAGGGAAGGCAACGAAGAGGATTTGAAAGCAAGGCAGAATTGCAGGAAACAGATTTCAGGAGGTAGATTCGACTCGCCTTGAAAGCACATGAAAAGCGGCAAAGCGTTGACAATGATGCCCTTGGCCAAAAAGGGCGTATGCGTTTTTTCCTGAATATATTCAGGAAAAAACGCATACGCCCTTTTTGGCCAACCAAGCAAGCCGGAAAGGCAAATCAGCGCTACAAAGAAGCCTCGCTTGCCAGCGGTCAAAAGGGCCATGCTGAAAAAAGTGTAAAAACCAGAAATGCAGGACAGGCCATGGAGACATGGGAGCCTTGCTACCCTGATGGGCGGGGTGGAAATTGCCCACAGCCACTCTGCAGAAGTGTACGCTGCGTCCTGAAACATGTAATAGACACAGCTTGGAGAGCATAGGGCACTTCCACTCATGGGCGTAGAAATCGGGAAACTTAAAAATCAACAAGACACAGGCACCCCAAACTTTAGGGCTGCTCTGTTTCCAAGAGCCTCCACTTCGGTACACCTTAAATATCCCAGGAAAGAGAAAAATGGATAAAGAAGTTGTGGCACTTATGCAAAACGGAATATCACTCAGCCATGAAATCAGTGTCATAAGGCTAGTAGCAG
This sequence comes from Eubalaena glacialis, assembly GCF_028564815.1. Classification (NCBI taxonomy): domain Eukaryota; kingdom Metazoa; phylum Chordata; class Mammalia; order Artiodactyla; family Balaenidae; genus Eubalaena; species Eubalaena glacialis. Next base: position 78,599,423 of record NC_083727.1, on the reverse strand, counting down.
CATGATGAGTGGATTTAGGGACGATGACTCTAAGTGAAGTAAGTCACACAGAAAAGGGCACTTATCCTAAGATATCACTTATAGAAGGAATGTCAAAATCGCTACACCTGAACTGAATTCCAAAACAGAACAGAGTCACACATTTAGAAAACACACTATGGCTGCTTAACGGGAAAGCTGAGGTGGGGCGATGCATAAAACAAGGGTTTGAAATTAGCTCAGATACCGTTCCAGAAGCCAAATATGTAATAGACAAGACCTACTCCCTGCTCAGTGAACTGGACTCAACACCCCCTATTCACCGCCCAAGAATATATCTGACTAGGAAGAGTCTTAAAACCTATGTATTGATATCTCTCTGGAAGTGAATCAAGAGGGTGTAAAGCGGCATAAACACAGCAGGGAAAAGCAGCTAAACCCCATTATAAAAATAGATTACTTCAAAAAAAAACCCATAAAACAAAGAGAGTGAAAGAGAGAGAAATTCTTACAAAATCCGTTCAGGGGCTCTGATGCAACCTGGATTGACCATATCTAGACCCACAGCTGGATGAGACATAAGGCTGGACACTCTTGGGGCTGAGAGGATTGGTGAGGTTGGGTGAGCAAACGCAGACCCTTTAAAGTAATACTGCGTGGTACCCATGCCTTGGGTCCCAAATCTCCAGGTTCAAGGGCATCTTCCTCCATCGAAAACATGCCTGGGAAACCCAGAAGATGGTACACCGTGTGATCGGGAAAGGTTTCTAAAACGCACCTCATTTCTCCTCTCCTTGTGCTCGGGTTCACCATTCCAGCCGCTTCACTAACAATCTCCCTACTTGGAGAATCAGCACCGTTGACCTCCTGTTTCGTACAGGTCGCAATTTGTCCTGAGGATGAACGGGAAGAGGGGGAACCAATGAGAGACTAGCTCTAGGTGTTGGGACAGGCACAGGTCACTCTATTTTCCCATCAGGAAGAAGAATGAACCACAGGCTCAGCCTGCCCCCTGGAACCAGAATAGGGCCTGAAGCAATCCTGCGCTTTTGCGGCCAGCTCCCAAAAAAGCGAGTTGACAAATGGAGCTCAGGGGCACTGCAATTCACAAACCTGCAGAGTTATAAATGATAACTCTCGTCCACAAATATATTGAGGGAAGGCAACGAAGAGGATTTGAAAGCAAGGCAGAATTGCAGGAAACAGATTTCAGGAGGTAGATTCGACTCGCCTTGAAAGCACATGAAAAGCGGCAAAGCGTTGACAATGATGCCCTTGGCCAAAAAGGGCGTATGCGTTTTTTCCTGAATATATTCAGGAAAAAACGCATACGCCCTTTTTGGCCAACCAAGCAAGCCGGAAAGGCAAATCGGCGCTACAAAGAAGTCTCACTTGCCAGCGGTCAAAAGGGCCATGCTGAAAAAAGTGTAAAAACCAGAAATGCAGGACAGGCCATGGAGACATGGGAGCCTTGCTACGCTGATGAGCGGGATGGAAATTGCCAACAACCACTCTGGAGAAGTGTACGCTGTGTCCTGAAACATGTAATAAGCACAGCTTAGAGAGCATACGGCACTTCCACTCATGGGCGTATAAATCGGGAAAACAAAAAATCAACAAGACACAGGCACCCCAAACGTTAGGGCTGCTCTGTTTCCAAGAACCTCCACTTCGGTACACCTTAAATATCCCAGGAAAGAGAAAAATGGATAAAGAAGTTGTGGCACTTATGCAAAACGGAATATCACTCAGCCATGAAATCAGTGTCATAAGGCTAGTAGCAGCATGATGAGTGGATTTAGGGACGATGACTCTAAGTGAAGTAAGTCACACAGAAAAGGGCACTTATCCTAAGATATCACTTATAGAAGGAATGTCAAAATCGCTACACCTGAACTGAATTCCAAAACAGAACAGAGTCACACATTTAGAAAACACACTATGGCTGCTTAACGGGAAAGCTGAGGTGGGGCGATGCATAAAACAAGGGTTTGAAATTAGCTCAGATACCGTTCCAGAAGCCAAATATGTAATAGACAAGACCTACTCCCTGCTCAGTGAACTGGACTCAACACCCCCTATTCACCGCCCAAGAATATATCTGACTAGGAAGAGTCTTAAAACCTATGTATTGATATCTCTCTGGAAGTGAATCAAGAGGGTGTAAAGCGGCATAAACACAGCAGGGAAAAGCAGCTAAACCCCATTATAAAAATAGATTACTTCAAAAAAACACCCATAAAACAAAGAGCGAGAAAGAGAGAGAAATTCTTACAAAATCCGTTCAGGGGCTCTGATGCAACCTGGATTGACCATATCTAGACCCACAGCTGGATGAGACATAAGGCTGGACACTCTTGGGGCTCAGAGGATTGGTGAGGTTGGGTGAGCAAACGCAGACCCTTTAAAGTAATACTGCGTGGTACCCATGCCACGGGTCCCAAATCTCCAGGTTCAAGGGTATCTTCCTCCATCGAAAACATGCCTGGGAAACCCAGAAAATGGTACGCCGTGTGATCGGGAAAGGTTTCTAAAACTCACCTCATTTCTCCTCTCCTTGTGCTCGGATTCCCCATTCCAGCCACTTCACTAACAATCTCCCTGCTTGGAGAATCAGCACCGTTGACCTCCTGTTTTGTACAGGTCGCAATTTGTCCTGAGGATGAACGGGAAGAGGGGGAACCAATGAGAGACTAGCTCTAGGTGTTGGGACAGGCACAGGTCACTCTATTGTCCCATCAGGAAGAAGAATGAACCACAGGCTCAGCCTGCCCCCCGGAACCAGAATAGGGCCTGAAGCAATCCTGCGCTTTTGCGGCCAGCTCCCAAAAAAGCGAGTTGACAAATGGAGCTCAGGGGCACTGCAATTCACAAACCTGCAGAGTTATAAATGATAACTCTCGTCCACAAATATATTGAGGGAAGGCAACGAAGAGGATTTGAAAGCAAGGCAGAATTGCAGGAAACAGATTTCAGGAGGTAGATTCGACTCGCCTTGAAAGCACATGAAAAGCGGCAAAGCGTTGACAATGATGCCCTTGGCCAAAAAGGGCGTATGCGTTTTTTCCTGAATATATTCAGGAAAAAACGCATACGCCCTTTTTGGCCAACCAAGCAAGCCGGAAAGGCAAATCAGCGCTACAAAGAAGCCTCGCTTGCCAGCGGTCAAAAGGGCCATGCTGAAAAAAGTGTAAAAACCAGAAATGCAGGACAGGCCATGGACACATGGGAGCCTTGCTACGCTGATGGGCGGGGTGGAAATTGCCCACAGCCACTCTGCAGAAGTTTACGCTGCGTCCTGAAACATGTAATAGACACAGCTTGGAGAGCATAGGGCACTTCCACTCATGGGCGTAGAAATCGGGAAACTTAAAAATCAACAAGACACAGGCACCCCAAACGTTAGGGCTGCTCTGTTTCCAAGAACCTCCACTTCGGTACACCTTAAATATCCCAGGAAAGAGAAAAATGGATAAAGAATTTGTGGCACTTATGCGAAACGGAATATCACTCAGCCATGAAATCAGTGTCATAAGGCTAGTAGCGGCATGATGAGTGGATTTAGGGACGATGACTCTAAGTGAAGTAAGTCACACAGAAAAGGGCACTTATCCTAAGATATCACTTATAGAAGGAATGTCAAAATCGCTACACCTGAACTGAATTCCAAAACAGAACAGAGTCACACATTTAGAAAACACACTATGGCTGCTTAACGGGAAAGCTGAGGTGGGGCGATGCATAAAACAAGGGTTTGAAATTAGCTCAGATACCGTTCCAGAAGCGAAATAGGTAATAGACAAAACCTACTCCCTGCTCAGTGAACTGGACTCAACACCCCCTATTCACCGCCCAAGAATATATCTGACTAGGAAGAGTCTTAAAACCTATGTATTGATATCTCTCTGGAAGTGAATCAAGAAGGTGTAAAGCGGCATAAACACAGCAGGGAAAAGCAGCTAAACCCCATTATAAAAATAGATTACTTCAAAAAAAAAACCCATAAAACAAAGACAGTGAAAGAGAGAGAAATTCTTACAAAATCCGTTCAGGGGCTCTGATGCAACCTGGATTGACCATATCTAGACCCACAGCTGGATGAGACATAAGGCTGGACACTCTTGGGGCTGAGAGGATTGGTGAGGTTGGGTGAGCAAACGCAGACCCTTTAAAGTAGTACTGCGTGGTACCCATGCCACGGGTCCCAAATCTCCAGGTTCAAGGGTATCTTCCTCCATCGAAAACATGCCTGGGAAACCCAGAAGATGGTACACCGTGTGATCGGGAAAGGTTTCTAAAACGCACCTCATTTCTCCTCTCCTTGTGCTCGGGTTCGCCATTCCAGCCGCTTCACTAACAATCTCCCTACTTGGAGAATCAGCACCGTTGACCCCCTGTTTTGTACAGGTCGCAATTTGTCCTGAGGATGAACGGGAAGAGGGGGAACCAATGAGAGACTAGCTCTAGGTGTTGGGACAGGCACAGGTCACTCTATTGTCCCATCAGGAAGAAGAATGAACCACAGGCTCAGCCTGCCCCCCGGAACCAGAATAGGGCCTGAAGCAATCCTGCGCTTTTGCGGCCAGCTCCCAAAAAAGCGAGTTGACAAATGGAGCTCAGGGGCACTGCAATTCACAAACCTGCAGAGTTATAAATGATAACTCTCGTCCACAAATATATTGAGGGAAGGCAACGAAGAGGATTTGAAAGCAAGGCAGAATTGCAGGAAACAGATTTCAGGAGGTAGATTCGACTCGCCTTGAAAGCACATGAAAAGCGGCAAAGCGTTGACAATGATGCCCTTGGCCAAAAAGGGCGTATGCGTTTTTTCCTGAATATATTCAGGAAAAAACGCATACGCCCTTTTTGGCCAACCAAGCAAGCCGGAAAGGCAAATCAGCGCTACAAAGAAGCCTCGCTTGCCAGCGGTCAAAAGGGCCATGCTGAAAAAAGTGTAAAAACCAGAAATGCAGGACAGGCCATGGACACATGGGAGCCTTGCTACGCTGATGGGCGGGGTGGAAATTGCCCACAGCCACTCTGCAGAAGTTTACGCTGCGTCCTGAAACATGTAATAGACACAGCTTGGAGAGCATAGGGCACTTCCACTCATGGGCGTAGAAATCGGGAAACTTAAAAATCAACAAGACACAGGCACCCCAAACGTTAGGGCTGCTCTGTTTCCAAGAACCTCCACTTCGGTACACCTTAAATATCCCAGGAAAGAGAAAAATGGATAAAGAATTTGTGGCACTTATGCGAAACGGAATATCACTCAGCCATGAAATCAGTGTCATAAGGCTAGTAGCGGCATGATGAGTGGATTTAGGGACGATGACTCTAAGTGAAGTAAGTCACACAGAAAAGGGCACTTATCCTAAGATATCACTTATAGAAGGAATGTCAAAATCGCTACACCTGAACTGAATTCCAAAACAGAACAGAGTCACACATTTAGAAAACACACTATGGCTGCTTAACGGGAAAGCTGAGGTGGGGCGATGCATAAAACAAGGGTTTGAAATTAGCTCAGATACCGTTCCAGAAGCGAAATAGGTAATAGACAAGACCTACTCCCTGCTCAGTGAACTGGACTCAACACCCCCTATTCACCGCCCAAGAATATATCTGACTAGGAAGAGTCTTAAAACCTATGTATTGATATCTCTCTGGAAGTGAATCAAGAAGGTGTAAAGCGGCATAAACACAGCAGGGAAAAGCAGCTAAACCCCATTATAAAAATAGATTACTTCAAAAAAAAAACCCATAAAACAAAGACAGTGAAAGAGAGAGAAATTCTTACAAAATCCGTTCAGGGGCTCTGATGCAACCTGGATTGACCATATCTAGACCCACAGCTGGATGAGACATAAGGCTGGACACTCTTGGGGCTGAGAGGATTGGTGAGGTTGGGTGAGCAAACGCAGACCCTTTAAAGTAGTACTGCGTGGTACCCATGCCACGGGTCCCAAATCTCCAGGTTCAAGGGTATCTTCCTCCATCGAAAACATGCCTGGGAAACCCAGAAGATGGTACACCGTGTGATCGGGAAAGGTTTCTAAAACGCACCTCATTTCTCCTCTCCTTGTGCTCGGGTTCGCCATTCCAGCCGCTTCACTAACAATCTCCCTACTTGGAGAATCAGCACCGTTGACCCCCTGTTTTGTACAGGTCGCAATTTGTCCTGAGGATGAACGGGAAGAGGGGGAACCAATGAGAGACTAGCTCTAGGTGTTGGGACAGGCACAGGTCACTCTATTGTCCCATCAGGAAGAAGAATGAACCACAGGCTCAGCCTGCCCCCCGGAACCAGAATAGGGCCTGAAGCAATCCTGCGCTTTTGCGGCCAGCTCCCAAAAAAGCGAGTTGACAAATGGAGCTCAGGGGCACTGCAATTCACAAACCTGAAGCTTATAAATGATAACTCTCGTCCACAAATATATTGAGGGAAGGCAACGAAGAGGATTTGAAAGCAAGGCAGAATTGCAGGAAACAGATTTCAGGAGGTAGATTCGACTCGCCTTGAAAGCACATGAAAAGCGGCAAAGCGTTGACAATGATGCCCTTGGCCAAAAAGGGCGTATGCGTTTTTTCCTGATTATATTCAGGAAAAAACGCATACGCCCTTTTTGGCCAACCAAGCAAGCCGGAAAGGCAAATCAGCGCTACAAAGAAGCCTCGCTTGCCAGCGGTCAAAAGGGCCATGCTGAAAAAAGTGTAAAAACCAGAAATGCAGGACAGGCCATGGACACATGGGAGCCTTGCTACGCTGATGGGCGGGGTGGAAATTGCCCACAGCCACTCTGCAGAAGTGTACGCTGCGTCCTGAAACATGTAATAGACACAGCTTGGAGAGCATAGGGCACTTCCACTCATGGGCGTAGAAATCGGGAAACTTAAAAATCAACAAGACACAGGCACCCCAAACTTTAGGGCTGCTCTGTTTCCAAGAGCCTCCACTTCGGTACACCTTAAATATCCCAGGAAAGAGAAAAATGGATAAAGAAGTTGTGGTACTTATGCACAACGGAATATCACTCAGCCATGAAATCAGTGTCATAAGGTTAGTAGCAGCATGATGAGTGGATTTAGGGACGATGACTCTAAGTGAAGTAAGTCACACAGAAAAGGACACTTATCCTAAGATATCACTTATAGAAGGAATGTCAAAATCGCTACACCTGAACTGAATTCCAAAACAGAACAGAGTCACACATTTAGAAAACACACTATGGCTGCTTAACGGGAAAGCTGAGGTGGGGCGATGCATAAAACAAGGGTTTGAAATTAGCTCAGATACCGTTCCAGAAGCCAAATATGTAATAGACAAGACCTACTCCCTGCTCAGTGAACTGGACTCAACACCCCCTATTCACCGCCCAAGAATATATCTGACTAGGAAGAGTCTTAAAACCTATGTATTGATATCTCTCTGGAAGTGAATCAAGAGGGTGTAAAGCGGCATAAACACAGCAGGGAAAAGCAGCTAAACCCCATTATAAAAATAGATTACTTCAAAAAAAAACCCATAAAACAAAGACAGTGAAAGAGAGAGAAATTCTTACAAAATCCGTTCAGGGGCTCTGATGCAACCTGGATTGACCATATCTAGACCCACAGCTGGATGAGACATAAGGCTGGACACTCTTGGGGCTGAGAGGATTGGTGAGGTTGGGTGAGCAAACGCAGACCCTTTAAAGTAATACTGCGTGGTACCCATGCCATGTGTCCCAAATCTCCAGGTTCAAGGGCATCTTCCTCCATCGAAAACATGCCTGGGAAACCCAGAAGATGGTACACCGTGTGATCGGGAAAGGTTTCTAAAACGCACCTCATTTCTCCTCTCCTTGTGCTCGGGTTCGCCATTCCAGCCGCTTCACTAACAATCTCCCTACTTGGAGAATCAGCACCGTTGACCTCCTGTTTCGTACAGGTCGCAATTTGTCCTGAGGATGAACGGGAAGAGGGGGAACCAATGAGAGACTAGCTCTAGGTGTTGGGACAGGCACAGGTCACTCTATTGTCCCATCAGGAAGAAGAATGAACCACAGGCTCAGCCTGCCACCCGGAACCAGAATAGGGCCTGAAGCAATCCTGCGTTTTTGCGGCCAGCTCCCAAAAAAGCGAGTTGACAAATGGAGCTCAGGGGCACTGCAATTCACAAACCTGAAGACTTCTAAATGATAACTCTCGTCCACAAATATATTGAGGGAAGGCAACGAAGAGGATTTGAAAGCAAGGCAGAATTGCAGGAAACAGATTTCAGGAGGTAGATTCGACTCGCCTTGAAAGCACGTGAAAAGCGGCAAAGCGTTGACAATGATGCCCTTGGCCAAAAAGGGCGTATGCGTTTTTTCCTGATTATATTCAGGAAAAAACGCATACGCCCTTTTTGGCCAACCAAGCAAGCCGGAAAGGCAAATCAGCGCTACAAAGAAGTCTCGCTTGCCAGCGGTCAAAAGGGCCATGCTGAAAAAAGTGTAAAAACCAGAAATGCAGGACAGGCCATGGAGACATGGGAGCCTTGCTACGCTGATGGGCGGGGTGGAAATTGCCAACAGCCACTCTGCAGAAGTGTACGCTACGTCCTGAAACATGTAATAGACCCAGCTGAGAGAGCATAGGGCACTTCCACTCATGGGCGTAGAAATCGGGAAACGTATAAATCAACAAGACACAGGCACCCCAAAGTTTAGGGCTGCTCTGTTTCCAAGAGCCTCCACTTCGGGACACCTTAAATATCCCAGGAAAGAGAAAAATGGATAAAGGAGTTGTGGTACTCATGCACAATGGAATATCACTCAGCCATGAAATCAGTGTCATAAGGCTAGTAGCAGCATGATGAGTGGATTTAGGGATGATGACTCTAAGTGAAGTAAGTCACACAGAAAAGGACACTTATCCTAAGATATCACTTATAGAGGGAATGTCAAAATCGCTACACCTGAACTGAATTCCAAAACAGAACAGAGTCACACATTTAGAAAACACACATTGGCTCCTTAACGGGAAAGGTGAGGTGGGGTGATGCATAAAACAAGGGTTTGAAATTAGCTCAGATACCGTTCCACAAGCAAAATATGTAATACACAAGACCTACCCCCTGCTCAGTGAACTGGACTCAACACCCCCTATTCACCGCCCAAGAATATATCTGACTAGGAAGAGTCTTAAAACCTATGTATTGATATCTCTCTGGAAGTGAATCAAGAGGGTGTAAAGCGGCATAAACACAGCACGGAAAAGCAGCTAAACCCCATTATAAAAATAGATTACTTTAAAAAAAAACCCATAAAACAAAGAAAGTGAAAGAGAGAGAAATTCTTACAAAATCCGTTCAGGGGCTCTGATACAACCTGGATTGACCATATCTAGACCCACAGTTGGATGAGACATAAGGCTGGACACTCTTGGGGCTGAGAGGATTGGTGAGGTTTGGTGAGCAAACGCAGACCCTTTAAAGTAATACTGTGTGGTACCCATGCCATGGGTCCCAAATCTCCAGGTTCAAGGGCATCTTCCTCCATCGAAAACATGCCTGGGAAACCCAGAAGATGGTACACCGTGTGATCGGGAAAGGTTTCTAAAACGCACCTCATTTCTCCTCTCCTTGTGCTCGGGTTCGCCATTCCAGCCGCTTCACTAACAATCTCCCTACTTGGAGAATCAGCACCGTTGACTTCCTGTTTCGTACAGGTCGCAATTTGTCCTGAGGATGAACGGGAAGAGGGGGAACCAATGAGAGACTAGCTCTAGGTGTTGGGACAGGCACAGGTCACTCTATTGTCCCATCAGGAAGAAGAATGAACCACAGGCTCAGCCTGCCACCCGGAACCAGAATAGGGCCTGAAGCAATCCTGCGTTTTTGCGGCCAGCTCCCAAAAAAGCGAGTTGACAAATGGAGCTCAGGGGCACTGCAATTCACAAACCTGAAGACTTCTAAATGATAACTCTCGTCCACAAATATATTGAGGGAAGGCAACGAAGAGGATTTGAAAGCAAGGCAGAATTGCAGGAAACAGATTTCAGGAGGTAGATTCGACTCGCCTTGAAAGCACATGAAAAGCGGCAAAGCGTTGACAATGATGCCCTTGGCCAAAAAGGGCGTATGCGTTTTTTCCTGATTATATTCAGGAAAAAACGCATACGCCCTTTTTGGCCAACCAAGCAAGCCGGAAAGGCAAATCAGCGCTACAAAGAAGTCTCGCTTGCCAGCGGTCAAAAGGGCCATGCTGAAAAAAGTGTAAAAACCAGAAATGCAGGACAGGCCATGGAGACATGGGAGCCTTGCTACGCTGATGGGCGGGGTGGAAATTGCCAACAGCCACTCTGCAGAAGTGTACGCTACGTCCTGAAACATGTAATAGACACAGCTGAGAGAGCATAGGGCACTTCCACTCATGGGCGTAGAAATCGGGAAACGTATAAATCAACAAGACACAGGCACCCCAAAGTTTAGGGCTGCTCTGTTTCCAAGAGCCTCCACTTCGGGACACCTTAAATATCCCAGGAAAGAGAAAAATGGATAAAGGAGTTGTGGTACTCATGCACAATGGAATATCACTCAGCCATGAAATCAGTGTCATAAGGCTAGTAGCAGCATGATGAGTGGATTTAGGGATGATGACTCTAAGTGAAGTAAGTCACACAGAAAAGGACACTTATCCTAAGATATCACTTATAGAGGGAATGTCAAAATCGCTACACCTGAACTGAATTCCAAAACAGAACAGAGTCACACATTTAGAAAACACACATTGGCTCCTTAACGGGAAAGGTGAGGTGGGGTGATGCATAAAACAAGGGTTTGAAATTAGCTCAGATACCGTTCCACAAGCCAAATATGTAATACACAAGACCTACTCCCTGCTCAGTGAACTGGACTCAACACCCCCTATTCACCGCCCAAGAATATATCTGACTAGGAAGAGTCTTCAAACCTATGTATTGATATCTCTCTGGAAGTGAATCAAGAGGGTGTAAAGCGGCATAAACACAGCACGGAAAAGCAGCTAAACCCCATTATAAAAATAGATTACTTTAAAAAAAAACCCATAAAACAAAGAAAGTGAAAGAGAGAGAAATTCTTACAAAATCCGTTCAGGGGCTCTGATACAACCTGGATTGACCATATCTAGACCAACAGTTGGATGAGACATAAGGCTGGACACTCTTGGGGCTGAGAGGATTGGTGAGGTTTGGTGAGCAAACGCAGACCCTTTAAAGTAATACTGTGTGGTACCCATGCCATGGGTCCCAAATCTCCAGGTTCAAGGGCATCTTCCTCCATCGAAAACATGCCTGGGAAACCCAGAAGATGGTACACCGTGTGATCGGGAAAGGTTTCTAAAACGCACCTCATTTCTCCTCTCCTTGTGCTCGGGTTCACCATTCCAGCCGCTTCACTAACAATCTCCCTACTTGGAGAATCAGCACCGTTGACCTCCTGTTTCGTACAGGTCGCAATTTGTCCTGAGGATGAACGGGAAGAGGGAGAACCAATGAGAGACTAGCTCTAGGTGTTGGGACAGGCACAGGTCACTCTATTTTCCCATCAGGAAGAAGAATGAACCACAGGCTCAGCCTGCCCCCTGGAACCAGAATAGGGCCTGAAGCAATCCTGCGCTCTTGCGGCCAGCTCCCAAAAAAGCGAGTTGACAAATGGAGCTCAGGGGCACTGCAATTCACAAACCTGCAGAGTTATAAATGATAACTCTCGTCCACAAATATATTGAGGGAAGGCAACGAAGAGGATTTAAAAGCAAGGCAGAATTGCAGGAAACCGATTTCAGGAGGTAGATTCGACTCGCCTTGAAAGCACATGAAAAGCGGCAAAGCGTTAACAATGATGCCCTTGGCCAAAAAGGGCGTATGCGTTTTTTCCTGAATATATTCAGGAAAAAACGCATACGCCCTTTTTGGCCAACCAAGCAAGCCGGAAAGGCAAATCGGCGCTACAAAGAAGTCTCGCTTGCCAGCGGTCAAAAGGGCCATGCTGAAAAAAGTGTAAAAACCAGAAATGCAGGACAGGCCATGGAGACATGGGAGCCTTGCTACGCTGATGAGCGGGATGGAAATTGCCAACAACCACTCTGGAGAAGTGTACGCTGTGTCCTGAAACATGTAATAAGCACAGCTTAGAGAGCATACGGCACTTCCACTCATGGGCGTATAAATCGGGAAAACAAAAAATCAACAAGACACAGGCACCCCAAACGTTAGGGCTGCTCTGTTTCCAAGAACCTCCACTTCGGTACACCTTAAATATCCCAGGAAAGAGAAAAATGGATAAAGAAGTTGTGGCACTTATGCAAAACGGAATATCACTCAGCCATGAAATCAGTGTCATAAGGCTAGTAGCAGCATGATGAGTGGATTTAGGGACGATGACTCTAAGTGAAGTAAGTCACACAGAAAAGGGCACTTATCCTAAGATATCACTTATAGAAGGAATGTCAAAATCGCTACACCTGAACTGAATTCCAAAACAGAACAGAGTCACACATTTAGAAAACACACTATGGCTGCTTAACGGGAAAGCTGAGGTGGGGCGATGCATAAAACAAGGGTTTGAAATTAGCTCAGATACCGTTCCAGAAGCCAAATATGTAATAGACAAGACCTACTCCCTGCTCAGTGAACTGGACTCAACACCCCCTATTCACCGCCCAAGAATATATCTGACTAGGAAGAGTCTTAAAACCTATGTATTGATATCTCTCTGGAAGTGAATCAAGAGGGTGTAAAGCGGCATAAACACAGCAGGGAAAAGCAGCTAAACCCCATTATAAAAATAGATTACTTCAAAAAAACACCCATAAAACAAAGAGCGAGAAAGAGAGAGAAATTCTTACAAAATCCGTTCAGGGGCTCTGATGCAACCTGGATTGACCATATCTAGACCCACAGCTGGATGAGACATAAGGCTGGACACTCTTGGGGCTCAGAGGATTGGTGAGGTTGGGTGAGCAAACGCAGACCCTTTAAAGTAATACTGCGTGGTACCCATGCCACGGGTCCCAAATCTCCAGGTTCAAGGGTATCTTCCTCCATCGAAAACATGCCTGGGAAACCCAGAAAATGGTACGCCGTGTGATCGGGAAAGGTTTCTAAAACTCACCTCATTTCTCCTCTCCTTGTGCTCGGATTCCCCATTCCAGCCACTTCACTAACAATCTCCCTGCTTGGAGAATCAGCACCGTTGACCTCCTGTTTTGTACAGGTCGCAATTTGTCCTGAGGATGAACGGGAAGAGGGGGAACCAATGAGAGACTAGCTCTAGGTGTTGGGACAGGCACAGGTCACTCTATTGTCCCATCAGGAAGAAGAATGAACCACAGGCTCAGCCTGCCCCCCGGAACCAGAATAGGGCCTGAAGCAATCCTGCGCTTTTGCGGCCAGCTCCCAAAAAAGCGAGTTGACAAATGGAGCTCAGGGGCACTGCAATTCACAAACCTGCAGAGTTATAAATGATAACTCTCGTCCACAAATATATTGAGGGAAGGCAACGAAGAGGATTTGAAAGCAAGGCAGAATTGCAGGAAACAGATTTCAGGAGGTAGATTCGACTCGCCTTGAAAGCACATGAAAAGCGGCAAAGCGTTGACAATGATGCCCTTGGCCAAAAAGGGCGTATGCGTTTTTTCCTGAATATATTCAGGAAAAAACGCATACGCCCTTTTTGGCCAACCAAGCAAGCCGGAAAGGCAAATCAGCGCTACAAAGAAGCCTCGCTTGCCAGCGGTCAAAAGGGCCATGCTGAAAAAAGTGTAAAAACCAGAAATGCAGGACAGGCCATGGACACATGGGAGCCTTGCTACGCTGATGGGCGGGGTGGAAATTGCCCACAGCCACTCTGCAGAAGTTTACGCTGCGTCCTGAAACATGTAATAGACACAGCTTGGAGAGCATAGGGCACTTCCACTCATGGGCGTAGAAATCGGGAAACTTAAAAATCAACAAGACACAGGCACCCCAAACGTTAGGGCTGCTCTGTTTCCAAGAACCTCCACTTCGGTACACCTTAAATATCCCAGGAAAGAGAAAAATGGATAAAGAATTTGTGGCACTTATGCGAAACGGAATATCACTCAGCCATGAAATCAGTGTCATAAGGCTAGTAGCGGCATGATGAGTGGATTTAGGGACGATGACTCTAAGTGAAGTAAGTCACACAGAAAAGGGCACTTATCCTAAGATATCACTTATAGAAGGAATGTCAAAATCGCTACACCTGAACTGAATTCCAAAACAGAACAGAGTCACACATTTAGAAAACACACTATGGCTGCTTAACGGGAAAGCTGAGGTGGGGCGATGCATAAAACAAGGGTTTGAAATTAGCTCAGATACCGTTCCAGAAGCGAAATAGGTAATAGACAAGACCTACTCCCTGCTCAGTGAACTGGACTCAACACCCCCTATTCACCGCCCAAGAATATATCTGACTAGGAAGAGTCTTAAAACCTATGTATTGATATCTCTCTGGAAGTGAATCAAGAAGGTGTAAAGCGGCATAAACACAGCAGTGAAAAGCAGCTAAACCCCATTATAAAAATAGATTACTTCAAAAAAAAAACCCATAAAACAAAGACAGTGAAAGAGAGAGAAATTCTTACAAAATCCGTTCAGGGGCTCTGATGCAACCTGGATTGACCATATCTAGACCCACAGCTGGATGAGACATAAGGCTGGACACTCTTGGGGCTGAGAGGATTGGTGAGGTTGGGTGAGCAAACGCAGACCCTTTAAAGTAGTACTGCGTGGTACCCATGCCACGGGTCCCAAATCTCCAGGTTCAAGGGTATCTTCCTCCATCGAAAACATGCCTGGGAAACCCAGAAGATGGTACACCGTGTGATCGGGAAAGGTTTCTAAAACGCACCTCATTTCTCCTCTCCTTGTGCTCGGGTTCGCCATTCCAGCCGCTTCACTAACAATCTCCCTACTTGGAGAATCAGCACCGTTGACCCCCTGTTTTGTACAGGTCGCAATTTGTCCTGAGGATGAACGGGAAGAGGGGGAACCAATGAGAGACTAGCTCTAGGTGTTGGGACAGGCACAGGTCACTCTATTGTCCCATCAGGAAGAAGAATGAACCACAGGCTCAGCCTGCCCCCCGGAACCAGAATAGGGCCTGAAGCAATCCTGCGCTTTTGCGGCCAGCTCCCAAAAAAGCGAGTTGACAAATGGAGCTCAGGGGCACTGCAATTCACAAACCTGAAGCTTATAAATGATAACTCTCGTCCACAAATATATTGAGGGAAGGCAACGAAGAGGATTTGAAAGCAAGGCAGAATTGCAGGAAACAGATTTCAGGAGGTAGATTCGACTCGCCTTGAAAGCACATGAAAAGCGGCAAAGCGTTGACAATGATGCCCTTGGCCAAAAAGGGCGTATGCGTTTTTTCCTGATTATATTCAGGAAAAAACGCATACGCCCTTTTTGGCCAACCAAGCAAGCCGGAAAGGCAAATCAGCGCTAGAAAGAAGCCTCGCTTGCCAGCGGTCAAAAGGGCCATGCTGAAAAAAGTGTAAAAACCAGAAATGCAGGACAGGCCATGGACACATGGGAGCCTTGCTACGCTGATGGGCGGGGTGGAAATTGCCCACAGCCACTCTGCAGAAGTGTACGCTGCGTCCTGAAACATGTAATAGACACAGCTTGGAGAGCATAGGGCACTTCCACTCATGGGCGTAGAAATCGGGAAACTTAAAAATCAACAAGACACAGGCACCCCAAACTTTAGGGCTGCTCTGTATCCAAGAGCCTCCACTTCGGGACACCTTAAATATCCCAGGAAAGAGAAAAATGGATAAAGAAGTTGTGGTACTTATGCACAACGGAATATCACTCAGCCATGAAATCAGTGTCATAAGGTTAGTAGCAGCATGATGAGTGGATTTAGGGACGATGACTCTAAGTGAAGTAAGTCACACAGAAAAGGACACTTATCCTAAGATATCACTTATAGAAGGAATGTCAAAATCGCTACACCTGAACTGAATTCCAAAACAGAACAGAGTCACACATTTAGAAAACACACTATGGCTGCTTAACGGGAAAGCTGAGGTGGGGCGATGCATAAAACAAGGGTTTGAAATTAGCTCAGATACCGTTCCACAAGCCAAATATGTAATACACAAGACCTACTCCCTGCTCAGTGAACTGGACTCAACACCCCCTATTCACTGCCCAAGAATATATCTGACTAGGAAGAGTCTTAAAACCTATGTATTGATATCTCTCTGGAAGTGAATCAAGAGGGTGTAAAGCGGCATAAACACAGCAGGGAAAAGCAGCTAAACCCCATTATAAAAATAGATTACTTCAAAAAAAAACCCATAAAACAAAGACAGTGAAAGAGAGAGAAATTCTTACAAAATCCGTTCAGGGGCTCTGATGCAACCTGGATTGACCATATCTAGACCCACAGCTGGATGAGACATAAGGCTGGACACTCTTGGGGCTGAGAGGATTGGTGAGGTTGGGTGAGCAAACGCAGACCCTTTAAAGTAATACTGCGTGGTACCCATGCCATGTGTCCCAAATCTCCAGGTTCAAGGGCATCTTCCTCCATCGAAAACATGCCTGGGAAACCCAGAAGATGGTACACCGTGTGATCGGGAAAGGTTTCTAAAACGCACCTCATTTCTCCTCTCCTTGTGCTCGGGTTCGCCATTCCAGCCGCTTCACTAACAATCTCCCTACTTGGAGAATCAGCACCGTTGACCTCCTGTTTCGTACAGGTCGCAATTTGTCCTGAGGATGAACGGGAAGAGGGGGAACCAATGAGAGACTAGCTCTAGGTGTTGGGACAGGCACAGGTCACTCTATTGTCCCATCAGGAAGAAGAATGAACCACAGGCTCAGCCTGCCACCCGGAACCAGAATAGGGCCTGAAGCAATCCTGCGTTTTTGCGGCCAGCTCCCAAAAAAGCGAGTTGACAAATGGAGCTCAGGGGCACTGCAATTCACAAACCTGAAGACTTCTAAATGATAACTCTCGTCCACAAATATATTGAGGGAAGGCAACGAAGAGGATTTGAAAGCAAGGCAGAATTGCAGGAAACAGATTTCAGGAGGTAGATTCGACTCGCCTTGAAAGCACATGAAAAGCGGCAAAGCGTTGACAATGATGCCCTTGGCCAAAAAGGGCGTATGCGTTTTTTCCTGATTATATTCAGGAAAAAACGCATACGCCCTTTTTGGCCAACCAAGCAAGCCGGAAAGGCAAATCAGCGCTACAAAGAAGTCTCGCTTGCCAGCGGTCAAAAGGGCCATGCTGAAAAAAGTGTAAAAACCAGAAATGCAGGACAGGCCATGGAGACATGGGAGCCTTGCTACGCTGATGGGCGGGGTGGAAATTGCCAACAGCCACTCTGCAGAAGTGTACGCTACGTCCTGAAACATGTAATAGACACAGCTGAGAGAGCATAGGGCACTTCCACTCATGGGCGTAGAAATCGGGAAACGTATAAATCAACAAGACACAGGCACCCCAAAGTTTAGGGCTGCTCTGTTTCCAAGAGCCTCCACTTCGGGACACCTTAAATATCCCAGGAAAGAGAAAAATGGATAAAGGAGTTGTGGTACTCATGCACAATGGAATATCACTCAGCCATGAAATCAGTGTCATAAGGCTAGTAGCAGCATGATGAGTGGATTTAGGGATGATGACTCTAAGTGAAGTAAGTCACACAGAAAAGGACACTTATCCTAAGATATCACTTATAGAGGGAATGTCAAAATCGCTACACCTGAACTGAATTCCAAAACAGAACAGAGTCACACATTTAGAAAACACACATTGGCTCCTTAACGGGAAAGGTGAGGTGGGGTGATGCATAAAACAAGGGTTTGAAATTAGCTCAGATACCGTTCCACAAGCAAAATATGTAATACACAAGACCTACCCCCTGCTCAGTGAACTGGACTCAACACCCCCTATTCACCGCCCAAGAATATATCTGACTAGGAAGAGTCTTCAAACCTATGTATTGATATCTCTCTGGAAGTGAATCAAGAGGGTGTAAAGCGGCATAAACACAGCACGGAAAAGCAGCTAAACCCCATTATAAAAATAGATTACTTTAAAAAAAAACCCATAAAACAAAGAAAGTGAAAGAGAGAGAAATTCTTACAAAATCCGTTCAGGGGCTCTGATACAACCTGGATTGACCATATCTAGACCAACAGTTGGATGAGACATAAGGCTGGACACTCTTGGGGCTGAGAGGATTGGTGAGGTTTGGTGAGCAAACGCAGACCCTTTAAAGTAATACTGTGTGGTACCCATGCCATGGGTCCCAAATCTCCAGGTTCAAGGGCATCTTCCTCCATCGAAAACATGCCTGGGAAACCCAGAAGATGGTACACCGTGTGATCGGGAAAGGTTTCTAAAACGCACCTCATTTCTCCTCTCCTTGTGCTCGGGTTCGCCATTCCAGCCGCTTCACTAACAATCTCCCTACTTGGAGAATCAGCACCGTTGACTTCCTGTTTCGTACAGGTCGCAATTTGTCCTGAGGATGAACGGGAAGAGGGGGAACCAATGAGAGACTAGCTCTAGGTGTTGGGACAGGCACAGGTCACTCTATTGTCCCATCAGGAAGAAGAATGAACCACAGGCTCAGCCTGCCACCCGGAACCAGAATAGGGCCTGAAGCAATCCTGCGTTTTTGCGGCCAGCTCCCAAAAAAGCGAGTTGACAAATGGAGCTCAGGGGCACTGCAATTCACAAACCTGAAGACTTCTAAATGATAACTCTCGTCCACAAATATATTGAGGGAAGGCAACGAAGAGGATTTGAAAGCAAGGCAGAATTGCAGGAAACAGATTTCAGGAGGTAGATTCGACTCGCCTTGAAAGCACATGAAAAGCGGCAAAGCGTTGACAATGATGCCCTTGGCCAAAAAGGGCGTATGCGTTTTTTCCTGATTATATTCAGGAAAAAACGCATACGCCCTTTTTGGCCAACCAAGCAAGCCGGAAAGGCAAATCAGCGCTACAAAGAAGTCTCGCTTGCCAGCGGTCAAAAGGGCCATGCTGAAAAAAGTGTAAAAACCAGAAATGCAGGACAGGCCATGGAGACATGGGAGCCTTGCTACAATGATGGGCGGGGTGGAAATTGCCAACAGCCACTCTGCAGAAGTGTACGCTACGTCCTGAAACATGTAATAGACACAGCTGAGAGAGCATAGGGCACTTCCACTCATGGGCGTAGAAATCGGGAAACGTATAAATCAACAAGACACAGGCACCCCAAAGTTTAGGGCTGCTCTGTTTCCAAGAGCCTCCACTTCGGGACACCTTAAATATCCCAGGAAAGAGAAAAATGGATAAAGGAGTTGTGGTACTCATGCACAATGGAATATCACTCAGCCATGAAATCAGTGTCATAAGGCTAGTAGCAGCATGATGAGTGGATTTAGGGATGATGACTCTAAGTGAAGTAAGTCACACAGAAAAGGACACTTATCCTAAGATATCACTTATAGAGGGAATGTCAAAATCGCTACACCTGAACTGAATTCCAAAACAGAACAGAGTCACACATTTAGAAAACACACATTGGCTCCTTAACGGGAAAGGTGAGGTGGGGTGATGCATAAAACAAGGGTTTGAAATTAGCTCAGATACCGTTCCACAAGCCAAATATGTAATACACAAGACCTACTCCCTGCTCAGTGAACTGGACTCAACACCCCCTATTCACCGCCCAAGAATATATCTGACTAGGAAGAGTCTTCAAACCTATGTATTGATATCTCTCTGGAAGTGAATCAAGAGGGTGTAAAGCGGCATAAACACAGCACGGAAAAGCAGCTAAACCCCATTATAAAAATAGATTACTTTAAAAAAAAACCCATAAAACAAAGAAAGTGAAAGAGAGAGAAATTCTTACAAAATCCGTTCAGGGGCTCTGATACAACCTGGATTGACCATATCTAGACCAACAGTTGGATGAGACATAAGGCTGGACACTCTTGGGGCTGAGAGGATTGGTGAGGTTTGGTGAGCAAACGCAGACCCTTTAAAGTAATACTGTGTGGTACCCATGCCATGGGTCCCAAATCTCCAGGTTCAAGGGCATCTTCCTCCATCGAAAACATGCCTGGGAAACCCAGAAGATGGTACACCGTGTGATCGGGAAAGGTTTCTAAAACGCACCTCATTTCTCCTCTCCTTGTGCTCGGGTTCACCATTCCAGCCGCTTCACTAACAATCTCCCTACTTGGAGAATCAGCACCGTTGACCTCCTGTTTCGTACAGGTCGCAATTTGTCCTGAGGATGAACGGGAAGAGGGAGAACCAATGAGAGACTAGCTCTAGGTGTTGGGACAGGCACAGGTCACTCTATTTTCCCATCAGGAAGAAGAATGAACCACAGGCTCAGCCTGCCCCCTGGAACCAGAATAGGGCCTGAAGCAATCCTGCGCTCTTGCGGCCAGCTCCCAAAAAAGCGAGTTGACAAATGGAGCTCAGGGGCACTGAAATTCACAAACCTGCAGAGTTATAAATGATAACTCTCGTCCACAAATATATTGAGGGAAGGCAACGAAGAGGATTTAAAAGCAAGGCAGAATTGCAGGAAACCGATTTCAGGAGGTAGATTCGACTCGCCTTGAAAGCACATGAAAAGCGGCAAAGCGTTAACAATGATGCCCTTGGCCAAAAAGGGCGTATGCGTTTTTTCCTGAATATATTCAGGAAAAAACGCATACGCCCTTTTTGGCCAACCAAGCAAGCCGGAAAGGCAAATCGGCGCTACAAAGAAGTCTCGCTTGCCAGCGGTCAAAAGGGCCATGCTGAAAAAAGTGTAAAAACCAGAAATGCAGGACAGGCCATGGAGACATGGGAGCCTTGCTACGCTGATGAGCGGGATGGAAATTGCCAACAACCACTCTGGAGAAGTGTACGCTGTGTCCTGAAACATGTAATAAGCACAGCTTAGAGAGCATACGGCACTTCCACTCATGGGCGTATAAATCGGGAAAACAACAAATCAACAAGACACAGGCACCCCAAACGTTAGGGCTGCTCTGTTTCCAAGAACCTCCACTTCGGTACACCTTAAATATCGCAGGAAAGAGAAAAATGGATAAAGGAGTTGTGGTACTCATGCACAATGGAATATCACTCAGCCATGAAATCAGTGTCATAAGGCTAGTAGCAGCATGATGAGTGGATTTAGGGATGATGACTCTAAGTGAAGTAAGTCACACAGAAAAGGACACTTATCCTAAGATATCACTTATAGAGGGAATGTCAAAATCGCTACACCTGAACTGAATTCCAAAACAGAACAGAGTCACACATTTAGAAAACACACATTGGCTCCTTAACGGGAAAGGTGAGGTGGGGTGATGCATAAAACAAGGGTTTGAAATTAGCTCAGATACCGTTCCACAAGCCAAATATGTAATACACAAGACCTACCCCCTGCTCAGTGAACTGGACTCAACACCCCCTATTCACCGCCCAAGAATATATCTGACTAGGAAGAGTCTTAAAACCTATGTATTGATATCTCTCTGGAAGTGAATCAAGAGGGTGTAAAGCGGCATAAACACAGCACGGAAAAGCAGCTAAACCCCATTATAAAAATAGATTACTTAAAACAAAACCCATAAAACAAAGAGAGTGAAAGAGAGAGAAATTCTTACAAAATCCGTTCAGGGGCTCTGATGCAACCTGGATTGACCATATCTAGACCCACAGCTGGATGAGACATAAGGCTGGACACTCTTGGGGCTGAGAGGATTGGTGAGGTTGGGTGAGCAAACGCAGACCCTTTAAAGTAATACTGCGTGGTACCCATGCCACGGGTCCCAAATCTCCAGGATCAAGGGTATCTTCCTCCATAGAAAACATGCCTGGGAAACCCAGAAGATGGTACACCGTGTGATCGGGAAAGGTTTCTAAAACGCACCTCATTTCTCCTCTCCTTGTGCTCGGGTTCGCCATTCCAGCCGCTTCACTAACAATCTCCCTACTTGGAGAATCAGCACCGTTGACCTCCTGTTTCGTACAGGTCGCAATTTGTCCTGAGGATGAACGGGAAGAGGGGGAACCAATGAGAGACTAGCTCTAGGTGTTGGGACAGGCACAGGTCACTCTATTGTCCCATCAGGAAGAAGAATGAACCACAGGCTCAGCCTGCCCCCTGGAACCAGAATAGGGCCTGAAGCAATCCTGCGCTTTTGCGGCCAGCTCCCAAAAAAGCGAGTTGACAAATGGAGCTCAGGGGCACTACAATTCACAAACCTGAAGACTTATAAATGATAACTCTCGTCCACAAATATATTGAGGGAAGGCAACGAAGAGGATTTGAAAGCAAGGCAGAATTGCAGGAAACAGATTTCAGGAGGTAGATTCGACTCGCCTTGAAAGCACATGAAAAGCGGCAAAGCGTTGACAATGGTGCCCTTGGCCAAAAAGGGCGTATGCGTTTTTTCCTGAATATATTCAGGAAAAAACGCATACGCCCTTTTTGGCCAACCAAGCAAGCCGGAAAGGCAAATCAGCGCTACAAAGAAGTCTCGCTTGCCAGCGGTCAAAAGGGCCATGCTGAAAAAAGTGTAAAAACCCGAAATGCAGGACAGGCCATGGAGACATGGGAGCCTTGCTACAACGATGGGCGGGGTGGAAATTACCAACAGCCACTCTGGAGAAGTTTACGCTGAGTCCTGAAACATGTAATAGACACAGCTGAGAGAGCATAGGGCACTTCCACTCATGGGAATAGAAATCGGGAAACCTAAAAATCAACAAGACACAGGCACCCCAAACTTTAGGGCTGCTCTGTTTCCAAGAGCCTCCACTTCGGGACACCTTAAATATCGCAGGCAAGAGAAAAATGGATAAAGGAGTTGTGGTACTCATGCACAATGGAATATCACTCAGCCATGAAATCAGTGTCATAAGGCTAGTAGCAGCATGATGAGTGGATTTAGGGATGATGACTCTAAGTGAAGTAAGTCACACAGAAAAGGACACTTATCCTAAGATATCACTTATAGAGGGAATGTCAAAATCGCTACACCTGAACTGAATTCCAAAACAGAACAGAGTCACACATTTAGAAAACACACATGGGCTCCTTAACGGGAAAGGTGAGGTGGGGTGATGCATAAAACAAGGGTTTGAAATTAGCTCAGATACCGTTCCACAAGCCAAATATGTAATACACAAGACCTACTCCCTGCTCAGTGAACTGGACTCAACACCCCCTATTCACCGCCCAAGAATATATCTGACTAGGAAGAGTCTTCAAACCTATGTATTGATATCTCTCTGGAAGTGAATCAAGAGGGTGTAAAGCGGCATAAACACAGCACGGAAAAGCAGCTAAACCCCATTATAAAAATAGATTACTTTAAAAAAAAACCCATAAAACAAAGAAAGTGAAAGAGAGAGAAATTCTTACAAAATCCGTTCAGGGGCTCTGATACAACCTGGATTGACCATATCTAGACCCACAGTTGGATGAGACATAAGGCTGGACACTCTTGGGGCTGAGAGGATTGGTGAGGTTTGGTGAGCAAACGCAGACCCTTTAAAGTAATACTGTGTGGTACCCATGCCATGGGTCCCAAATCTCCAGGTTCAAGGGCATCTTCCTCCATCGAAAACATGCCTGGGAAACCCAGAAGATGGTACACCGTGTGATCGGGAAAGGTTTCTAAAACGCACCTCATTTCTCCTCTCCTTGTGCTCAGGTTCACCATTCCAGCCGCTTCACTAACAATCTCCCTACTTGGAGAATCAGCACCGTTGACCTCCTGTTTCGTACAGGTCGCAATTTGTCCTGAGGATGAACGGGAAGAGGGAGAACCAATGAGAGACTAGCTCTAGGTGTTGGGACAGGCACAGGTCACTCTATTTTCCCATCAGGAAGAAGAATGAACCACAGGCTCAGCCTGCCCCCTGGAACCAGAATAGGGCCTGAAGCAATCCTGCGCTCTTGCGGCCAGCTCCCAAAAAAGCGAGTTGACAAATGGAGCTCAGGGGCACTGCAATTCACAAACCTGCAGAGTTATAAATGATAACTCTCGTCCACAAATATATTGAGGGAAGGCAACGAAGAGGATTTGAAAGCAAGGCAGAATTGCAGGAAACCGATTTCAGGAGGTAGATTCGACTCGCCTTGAAAGCACATGAAAAGCGGCAAAGCGTTAACAATGATGCCCTTGGCCAAAAAGGGCGTATGCGTTTTTTCCTGAATATATTCAGGAAAAAACGCATACGCCCTTTTTGGCCAACCAAGCAAGCCGGAAAGGCAAATCGGCGCTACAAAGCAGTCTCGCTTGCCAGCGGTCAAAAGGGCCATGCTGAAAAAAGTGTAAAAACCAGAAATGCAGGACAGGCCATGGAGACATGGGAGCCTTGCTACGCTGATGAGCGGGATGGAAATTGCCAACAACCACTCTGGAGAAGTGTACGCTGTGTCCTGAAACATGTAATAAGCACAGCTTAGAGAGCATACGGCACTTCCACTCATGGGCGTATAAATCGGGAAAACAACAAATCAACAAGACACAGGCACCCCAAACGTTAGGGCTGCTCTGTTTCCAAGAACCTCCACTTCGGTACACCTTAAATATCGCAGGAAAGAGAAAAATGGATAAAGGAGTTGTGGTACTCATGCACAATGGAATATCACTCAGCCATGAAATCAGTGTCATAAGGCTAGTAGCAGCATGATGAGTGGATTTAGGGATGATGACTCTAAGTGAAGTAAGTCACACAGAAAAGGACACTTATCCTAAGATATCACTTATAGAGGGAATGTCAAAATCGCTACACCTGAACTGAATTCCAAAACAGAACAGAGTCACACATTTAGAAAACACACATTGGCTCCTTAACGGGAAAGGTGAGGTGGGGTGATGCATAAAACAAGGGTTTGAAATTAGCTCAGATACCGTTCCACAAGCCAAATATGTAATACACAAGACCTACTCCCTGCTCAGTGAACTGGACTCAACACCCCCTATTCACCGCCCAAGAATATATCTGACTAGGAAGAGTCTTAAAACCTATGTATTGATATCTCTCTGGAAGTGAATCAAGAGGGTGTAAAGCGGCATAAACACAGCAGGGAAAAGCAGCTAAACCCCATTATAAAAATAGATTACTTAAAAAAAAACCCATAAAACAAAGAGAGTGAAAGAGAGAGAAATTCTTACAAAATCCGTTCAGGGGCTCTGATGCAACCTGGATTGACCATATCTAGACCCACAGCTGGATGAGACATAAGGCTGGACACTCTTGGGGCTGAGAGGATTGGTGAGGTTGGGTGAGCAAACGCAGACCCTTTAAAGTAATACTGCGTGGTACCCATGCCACGGGTCCCAAATCTCCAGGATCAAGGGTATCTTCCTCCATAGAAAACATGCCTGGGAAACCCAGAAGATGGTACACCGTGTGATCGGGAAAGGTTTCTAAAACGCACCTCATTTCTCCTCTCCTTGTGCTCGGGTTCGCCATTCCAGCCGCTTCACTAACAATCTCCCTACTTGGAGAATCAGCACCGTTGACCTCCTGTTTCGTACAGGTCGCAATTTGTCCTGAGGATGAACGGGAAGAGGGGGAACCAATGAGAGACTAGCTCTAGGTGTTGGGACAGGCACAGGTCACTCTATTGTCCCATCAGGAAGAAGAATGAACCACAGGCTCAGCCTGCCCCCTGGAACCAGAATAGGGCCTGAAGCAATCCTGCGCTTTTGCGGCCAGCTCCCAAAAAAGCGAGTTGACAAATGGAGCTCAGGGGCACTACAATTCACAAACCTGAAGACTTATAAATGATAACTCTCGTCCACAAATATATTGAGGGAAGGCAACGAAGAGGATTTGAAAGCAAGGCAGAATTGCAGGAAACAGATTTCAGGAGGTAGATTCGACTCGCCTTGAAAGCACATGAAAAGCGGCAAAGCGTTGACAATGGTGCCCTTGGCCAAAAAGGGCGTATGCGTTTTTTCCTGAATATATTCAGGAAAAAACGCATACGCCCTTTTTGGCCAACCAAGCAAGCCGGAAAGGCAAATCAGCGCTACAAAGAAGTCTCGCTTGCCAGCGGTCAAAAGGGCCATGCTGAAAAAAGTGTAAAAACCCGAAATGCAGGACAGGCCATGGAGACATGGGAGCCTTGCTACAATGATGGGCGGGGTGGAAATTGCCAACAGCCACTCTGGAGAAGTTTACGCTGAGTCCTGAAACATGTAATAGACACAGCTGAGAGAGCATAGGGCACTTCCACTCATGGGCGTATAAATCGGGAAACCTAAAAATCAACAAGACACAGGCACCCCAAACTTTAGGGCTGCTCTGTTTCCAAGAGCCTCCACTTCGGGACACCTTAAATATCGCAGGAAAGAGAAAAATGGATAAAGGAGTTGTGGTACTCATGCACAATGGAATATCACTCAGCCATGAAATCAGTGTCATAAGGCTAGTAGCAGCATGATGAGTGGATTTAGGGATGATGACTCTAAGTGAAGTAAGTCACACAGAAAAGGACACTTATCCTAAGATATCACTTATAGAGGGAATGTCAAAATCGCTACACCTGAACTGAATTCCAAAACAGAACAGAGTCACACATTTAGAAAACACACATGGGCTCCTTAACGGGAAAGGTGAGGTGGGGTGATGCATAAAACAAGGGTTTGAAATTAGCTCAGATACCGTTCCACAAGCCAAATATGTAATACACAAGACCTACCCCCTGCTCAGTGAACTGGACTCAACACCCCCTATTCACCGCCCAAGAATATATCTGACTAGGAAGAGTCTTCAAACCTATGTATTGATATCTCTCTGGAAGTGAATCAAGAGGGTGTAAAGCGGCATAAACACAGCAGGGAAAAGCAGCTAAACCCCATTATAAAAATAGATTACTTCAAAAAAAACCCATAAAACAAAGAAAGTGAAAGAGAGAGAAATTCTTACAAAATCCGTTCAGGGGCTCTGATACAACCTGGATTGACCATATCTAGACCCACAGTTGGATGAGACATAAGGCTGGACACTCTTGGGGCTGAGAGGATTGGTGAGGTTTGGTGAGCAAACGCAGACCCTTTAAAGTAATACTGTGTGGTACCCATGCCATGGGTCCCAAATCTCCAGGTTCAAGGGCATCTTCCTCCATCGAAAACATGCCTGGGAAACCCAGAAGATGGTACACCGTGTGATCGGGAAAGGTTTCTAAAACGCACCTCATTTCTCCTCTCCTTGTGCTCGGGTTCACCATTCCAGCCGCTTCACTAACAATCTCCCTACTTGGAGAATCAGCACCGTTGACCTCCTGTTTCGTACAGGTCGCAATTTGTCCTGAGGATGAACGGGAAGAGGGAGAACCAATGAGAGACTAGCTCTAGGTGTTGGGACAGGCACAGGTCACTCTATTGTCCCATCAGGAAGAAGAATGAACCACAGGCTCAGCCTGCCCCCTGGAACCAGAATAGGGCCTGAAGCAATCCTGCGCTCTTGCGGCCAGCTCCCAAAAAAGCGAGTTGACAAATGGAGCTGAGGGGCACTGCAATTCACAAACCTGAAGACTTATAAATGATAACTCTCGTCCACAAATATATTGAGGGAAGGCAACGAAGAGGATTTGAAAGCAAGGCAGAATTGCAGGAAACCGATTTCAGGAGGTAGATTCGACTCGCCTTGAAAGCACATGAAAAGCGGCAAAGCGTTGACAATGATGCCCTTGGCCAAAAAGGGCGTATGCGTTTTTTCCTGAATATATTCAGGAAAAAACGCATACGCCCTTTTTGGCCAACCAAGCAAGCCGGAAAGGCAAATCAGCGCTACAAAGAAGCCTCGCTTGCCAGCGGTCAAAAGGGCCATGCTGAAAAAAGTGTAAAAACCCGAAATGCAGGACAGGCCATGGACACATGGGAGCCTTGCTACGGTGATGGCGGGGTGGAAATTGCCAACAGCCACTCTGCAGAAGTGTACGCTGCGTCCTGAAACATGTAATAGACACAGCTTAGGGAGCATAGGGCACTTCCACTCATGGGCGTAGAAATCGGGAAACTTAAAAATCAACAAGACAAAGGCACCCCAAACTTTAGGGCTGCTCTGTTTCCAAGAGCCTCCACTTCGGGACAACTTAAATATCCCAGGAAAGAGAAAAATGGATAAAGGAGTTGTGGTACTCATGCACAATGGAATATCACTCAGCCATGAAATCAGTGTCATAAGGCTAGTAGCAGCATGATGAGTGGATTTAGGGATGATGACTCTAAGTGAAGTAAGTCACACAGAAAAGGACACTTATCCTAAGATATCACTTATAGAGGGAATGTCAAAATCGCTACACCTGAACTGAATTCCAAAACAGAACAGAGTCACACATTTAGAAAACACACATGGGCTCCTTAACGGGAAAGGTGAGGTGGGGTGATGCATAAAACAAGGGTTTGAAATTAGCTCAGATACCGTTCCACAAGCCAAATATGTAATACACAAGACCTACACCCTGCTCAGTGAACTGGACTCAACACCCCCTATTCACCGCCCAAGAATATATCTGACTAGGAAGAGTCTTCAAACCTATGTATTGATATCTCTCTGGAAGTGAATCAAGAGGGTGTAAAGCGGCATAAACACAGCACGGAAAAGCAGCTAAACCCCATTATAAAAATAGATTACTTCAAAAAAAACCCATAAAACAAAGACAGTGAAAGAGAGAGAAATTCTTACAAAATCCGTTCAGGGGCTCTGATACAACCTGGATTGACCATATCTAGACCCACAGCTGGATGAGACATAAGGCTGGACACTCTTGGGGCTGAGAGGATTGGTGAGGTTGGGTGAGCAAACGCAGACCCTTTAAAATAATACTGCGTGGTACCCATGCCATGGGTCCCAAATCTCCAGGTTCAAGGGCATCTTCCTACATCGAAAACATGCCTGGGAAACCCAGAAGATGGTACACCGTGTGATCGGGAAAGGTTTCTAAAACGCACCTCATTTCTCCTCTCCTTGTGCTCGGGTTCGCCATTCCAGCCGCTTCACTAACAATCTCCCTACGTGGAGAATCAGCACCGTTGACCTCCTGTTTCGTACAGGTCGCAATTTGTCCCGAGGATGAACGGGAAGAGGGGGAACCAATGAGAGACTAGCTCTAGGTGTTGGGACAGGCACAGGTCACTCTATTTTCCCATCAGGAAGAAGAATGAACCACAGGCTCAGCCTGCCCCCCGGAACCAGAATAGGGCCTGAAGCAATCCTGCGCTTTTGCGGCCAGCTCCCAAAAAAGCGAGTTGACAAATGGAGCTCAGGGGCACTGCAATTCACAAACCTGCAGAGTTGTAAATGATAACTCTCGTCCACAAATATATTGAGGGAAGGCAACGAAGAGGATTTGAAAGCAAGGCAGAATTGCAGGAAACCGGTTTCAGGAGGTAGATTCGACTCGCCTTGAAAGCACATGAAAAGCGGCAAAGCGTTGACAATGATGCCCTTGGCCAAAAAGGGCGTATGCGTTTTTTCCTGAATATATTCAGGAAAAAACGCATACGCCCTTTTTGGCCAACCAAGCAAGCCGGAAAGGCAAATCGGCGCTACAAAGAAGTCTGGCTTGCCAGAGGTCAAAAGGGCCATGCTGAAAAAAGTGTAAAAACCGGAAATGCAGGACAGGCCATGGAGACATGGGAGCCTTGCTACGCTGATGGGCGGGATGGAAATTGCCAACAGCCACTCTGGAGAATTGTACGGTGCGTCCTGAAACATGTAATAAACACAGCTTAGAGAGCATAGGGCACTTCCACTCATGGGCGTAGAAATCGGGAAACCTAAAAATCAACAAGACACAGGCACCCCAAAGTTTAGGGCTGCTCTGTTTCCAAGAACCTCCACTTCGGTACACCTTAAATATCCCAGGAAAGAGAAAAATGGATAAAGAAGTTGTGGTACTTATGCACAATGGAATATCACTCAGCCATGAAATCAGTGTCATAAGGCTAGTAGCAGCATGATGAGTGGATTTAGGGACAATGACTCTAAGTGAAGTAAGTCACACAGAAAAGGAAACTTATCCTAAGTTATCACTTGTAGAGGGAATGTCAAAATCGCTACACCTGAACTGAATTCCAAAACAGAACAGAGTCACACATTTAGAAAACACACTATGGCTGCTTAACGGGAAAGCTGAGGTGGGGCGATGCATAAAACAAGGGTTTGAAATTAGCTCAGATACCGTTCCACAAGCCAAATATGTAATAGACAAGACCTACTCCCTGCTCAGTGAACTGGACTCAACACCCCCTATTCACCACCCAAGAATATATCTGACTAGGAAGAGTCTTAAAACCTATGTATTGATATCTCTCTGGAAGTGAATCAAGAGGGTGTAAAGCGGCATAAACACAGCAAGGAAAAGAAGCTAAACCCCCTTATAAAAATTGACTACTTAAAAAAAAAAACCCCATAAAACAAAGACAGTGAAAGAGAGAGAAATTCTTACAAAATCCGTTCAGGGGCTCTGATGCAACCTGGATTGACCATATCTAGACCCACAGCTGGATGAGACATAAGGCTGGACACTCTTGGGGCTGAGAGGATTGGTGAGGTTGGGTGAGCAAACGCAGACCCTTTAAAGTAATACTGCGTGGTACCCATGCCATGGGTCCCAAATCTCCAGGTTCAAGGGCATCTTCCTACATCGAAAACATGCCTGGGAAACCCAGAAGATGGTACACCGTGTGATCGGGAAAGGTTTCTAAAACGCACCTCATTTCTCCTGTCCTTTTGCTCGTCTTCGCCATTCCAGCCGCATCACTAACAATCTCCCTACGTGGAGAATCAGCACCGTTGACCTCCTGTTTCGAACAGGTCGCAATTTGTCCCGAGGATGAACGGGAAGAGGGGGAACCAATGAGAGACTAGCTCTAGGTGTTGGGACAGGCACAGGTCACTCTATTTTCCCATCAGGAAGAAGAATGAACCACAGGCTCAGCCTGCCCCCCGGAACCAGAATAGGGCCTGAAGCAATCCTGCGTTTTTGCGGCCAGCTCCCAAAAAAGCGAGTTGACAAATGGAGCTCAGGGGCACTGCAATTCACAAACCTGCAGAGTTATAAATGATAACTTTCGTCCACAAATATATTGAGGGAAGGCAACGAAGAGGATTTGAAAGCAAGGCAGAATTGCAGGAAACAGATTTCAGGAGGTAGATTCGACTCGCCTTGAAAGCACAGGAAAAGCGGCAAAGCGTTGACAATGATGCCCTTGGCCAAAAAGGGCGTATGCGTTTTTTCCTGAATATATTCAGGAAAAAACGCATACGCCCTTTTTGGCCAACCAAGCAAGCCGGAAAGGCAAATCGTCGCTACAAAGAAGTCTCACTTGCCAGCGGTCAAAAGGGCCATGCTGAAAAAAGTGTAAAAACCAGAAATGCAGGACAGGCCATGGACACATGGGAGCCTTGCTACGCTGATGGGCGGGGTGGAAATTGCCCACAGCCACTCTGCAGAAGTGTACGCTGCGTCCTGAAACATGTAATAGACACAGCTTGGAGAGCATAGGGCACTTCCACTCATGGGCTTAGAAATCGGGAAACTTAAAAATCAACAAGACACAGGCACCCCAAACTTTAGGGCTGCTCTGTTTCCAAGAGCCTCCACTTCGGTACACCTTAAATATCCCAGGAAAGAGAAAAATGGATAAAGAAGTTGTGGTACTTATGCACAACGGAATATCACTCAGCCATGAAATCAGTGTCATAAGGTTAGTAGCAGCATGATGAGTGGATTTAGGGACGATGACTCTAAGTGAAGTAAGTCACACAGAAAAGGACACTTATCCTAAGATATCACTTATAGAAGGAATGTCAAAATCGCTACACCTGAACTGAATTCCAAAACAGAACAGAGTCACACATTTAGAAAACACACTATGGCTGCTTAACGGGAAAGCTGAGGTGGGGCGATGCATAAAACAAGGGTTTGAAATTAGCTCAGATACCGTTCCAGAAGCCAAATATGTAATAGACAAGACCTACTCCCTGCTCAGTGAACTGGACTCAACACCCCCTATTCACCGCCCAAGAATATATCTGACTAGGAAGAGTCTTAAAACCTATGTATTGATATCTCTCTGGAAGTGAATCAAGAGGGTGTAAAGCGGCATAAACACAGCAGGGAAAAGCAGCTAAACCCCATTATAAAAATAGATTACTTCAAAAAAACACCCATAAAACAAAGAGAGTGAAAGAGAGAGAAATTCTTACAAAATCCGTTCAGGGTCTCTGATGCAACCTGGATTGACCATATGTAGACCCACAGCTGGATGAGACATAAGGCTGGACACTCTTGGGGCTGAGACGATTGGTGAGGTTGGGTGAGAAAACGCAGACCCTTTAAAGTAATACTGCGTGGTACCCATGCCATGGGTCCCAAATCTCCAGGTTCAAGGGCATCTTCCTACATCGAAAACATGCCTGAGAAACCCAGAAGATGGTACACCGTGTGATCGGGAAAGGTTTCTAAAACGCACCTCATTTCTCCTCTCCTTGTGCTCGGGTTCGCCATTCCAGCCGATTCACTAACAATCTCCCTACGTGGAGAATCAGCCCAGTTGACCTCCTGTTTCGTACAGGTCGCAATTTGTCCCGAGGATGAACGGGAAGAGGGGGAACCAATGAGAGACTAGCTCTAGGTGTTGGGACAGGCACAGGTCACTCTATTTTCCCATCAGGAAGAAGAATGAACCACAGGCTCAGCCTGCCCCCCGGAACCAGAATAGGGCCTGAAGCAATCCTGAGCTTTTGCAGCCAGCTCCCAAAAAAGCGAGTTGACAAATGGAGCTCAGGGGCACTGCAATTCACAAACCTGCAGAGTTATAAATGATAACTCTCGTCCACAAATATATTGAGGGAAGGCAACGAAGAGGATTTGAAAGCAATGCAGAATTGCAGGAAACCGATTTCAGGAGGTAGATTCGACTCGCCTTGAAAGCACATGAAAAGCGGCAAAGCGTTGACAATGATGCCCTTGGCCAAAAAGGGCGTATGCGTTTTTTCCTGAACATATTCAGGAAAAAACGCATACGCCCTTTTTGGCCAACCAAGCAAGCCGGAAAGGCAAATCGGCGCTACAAAGAAGTCTGGCTTGCCAGAGGTCAAAAGGGCCATGCTGAAAAAAGTGTAAAAACCGGAAATGCAGGACAGGCCATGGAGACATGGGAGCCTTGCTACGCTGACAGGCGGGGTGGAAATTGCCAACAGCCACTCTGGAGAAGTGTACGGTGCGTCCTGAAACATGTAATAAACACAGCTTAGAGAGCATAGGGCACTTCCACTCATGGGCGTAGAAATCGGGAAACCTAAAAATCAACAAGACACAGGCACCCCAAAGTTTAGGGCTGCTCTGTTTCCAAGAACCTCCACTTCAGTACACCTTAAATATCCCAGGAAAGAGAAAAATGGATAAAGAAGTTGTGGTACTTATGCACAATGGCATATCACTCAGCCATGAAATCAGTGTCATAAGGCTAGTAGCAGCATGATGAGTGGATTTAGGGACGATGACTCTAAGTGAAGTAAGTCACAGAGAAAAGGAAACTTATCCTAAGATATCACTTATAGAAGGAATGTCAAAATCGCTACACCTGAACTGAATTCCAAAACAGAAGAGAGTCACACATTTAGAAAAAACACTATGGCTGCGTAACGGGAAAGGTGAGGTGGGGTGATGCATAAAACAAGGGTTTGAAATTAGCTCAGATACCGTTCCAGAAGCGAAATATGTAATAGACAAGACCTACTCCCTGCTCAGTGAATTGGACTCAACACCCCGTATTCACCGCCCAAGAATATATCTGACTAGGAAGAGTCTTAAAACCTATGTATTGATATCTCTCTGGAAGTGAATCAAGAGGGTGTAAAGCGGCATAAACACAGCAGGGAAAGGCAGCTAAACCCCATTATAAAAATAGATTACTTAAAAAAAAACCCATAAAACAAAGAGAGTGAAAGAGAGAGAAATTCTTACAAAATCCGTTCAGGGGCTCTGATGCAACCTGGATTGACCATATCTAGACCCACAGCTGGATGAGACATAAGGCTGAACACTCTTGGGGCTGAGACGATTGGTGAGGTTGGGTGAGCAAACGCAGACCCTTTAAAGTAATACTGCGTGGTACCCATGCCATGGGTCCCAAATCTCCAGGTTCAAGGGCATCTTCCTACATCGAAAACATGCCTAGGAAACCCAGAAGATGGTACACCGTGTGATCGGGAAAGGTTTCTAAAACGCACCTCATTTCTCCTCTCCTTCTGCTCGGGTTCGCCGTTCCAGCCGCTTCACTAACAATCTCCCTACGTGGAGAATCAGCACCGTTGACCTCCTGTATCGTACAGGTCGCAATTTGTCCCGAGGATGAACGGGAAGCGGGGGAACCAATGAGAGACTAGCTCTAGGTGTTGGGACAGGCACAGGTCACTCTATTTTCCCATCAGGAAGAAGAATGAACCACAGGCTCAGCCTGCCCCCCGGAACCAGAATAGGGCCTGAAGCAATCCTGCGCTTTTGCGGCCAGCTCCCAAAAAAGCGAGTTGACAAATGGAGCTCAGGGGCACTGCAATTCACAAACCTGCAGAGTTATAAATGATAACTCTCGTCCACAAATATATTGAGGGAAGGCAACGAAGAGGATTTGAAAGCAAGGCAGAATTGCAGGAAACCGATTTCAGGAGGTAGATACGACTCGCCTTGAAAGCACATGAAAAGCGGCAAAGCGTTGACAATGATGCCCTTGGCCAAAAAGGGCGTATGCGTTTTTTCCTGATTATATTCAGGAAAAAACGCATACGCCCTTTTTGGCCAACCAAGCAAGCCGGAAAGGCAAATCAGCGCTACAAAGAAGCCTCGCTTGCCAGCGGTCAAAAGGGCCATGCTGAAAAAAGTGTAAAAACCAGAAATGCAGGACAGGCCATGGAGACATGGGAGCCTTGCTACGCTGATGGGCGGGGTGGAAATTGCCAACAGCCACTCTGCAGAAGTGTACGCTGCGTCCTGAAACATGTAATAGACACAGCTTAGGGAGCATAGGGCACTTCCACTCATGGGCGTAGAAATCGGGAAACTTAAAAATCAACAAGACACAGGCACCACAAACTTTAGGGCTGCTCTGTTTCCAAGAGCCTCCACTTCGGTACACCTTAAATATCCCAGGAAAGAGAAAAATGGATAAAGAAGTTGTGGTACTCATGCACAATGGAATATCACTCAGCCATGAAATCAGTGTCATAAGGCTAGTAGCAGCATGATGAGTGGATTTAGGGATGATGACTCTAAGTGAAGTAAGTCACACAGAAAAGGACACTTATCCTAAGATATCACTTATAGAGGGAATGTCAAAATCGCTACACCTGAACTGAATTCCAAAACAGAACAGAGTCACACATTTAGAAAACACACATGGGCTCCTTAACGGGAAAGGTGAGGTGGGGTGATGCATAAAACAAGGGTTTGAAATTAGCTCAGATACCGTTCCACAAGCCAAATATGTAATACACAAGACCTACCCCCTGCTCAGTGAACTGGACTCAACACCCCCTATTCACCGCCCAAGAATATATCTGACTAGGAAGAGTCTTCAAACCTATGTATTGATATCTCTCTGGAAGTGAATCAAGAGGGTGTAAAGCGGCATAAACACAGCACGGAAAAGCAGCTAAACCCCATTATAAAAATAGATTACTTCAAAAAAAACCCATAAAACAAAGAAAGTGAAAGAGAGAGAAATTCTTACAAAATCTGTTCAGGGGCTCTGATACAACCTGGATTGACCATATCTAGACCCACAGTTGGATGAGACATAAGGCTGGACACTCTTGGGGCTGAGAGGATTGGTGAGGTTTGGTGAGCAAACGCAGACCCTTTAAAGTAATACTGTGTGGTACCCATGCCATGGGTCCCAAATCTCCAGGTTCAAGGGCATCTTCCTCCATCGAAAACATGCCTGGGAAACCCAGAAGATGGTACACCGTGTGATCGGGAAAGGTTTCTAAAACGCACCTCATTTCTCCTCTCCTTGTGCTCGGGTTCACCATTCCAGCCGCTTCACTAACAATCTCCCTACTTGGAGAATCAGCACCGTTGACCTCCTGTTTCGTACAGGTCGCAATTTGTCCTGAGGATGAACGGGAAGAGGGGGAACCAATGAGAGACTAGCTCTAGGTGTTGGGACAGGCACAGGTCACTCTATTGTCCCATCAGGAAGAAGAATGAACCACAGGCTCAGCCTGCCCCCCGGAACCAGAATAGGGCCTGAAGCAATCCTGCGCTTTTGCGGCCAGCTCCCAAAAAAGCGAGTTGACAAATGGAGCTCAGGGGCACTGCAATTCACAAACCTGCAGAGTTATAAATGATAACTCTCGTCCACAAATATATTGAGGGAAGGCAACGAAGAGGATTTGAAAGCAAGGCAGAATTGCAGGAAACCGATTTCAGGAGGTAGATTCGACTCGCCTTGAAAGCACATGAAAAGCGGCAAAGCGTTGACAATGATGCCCTTGGCCAAAAAGGGCGTATGCGTTTTTTCCTGATTATATTCAGGAAAAAACGCATACGCCCTTTTTGGCCAACCAAGCAAGCCGGAAAGGCAAATCAGCGCTACAAAGAAGCCTCGCTTGCCAGCGGTCAAAAGGGCCATGCTGAAAAAAGTGTAAAAACCAGAAATGCAGGACAGGCCATGGAGACATGGGAGCCTTGCTACGCTGATGGGCGGGGTGGAAATTGCCAACAGCCACTCTGCAGAAGTGTACGCTGCGCCCTGAAACATGTAATAGACACAGCTTAGGGAGCATAGGGCACTTCCACTCATGGGCGTAGAAATCGGGAAACTTAAAAATCAACAAGACACAGGCACCCCAAACTTTAGGGCTGCTCTGTTTCCAAGAGCCTCCACTTCGGGACACCTTAAATATCCCAGGAAAGAGAAAAATGGATAAAGAAGTTGTGGTACTTATGCACAACGGAATATCACTCAGCCATGAAATCAGTGTCATAAGGTTAGTAGCAGCATGATGAGTGGATTTAGGGACGATGACTCTAAGTGAAGTAAGTCACACAGAAAAGGACACTTATCCTAAGATATCACTTATAGAAGGAATGTCAAAATCGCTACACCTGAACTGAATTCCAAAACAGAACAGAGTCACACATTTAGAAAACACACTGTGGCTGCTTAACGGGAAAGGTGAGGTGGGGCGATGCATAAAACAAGGGTTTGAAATTAGCTCAGATACCATTCCAGAAGCCAAATATGTAATAGACAAGACCTACTCCCTGCTCAGTGAACTGGACTCAACACCCCCTATTCACCGCCCAAGAATATATCTGACTAGGAAGAGTCTTCAAACCTATGTATTGATATCTCTCTGGAAGTGAATCAAGAGGGTGTAAAGCGGCATAAACACAGCAGGGAAAAGCAGCTAAACCCCATTATAAAAATAGATTACTTCAAAAAAAACCCATAAAACAAAGACAGTGAAAGAGAGAGAAATTCTTACAAAATCCGTTCAGGGGCTCTGATGCAACCTGGATTGACCATATCTAGACCCACAGCTGGATGAGACATAAGGCTGGACACTCTTGGGGATGAGAGGATTGGTGAGGTTGGGTGAGCAAACGCAGACCCTTTAAAGTAATACTGCGTGGTACCCATGCCACGGGTCCCAAATCTCCAGGTTCAAGGGTATCTTCCTCCATCGAAAACATGCCTGGGAAACCCAGAAAATGGTACACCGTGTGATCGGGAAAGGTTTCTAAAACTCACATCATTTCTCCTCTCCTTGTGCTCGGATTCGCCATTCCAGCCGCTTCACTAACAATCTCCCTACTTGGAGAATCAGCACCGTTGACCTCCTGTTTCGTACACGTCGCAATTTGTCCTGAGGATGAACGGGAAGAGGGGGAACCAATGAGAGACTAGCTCTAGGTGTTGGGACAGGCACAGGTCACTCTATTGTCCCATCAGGAAGAAGAATGAACCACAGGCTCAGCCTGCCCCCCGGAACCAGAATAGGGCCTGAAGCAATCCTGCGCTTTTGCGGCCAGCTCCCAAAAAAGCGAGTTGACAAATGGAGCTCAGGGGCACTGAAATTCACAAACCTGCAGAGTTATAAATGATAACTCTCGTCCACAAATATATTGAGGGAAGGCAACGAAGAGGATTTGAAAGCAAGGCAGAATTGCAGGAAACCGATTTCAGGAGGTAGATTCGACTCGCCTTGAAAGCACATGAAAAGCGGCAAAGCGTTGACAATGATGCCCTTGGCCAAAAAGGGCGTATGCGTTTTTTCCTGAATATATTCAGGAAAAAACGCATACGCCCTTTTTGGCCAACCAAGCAAGCCGGAAAGGCAAATCAGCGCTACAAAGAAGACTCGCTTGCCAGCGGTCAAAAGGGCCATGCTGAAAAAAGTGTAAAAACCAGAAATGCAGGACAGGCCATGGAGACATGGGAGCCTTGCTACAATGATGGGCGGGGTGGAAATTAGCAACAGCCACTCTGGAGAAGTTTACGCTGAGTCCTGAAACATGTAATAGACACAGCTGAGAGAGCATAGGGCACTTCCACTCATGGGAATAGAAATCGGGAAACCTAAAAATCAACAAGACACAGGCACCCCAAACTTTAGGGCTGCTCTGTTTCCAAGAGCCTCCACTTCGGGACACCTTAAATATCGCAGGAAAGAGAAAAATGGATAAAGGAGTTGTGGTACTCATGCACAATGGAATATCACTCAGCCATGAAATCAGTGTCATAAGGCTAGTAGCAGCATGATGAGTGGATTTAGGGATGATGACTCTAAGTGAAGTAAGTCACACAGAAAAGGACACTTATCCTAAGATATCACTTATAGAGGGAATGTCAAAATCGCTACACCTGAACTGAATTCCAAAACAGAACAGAGTCACACATTTAGAAAACACACATGGGCTCCTTAACGGGAAAGGTGAGGTGGGGTGATGCATAAAACAAGGGTTTGAAATTAGCTCAGATACCGTTCCACAAGCCAAATATGTAATACACAAGACCTACCCCCTGCTCAGTGAACTGGACTCAACACCCCGTATTCACCGCCCAAGAATATATCTGACTAGGAAGAGTCTTCAAACCTATGTATTGATATCTCTCTGGAAGTGAATCAAGAGGGTGTAAAGCGGCATAAACACAGCACGGAAAAGCAGCTAAACCCCATTATAAAAATAGATTACTTCAAAAAAAACCCATAAAACAAAGAAAGTGAAAGAGAGAGAAATTCTTACAAAATCCGTTCAGGGGCTCTGATACAACCTGGATTGACCATATCTAGACCCACAGCTGGATGAGACATAAGGCTGGACACTCTTGGGGATGAGAGGATTGGTGAGGTTGGGTGAGCAAACGCAGACCCTTTAAAGTAATACTGCGTGGTACCCATGCCACGGGTCCCAAATCTCCAGGTTCAAGGGTATCTTCCTCCATCGAAAACATGCCTGGGAAACCCAGAAAATGGTACACCGTGTGATCGGGAAAGGTTTCTAAAACTCACCTCATTTCTCCTCTCCTTGTGCTCGGATTCGCCATTCCAGCCGCTTCACTAACAATCTCCCTACTTGGAGAATCAGCACCGTTGACCTCCTGTTTCGTACAGGTCGCAATTTGTCCTGAGGATGAACGGGAAGAGGGGGAACCAATGACAGACTAGCTCTAGGTGTTGGGACAGGCACAGGTCACTCTATTGTCCCATCAGGAAGAAGAATGAACCACAGGCTCAGCCTGCCCCCCGGAACCAGAATAGGGCCTGAAGCAATCCTAAGCTTTTGCGGCCAGCTCCCAAAAAAGCGAGTTGACAAATGGAGCTCAGGGGCACTGCAATTCACAAACCTGCAGAGTTATAAATGATAACTCTCGTCCACAAATATATTGAGGGAAGGCAACGAAGAGGATTTGAAAGCAAGGCAGAATTGCAGGAAACAGATTTCAGGAGGTAGATTCGACTCGCCTTGAAAGCACATGAAAAGCGGCAAAGCGTTGACAATGATGCCCTTGGCCAAAAAGGGCGTATGCGTTTTTTCCTGAATATATTCAGGAAAAAACGCATACGCCCTTTTTGGCCAACCAAGCAAGCCGGAAAGGCAAATCAGCGCTACAAATTAGCCTCGCTTGCCAGCGGTCAAAAGGGCCATGCTGAAAAAAGTGTAAAAACCAGAAATGCAGGACAGGCCATGGAGACATGGGAGCCTTGCTACGCTGATGGGCGGGGTGGAAATTGCCAACAGCCACTCTGCAGAAGTGTACGCTGCGTCCTGAAACATGTAATAGACACAGCTTAGGGAGCATAGGGCACTTCCACTCATGGGCGTACAAATCGGGAAACTTAAAAATCAACAAGACACAGGCACCCCAAACTTTAGGGCTGCTCTGTTTCCAAGAGCCTCCACTTCGGTACACCTTAAATATCCCAGGAAAGAGAAAAATGGATAAAGAAGTTGTGGTACTTATGCACAACGGAATATCACTCAGCCATGAAATCAGTGTCATAAGGTTAGTAGCAGCATGATGAGTGGATTTAGGGACGATGACTCTAAGTGAAGTAAGTCACACAGAAAAGGACACTTATCCTAAGATATCACTTATAGAAGGAAGGTCAAAATCGCTACACCTGAACTGAATTCCAAAACAGAACAGAGTCACACATTTAGAAAACACACTATGGCTGCTTAACGGGAAAGGTGAGGTGGGGCGATGCATAAAACAAGGGTTTGAAATTAGCTCAGATACCATTCCAGAAGCCAAATATGTAATAGACAAGACCTACTCCCTGCTCAGTGAACTGGACTCAACACCCCCTATTCACCGCCCAAGAATAT
Source organism: Eubalaena glacialis (assembly GCF_028564815.1). Lineage (NCBI taxonomy): Eukaryota > Metazoa > Chordata > Mammalia > Artiodactyla > Balaenidae > Eubalaena > Eubalaena glacialis. The sequence continues at coordinate 78,558,565 of NC_083727.1, read as the reverse complement.
ATCTGACTAGGAAGAGTCTTCAAACCTATGTATTGATATCTCTCTGGAAGTGAATCAAGAGGGTGTAAAGCGGCATAAACACAGCAGGGAAAAGCAGCTAAACCCCATTATAAAAATAGATTACTTCAAAAAAAACCCATAAAACAAAGACAGTGAAAGAGAGAGAAATTCTTACAAAATCCGTTCAGGGGCTCTGATGCAACCTGGATTGACCATATCTAGACCCACAGCTGGATGAGACATAAGGCTGGACACTCTTGGGGATGAGAGGATTGGTGAGGTTGGGTGAGCAAACGCAGACCCTTTAAAGTAATACTGCGTGGTACCCATGCCATGGGTCCCAAATCTCCAGGTTCAAGGGTATCTTCCTCCATCGAAAACATGCCTGGGAAACCCAGAAAATGGTACACCGTGTGATCGGGAAAGGTTTCTAAAACTCACATCATTTCTCCTCTCCTTGTGCTCGGATTCGCCATTCCAGCCGCTTCACTAACGATCTCCCTACTTGGAGAATCAGCACCGTTGACCTCCTGTTTCGTACAGGTCGCAATTTGTCCTGAGGATGAACGGGAAGAGGGGGAACCAATGAGAGACTAGCTCTAGGTGTTGGGACAGGCACAGGTCACTCTATTGTCCCATCAGGAAGAAGAATGAACCACAGGCTCAGCCTGCCCCCCGGAACCAGAATAGGGCCTGAAGCAATCCTGCGCTTTTGCGGCCAGCTCCCAAAAAAGCGAGTTGACAAATGGAGCTCAGGGGCACTGCAATTCACAAACCTGCAGAGTTATAAATGATAACTCTCGTCCACAAATATATTGAGGGAAGGCAACGAAGAGGATTTGAAAGCAAGGCAGAATTGCAGGAAACCGATTTCAGGAGGTAGATTCGACTCGCCTTGAAAGCACATGAAAAGCGGCAAAGCGTTGACAATGATGCCCTTGGCCAAAAAGGGCGTATGCGTTTTTTCCTGAATATATTCAGGAAAAAACGCATACGCCCTTTTTGGCCAACCAAGCAAGCCGGAAAGGCAAATCAGCGCTACAAAGAAGTCTCGCTTGCCAGCGGTCAAAAGGGCCATGCTGAAAAAAGTGTAAAAACCAGAAATGCAGGACAGGCCATGGAGACATGGGAGCCTTGCTACAATGATGGGCGGGGTGGAAATTACCAACAGCCACTCTGGAGAAGTTTACGCTGAGTCCTGAAACATGTAATAGACACAGCTGAGAGAGCATAGGGCACTTCCACTCATGGGAATAGAAATCGGGAAACCTAAAAATCAACAAGACACAGGCACCCCAAACTTTAGGGCTGCTCTGTTTCCAAGAGCCTCCACTTCGGGACACCTTAAATATCGCAGGAAAGAGAAAAATGGATAAAGGAGTTGTGGTACTCATGCACAACGGAATATCACTCAGCCATGAAATCAGTGTCATAAGGTTAGTAGCAGCATGATGAGTGGATTTAGGGACGATGACTCTAAGTGAAGTAAGTCACACAGAAAAGGACACTTATCCTAAGATATCACTTATAGAAGGAAGGTCAAAATCGCTACACCTGAACTGAATTCCAAAACAGAACAGAGTCACACATTTAGAAAACACACTATGGCTGCTTAACGGGAAAGGTGAGGTGGGGCGATGCATAAAACAAGGGTTTGAAATTAGCTCAGATACCATTCCAGAAGCCAAATATGTAATAGACAAGACCTACTCCCTGCTCAGTGAACTGGACTCAACACCCCCTATTCACCGCCCAAGAATATATCTGACTAGGAAGAGTCTTCAAACCTATGTATTGATATCTCTCTGGAAGTGAATCAAGAGGGTGTAAAGCGGCATAAACACAGCAGGGAAAAGCAGCTAAACCCCATTATAAAAATAGATTACTTCAAAAAATACCCATAAAACAAAGACAGTGAAAGAGAGAGAAATTCTTACAAAATCCGTTCAGGGGCTCTGATGCAACCTGGATTGACCATATCTAGACCCACAGCTGGATGAGACATAAGGCTGGACACTCTTGGGGATGAGAGGATTGGTGAGGTTGGGTGAGCAAACGCAGATCCTTTAAAGTAATACTGCGTGGTACCCATGCCACGGGTCCCAAATCTCCAGGTTCAAGGGTATCTTCCTCCATCGAAAACATGCCTGGGAAACCCAGAAAATGGTACACCGTGTGATCGGGAAAGGTTTCTAAAACTCACATCATTTCTCCTCTCCTTGTGCTCGGATTCGCCATTCCAGCCGCTTCACTAACAATCTCCCTACTTGGAGAATCAGCACCGTTGACCTCCTGTTTCGTACAGGTCGCAATTTGTCCTGAGGATGAACGGGAAGAGGGGGAACCAATGAGAGACTAGCTCTAGGTGTTGGGACAGGCACAGGTCACTCTATTGTCCCATCAGGAAGAAGAATGAACCACAGGCTCAGCCTGCCCCCCGGAACCAGAATAGGGCCTGAAGCAATCCTGCGCTTTTGCGGCCAGCTCCCAAAAAAGCGAGTTGACAAATGGAGCTCAGGGGCACTGCAATTCACAAACCTGCAGAGTTATAAATGATAACTCTCGTCCACAAATATATTGAGGGAAGGCAACGAAGAGGATTTGAAAGCAAGGCAGAATTGCAGGAAACCGATTTCAGGAGGTAGATTCGACTCGCCTTGAAAGCACATGAAAAGCGGCAAAGCTTTGACAATGATGCCCTTGGCCAAAAAGGGCGTATGCGTTTTTTCCTGAATATATTCAGGAAAAAACGCATACGCCCTTTTTGGCCAACCAAGCAAGCCGGAAAGGCAAATCAGCGCTACAAAGAAGTCTCGCTTGCCAGCGGTCAAAAGGGCCATGCTGAAAAAAGTGTAAAAACCAGAAATGCAGGACAGGCCATGGAGACATGGGAGCCTTGCTACAATGATGGGCGGGGTGGAAATTACCAACAGCCACTCTGGAGAAGTTTACACTGAGTCTTGAAACATGTAATAGACACAGCTGAGAGAGCATAGGGCACTTCCACTCATGGGAATAGAAATCGGGAAACCTAAAAATCAACAAGACACAGGCACCCCAAACTTTAGGGCTGCTCTGTTTCCAAGAGCCTCCACTTCGGGACACCTTAAATATCGCAGGAAAGAGAAAAATGGATAAAGGAGTTGTGGTACTCATGCACAATGGAATATCACTCAGCCATGAAATCAGTGTCATAAGGCTAGTAGCAGCATGATGAGTGGATTTAGGGATGATGACTCTAAGTGAAGTAAGTCACACAGAAAAGGACACTTATCCTAAGATATCACTTATAGAGGGAATGTCAAAATCGCTACACCTGAACTGAATTCCAAAACAGAACAGAGTCACACATTTAGAAAACACACATGGGCTCCTTAACGGGAAAGGTGAGGTGGGGTGATGCATAAAACAAGGGTTTGAAATTAGCTCAGATACCGTTCCACAAGCCAAATATGTAATACACAAGACCTACCCCCTGCTCAGTGAACTGGACTCAACACCCCCTATTCACCGCCCAAGAATATATCTGACTAGGAAGAGTCTTCAAACCTATGTATTGATATCTCTCTGGAAGTGAATCAAGAGGGTGTAAAGCGGCATAAACACAGCACGGAAAAGCAGCTAAACACCATTATAAAAATAGATTACTCCAAAAAAAACCCATAAAACAAAGAAAGTGAAAGAGAGAGAAATTCTTACAAAATCTGTTCAGGGGCTCTGATACAACCTGGATTGACCATATCTAGACCCACAGTTGGATGAGACATAAGGCTGGACACTCTTGGGGCTGAGAGGATTGGTGAGGTTTGGTGAGCAAACGCAGACCCTTTAAAGTAATACTGTGTGGTACCCATGCCATGGGTCCCAAATCTCCAGGTTCAAGGGCATCTTCCTCCATCGAAAACATGCCTGGGAAACCCAGAAGATGGTACACCGTGTGATCGGGAAAGGTTTCTAAAACGCACCTCATTTCTCCTCTCCTTGTGCTCGGGTTCACCATTCCAGCCGCTTCACTAACAATCTCCCTACTTGGAGAATCAGCACCGTTGACCTCCTGTTTCGTACAGGTCGCAATTTGTCCTGAGGATGAACGGGAAGAGGGGGAACCAATGAGAGACTAGCTCTAGGTGTTGGGACAGGCACAGGTCACTCTATTGTCCCATCAGGAAGAAGAATGAACCACAGGCTCAGCCTGCCCCCCGGAACCAGAATAGGGCCTGAAGCAATCCTGCGCTTTTGCGGCCAGCTCCCAAAAAAACGAGTTGACAAATGGAGCTCAGGGGCACTGCAATTCACAAACCTGCAGAGTTATAAATGAGAACTCTCGTCCACAAATATATTCAGGGAAGGCAACGAAGAGGATTTGAAAGCAAGGCAGAATTGCAGGAAACAGATTTCAGGAGGTAGATTCGACTCGCCTTGAAAGCACATGAAAAGCGGCAAAGCGTTGACAATGATGCCCTTGGCCAAAAAGGGCGTATGCGTTTTTTCCTGATTATATTCAGGAAAAAACGCATACGCCCTTTTTGGCCAACCAAGCAAGCCGGAAAGGCAAATCAGCGCTACAAAGAAGCCTCGCTTGCCAGCGGTCAAAAGGGCCATGCTGAAAAAAGTGTAAAAACCAGAAATGCAGGACAGGCCATGGAGACATGGGAGCCTTGCTACGCTGATGGGCGGGGTGGAAATTGCCAACAGCCACTCTGCAGAAGTGTACGCTGCGTCCTGAAACATGTAATAGACACAGCTTAGGGAGCATAGGGCACTTCCACTCATGGGCGTAGAAATCGGGAAACTTAAAAATCAACAAGACACAGGCACCCCAAACTTTAGGGCTGCTCTGTTTCCAAGAGCCTCCACTTCGGTACACCTTAAATATCCCAGGAAAGAGAAAAATGGATAAAGAAGTTGTGGTACTTATGCACAACGGAATATCACTCAGCCATGAAATCAGTGTCATAAGGTTAGTAGCAGCATGATGAGTGGATTTAGGGACGATGACTCTAAGTGAAGTAAGTCGCACAGAAAAGGACACTTATCCTAAGATATCACTTATAGAAGGAATGTCAAAATCGCTACACCTGAACTGAATTCCAAAACAGAACAGAGTCACACATTTAGAAAACACACTGTGGCTGCTTAACGGGAAAGGTGAGGTGGGGCGATGCATAAAACAAGGGTTTGAAATTAGCTCAGATACCATTCCAGAAGCCAAATATGTAATAGACAAGACCTACTCCCTGCTCAGTGAACTGGACTCAACACCCCCTATTCACCGCCCAAGAATATATCTGACTAGGAAGAGTCTTCAAACCTATGTATTGATATCTCTCTGGAAGTGAATCAAGAGGGTGTAAAGCGGCATAAACACAGCACGGAAAAGCAGCTAAACCCCATTATAAAAATAGATTACTTCAAAAAAAACCCATAAAACAAAGACAGTGAAAGAGAGAGAAATTCTTACAAAATCCGTTCAGGGGCTCTGATGCAACCTGGATTGACCATATCTAGACCCACAGCTGGATGAGACATAAGGCTGGACACTCTTGGGGATGAGAGGATTGGTGAGGTTGGGTGAGCAAACGCAGACCCTTTAAAGTAATACTGCGTGGTACCCATGCCACGGGTCCCAAATCTCCAGGTTCAAGGGTATCTTCCTCCATCGAAAACATGCCTGGGAAACCCAGAAAATGGTACACCGTGTGATCGGGAAAGGTTTCTAAAACTCACCTCATTTCTCCTCTCCTTGTGCTCGGATTCGCCATTCCAGCCGCTTCACTAACAATCTCCCTACTTGGAGAATCAGCACCGTTGACCTCCTGTTTCGTACAGGTCGCAATTTGTCCTGAGGATGAACGGGAAGAGGGGGAACCAATGAGAGACTAGCTCTAGGTGTTGGGACAGGCACAGGTCACTCTATTGTCCCATCAGGAAGAAGAATGAACCACAGGCTCAGCCTGCCCCCCGGAACCAGAATAGGGCCTGAAGCAATCCTGCGCTTTTGCGGCCAGCTCCCAAAAAAGCGAGTTGACAAATGGAGCTCAGGGGCACTGAAATTCACAAACCTGCAGAGTTATAAATGAGAACTCTCGTCCACAAATATATTGAGGGAAGGCAACGAAGAGGATTTGAAAGCAAGGCAGAATTGCAGGAAACAGATTTCAGGAGGTAGATTCGACTCGCCTTGAAAGCACATGAAAAGCGGCAAAGCGTTGACAATGATGCCCTTGGCCAAAAAGGGCGTATGCGTTTTTTCCTGAATATATTCAGGAAAAAACGCATACGCCCTTTTTGGCCAACCAAGCAAGCCGGAAAGGCAAATCAGCGCTACAAAGAAGTCTCGCTTGCCAGCGGTCAAAAGGGCCATGCTGAAAAAAGTGTAAAAACCAGAAATGCAGGACAGGCCATGGAGACATGGGAGCCTTGCTACAATGATGGGCGGGGTGGAAATTACCAACAGCCACTCTGGAGAAGTTTACGCTGAGTCCTGAAACATGTAATAGACACAGCTGAGAGAGCATAGGGCACTTCCACTCATGGGCGTAGAAATCGGGAAACCTAAAAATCAACAAGACACAGGCACCCCAAACTTTAGGGCTGCTCTGTTTCCAAGAGCCTCCACTTCGGGACACCTTAAATATCGCAGGAAAGAGAAAAATGGATAAAGGAGTTGTGGTACTCATGCACAATGGAATATCACTCAGCCATGAAATCAGTGTCATAAGGCTAGTAGCAGCATGATGAGTGGATTTAGGGATGATGACTCTAAGTGAAGTAAGTCACACAGAAAAGGACACTTATCCTAAGATATCACTTATAGAAGGAATGTCAAAATCGCTACACCTGAACTGAATTCCAAAACAGAACAGAGTCACACATTTAGAAAACACACATGGGCTCCTTAACGGGAAAGGTGAGGTGGGGTGATGCATAAAACAAGGGTTTGAAATTAGCTCAGATACCATTCCAGAAGCCAAATATGTAATAGACAAGACCTACTCCCTGCTCAGTGAACTGGACTCAACACCCCCTATTCACCGCCCAAGAATATATCTGACTAGGAAGAGTCTTCAAACCTATGTATTGATATCTCTCTGGAAGTGAATCAAGAGGGTGTAAAGCGGCATAAACACAGCACGGAAAAGCAGCTAAACCCCATTATAAAAATAGATTACTTCAAAAAAAACCCATAAAACAAAGAAAGTGAAAGAGAGAGAAATTCTTACAAAATCCGTTCAGGGGCTCTGATACAACCTGGATTGACCATATCTAGACCCACAGTTGGATGAGACATAAGGCTGGACACTCTTGGGGCTGAGAGGATTGGTGAGGTTTGGTGAGCAAACGCAGACCCTTTAAAGTAATACTGTGTGGTACCCATGCCATGGGTCCCAAATCTCCAGGTTCAAGGGCATCTTCCTCCATCGAAAACATGCCTGGGAAACCCAGAAGATGGTACACCGTGTGATCGGGAAAGGTTTCTAAAACGCACCTCATTTCTCCTCTCCTTGTGCTCGGGTTCGCCATTCCAGCCGCTTCACTAACAATCTCCCTACTTGGAGAATCAGCACCGTTGACCTCCTGTTTCGTACAGGTCGCAATTTGTCCTGAGGATGAACGGGAAGAGGGGGAACCAATGAGAGACTAGCTCTAGGTGTTGGGACAGGCACAGGTCACTCTATTGTCCCATCAGGAAGAAGAATGAACCACAGGCTCAGCCTGCCCCCCGGAACCAGAATAGGGCCTGAAGCAATCCTGCGCTTTTGCGGCCAGCTCCCAAAAAAACGAGTTGACAAATGGAGCTCAGGGGCACTGCAATTCACAAACCTGCAGAGTTATAAATGAGAACTCTCGTCCACAAATATATTCAGGGAAGGCAACGAAGAGGATTTGAAAGCAAGGCAGAATTGCAGGAAACAGATTTCAGGAGGTAGATTCGACTCGCCTTGAAAGCACATGAAAAGCGGCAAAGCGTTGACAATGATGCCCTTGGCCAAAAAGGGCGTATGCGTTTTTTCCTGATTATATTCAGGAAAAAACGCATACGCCCTTTTTGGCCAACCAAGCAAGCCGGAAAGGCAAATCAGCGCTACAAAGAAGCCTCGCTTGCCAGCGGTCAAAAGGGCCATGCTGAAAAAAGTGTAAAAACCAGAAATGCAGGACAGGCCATGGAGACATGGGAGCCTTGCTACGCTGATGGGCGGGGTGGAAATTGCCAACAGCCACTCTGCAGAAGTGTACGCTGCGTCCTGAAACATGTAATAGACACAGCTTAGGGAGCATAGGGCACTTCCACTCATGGGCGTAGAAATCGGGAAACTTAAAAATCAACAAGACACAGGCACCCCAAACTTTAGGGCTGCTCTGTTTCCAAGAGCCTCCACTTCGGTACACCTTAAATATCCCAGGAAAGAGAAAAATGGATAAAGAAGTTGTGGTACTTATGCACAACGGAATATCACTCAGCCATGAAATCAGTGTCATAAGGTTAGTAGCAGCATGATGAGTGGATTTAGGGACGATGACTCTAAGTGAAGTAAGTCGCACAGAAAAGGACACTTATCCTAAGATATCACTTATAGAAGGAATGTCAAAATCGCTACACCTGAACTGAATTCCAAAACAGAACAGAGTCACACATTTAGAAAACACACTGTGGCTGCTTAACGGGAAAGGTGAGGTGGGGCGATGCATAAAACAAGGGTTTGAAATTAGCTCAGATACCATTCCAGAAGCCAAATATGTAATAGACAAGACCTACTCCCTGCTCAGTGAACTGGACTCAACACCCCCTATTCACCGCCCAAGAATATATCTGACTAGGAAGAGTCTTCAAACCTATGTATTGATATCTCTCTGGAAGTGAATCAAGAGGGTGTAAAGCGGCATAAACACAGCACGGAAAAGCAGCTAAACCCCATTATAAAAATAGATTACTTCAAAAAAAACCCATAAAACAAAGACAGTGAAAGAGAGAGAAATTCTTACAAAATCCGTTCAGGGGCTCTGATGCAACCTGGATTGACCATATCTAGACCCACAGCTGGATGAGACATAAGGCTGGACACTCTTGGGGATGAGAGGATTGGTGAGGTTGGGTGAGCAAACGCAGACCCTTTAAAGTAATACTGCGTGGTACCCATGCCACGGGTCCCAAATCTCCAGGTTCAAGGGTATCTTCCTCCATCGAAAACATGCCTGGGAAACCCAGAAAATGGTACACCGTGTGATCGGGAAAGGTTTCTAAAACTCACCTCATTTCTCCTCTCCTTGTGCTCGGATTCGCCATTCCAGCCGCTTCACTAACAATCTCCCTACTTGGAGAATCAGCACCGTTGACCTCCTGTTTCGTACAGGTCGCAATTTGTCCTGAGGATGAACGGGAAGAGGGGGAACCAATGAGAGACTAGCTCTAGGTGTTGGGACAGGCACAGGTCACTCTATTGTCCCATCAGGAAGAAGAATGAACCACAGGCTCAGCCTGCCCCCCGGAACCAGAATAGGGCCTGAAGCAATCCTGCGCTTTTGCGGCCAGCTCCCAAAAAAGCGAGTTGACAAATGGAGCTCAGGGGCACTGAAATTCACAAACCTGCAGAGTTATAAATGAGAACTCTCGTCCACAAATATATTGAGGGAAGGCAACGAAGAGGATTTGAAAGCAAGGCAGAATTGCAGGAAACAGATTTCAGGAGGTAGATTCGACTCGCCTTGAAAGCACATGAAAAGCGGCAAAGCGTTGACAATGATGCCCTTGGCCAAAAAGGGCGTATGCGTTTTTTCCTGAATATATTCAGGAAAAAACGCATACGCCCTTTTTGGCCAACCAAGCAAGCCGGAAAGGCAAATCAGCGCTACAAAGAAGTCTCGCTTGCCAGCGGTCAAAAGGGCCATGCTGAAAAAAGTGTAAAAACCAGAAATGCAGGACAGGCCATGGAGACATGGGAGCCTTGCTACAATGATGGGCGGGGTGGAAATTACCAACAGCCACTCTGGAGAAGTTTACGCTGAGTCCTGAAACATGTAATAGACACAGCTGAGAGAGCATAGGGCACTTCCACTCATGGGCGTAGAAATCGGGAAACCTAAAAATCAACAAGACACAGGCACCCCAAACTTTAGGGCTGCTCTGTTTCCAAGAGCCTCCACTTCGGGACACCTTAAATATCGCAGGAAAGAGAAAAATGGATAAAGGAGTTGTGGTACTCATGCACAATGGAATATCACTCAGCCATGAAATCAGTGTCATAAGGCTAGTAGCAGCATGATGAGTGGATTTAGGGATGATGACTCTAAGTGAAGTAAGTCACACAGAAAAGGACACTTATCCTAAGATATCACTTATAGAAGGAATGTCAAAATCGCTACACCTGAACTGAATTCCAAAACAGAACAGAGTCACACATTTAGAAAACACACATGGGCTCCTTAACGGGAAAGGTGAGGTGGGGTGATGCATAAAACAAGGGTTTGAAATTAGCTCAGATACCATTCCAGAAGCCAAATATGTAATAGACAAGACCTACTCCCTGCTCAGTGAACTGGACTCAACACCCCCTATTCACCGCCCAAGAATATATCTGACTAGGAAGAGTCTTCAAACCTATGTATTGATATCTCTCTGGAAGTGAATCAAGAGGGTGTAAAGCGGCATAAACACAGCACGGAAAAGCAGCTAAACCCCATTATAAAAATAGATTACTTCAAAAAAAACCCATAAAACAAAGAAAGTGAAAGAGAGAGAAATTCTTACAAAATCCGTTCAGGGGCTCTGATACAACCTGGATTGACCATATCTAGACCCACAGTTGGATGAGACATAAGGCTGGACACTCTTGGGGCTGAGAGGATTGGTGAGGTTTGGTGAGCAAACGCAGACCCTTTAAAGTAATACTGTGTGGTACCCATGCCATGGGTCCCAAATCTCCAGGTTCAAGGGCATCTTCCTCCATCGAAAACATGCCTGGGAAACCCAGAAGATGGTACACCGTGTGATCGGGAAAGGTTTCTAAAACGCACCTCATTTCTCCTCTCCTTGTGCTCGGGTTCGCCATTCCAGCCGCTTCACTAACAATCTCCCTACTTGGAGAATCAGCACCGTTGACCTCCTGTTTCGTACAGGTCGCAATTTGTCCTGAGGATGAACGGGAAGAGGGGGAACCAATGAGAGACTAGCTCTAGGTGTTGGGACAGGCACAGGTCACTCTATTGTCCCATCAGGAAGAAGAATGAACCACAGGCTCAGCCTGCCCCCCGGAACCAGAATAGGGCCTGAAGCAATCCTGCGCTTTTGCGGCCAGCTCCCAAAAAAGCGAGTTGACAAATGGAGCTCAGGGGCACTGAAATTCACAAACCTGCAGAGTTATAAATGATAACTCTCGTCCACAAATATATTGAGGGAAGGCAACGAAGAGGATTTGAAAGCAAGGCAGAATTGCAGGAAACCGATTTCAGGAGGTAGATTCGACTCGCCTTGAAAGCACATGAAAAGCGGCAAAGCGTTGACAATGATGCCCTTGGCCAAAAAGGGCGTATGCGTTTTTTCCTGATTATATTCAGGAAAAAACGCATACGCCCTTTTTGGCCAACCAAGCAAGCCTGAAAGGCAAATCAGCGCTACAAAGAAGCCTCGCTTGCCAGCGGTCAAAAGGGCCATGCTGAAAAAAGTGTAAAAACCAGAAATGCAGGACAGGCCATGGAGACATGGGAGCCTTGCTACGCTGATGGGCGGGGTGGAAATTGCCAACAGCCACTCTGCAGAAGTGTACGCTGCGCCCTGAAACATGTAATAGACACAGCTTAGGGAGCATAGGGCACTTCCACTCATGGGCGTAGAAATCGGGAAACTTAAAAATCAACAAGACACAGGCACCCCAAACTTTAGGGCTGCTCTGTTTCCAAGAGCCTCCACTTCGGGACACCTTAAATATCCCAGGAAAGAGAAAAATGGATAAAGAAGTTGTGGTACTTATGCACAACGGAATATCACTCAGCCATGAAATCAGTGTCATAAGGTTAGTAGCAGCATGATGAGTGGATTTAGGGACGATGACTCTAAGTGAAGTAAGTCACACAGAAAAGGACACTTATCCTAAGATATCACTTATAGAAGGAATGTCAAAATCGCTACACCTGAACTGAATTCCAAAACAGAACAGAGTCACACATTTAGAAAACACACTGTGGCTGCTTAACGGGAAAGGTGAGGTGGGGCGATGCATAAAACAAGGGTTTGAAATTAGCTCAGATACCATTCCAGAAGCCAAATATGTAATAGACAAGACCTACTCCCTGCTCAGTGAACTGGACTCAACACCCCCTATTCACCGCCCAAGAATATATCTGACTAGGAAGAGTCTTCAAACCTATGTATTGATATCTCTCTGGAAGTGAATCAAGAGGGTGTAAAGCGGCATAAACACAGCAGGGAAAAGCAGCTAAACCCCATTATAAAAATAGATTACTTCAAAAAAAACCCATAAAACAAAGACAGTGAAAGAGAGAGAAATTCTTACAAAATCCGTTCAGGGGCTCTGATGCAACCTGGATTGACCATATCTAGACCCACAGCTGGATGAGACATAAGGCTGGACACTCTTGGGGATGAGAGGATTGGTGAGGTTGGGTGAGCAAACGCAGACCCTTTAAAGTAATACTGCGTGGTACCCATGCCACGGGTCCCAAATCTCCAGGTTCAAGGGTATCTTCCTCCATCGAAAACATGCCTGGGAAACCCAGAAAATGGTACACCGTGTGATCGGGAAAGGTTTCTAAAACTCACCTCATTTCTCCTCTCCTTGTGCTCGGATTCGCCATTCCAGCCGCTTCACTAACAATCTCCCTACTTGGAGAATCAGCACCGTTGACCTCCTGTTTCGTACAGGTCGCAATTTGTCCTGAGGATGAACGGGAAGAGGGGGAACCAATGAGAGACTAGCTCTAGGTGTTGGGACAGGCACAGGTCACTCTATTGTCCCATCAGGAAGAAGAATGAACCACAGGCTCAGCCTGCCCCCCGGAACCAGAATAGGGCCTGAAGCAATCCTGCGCTTTTGCGGCCAGCTCCCAAAAAAGCGAGTTGACAAATGGAGCTCAGGGGCACTGCAATTCACAAACCTGCAGAGTTATAAATGATAACTCTCGTCCACAAATATATTGAGGGAAGGCAACGAAGAGGATTTGAAAGCAAGGCAGAATTGCAGGAAACCGATTTCAGGAGGTAGATTCGACTCGCCTTGAAAGCACATGAAAAGCGGCAAAGCGTTGACAATGATGCCCTTGGCCAAAAAGGGCGTATGCGTTTTTTCCTGAATATATTCAGGAAAAAACGCATACGCCCTTTTTGGCCAACCAAGCAAGCCGGAAAGGCAAATCAGCGCTACAAAGAAGTCTCGCTTGCCAGCGGTCAAAAGGGCCATGCTGAAAAATGTGTAAAAACCAGAAATGCAGGACAGGCCATGGAGACATGGGAGCCTTGCTACAATGATGGGCGGGGTGGAAATTGCCAACAGCCACTCTGCAGAAGTGTACGCTGCGCCCTGAAACATGTAATAGACACAGCTTAGGGAGCATAGGGCACTTCCACTCATGGGCGTAGAAATCGGGAAACTTAAAAATCAACAAGACACAGGCACCCCAAACTTTAGGGCTGCTCTGTTTCCAAGAGCCTCCACTTCGGGACACCTTAAATATCCCAGGAAAGAGAAAAATGGATAAAGAAGTTGTGGTACTTATGCACAACGGAATATCACTCAGCCATGAAATCAGTGTCATAAGGTTAGTAGCAGCATGATGAGTGGATTTAGGGACGATGACTCTAAGTGAAGTAAGTCACACAGAAAAGGACACTTATCCTAAGATATCACTTATAGAAGGAATGTCAAAATCGCTACACCTGAACTGAATTCCAAAACAGAACAGAGTCACACATTTAGAAAACACACTGTGGCTGCTTAACGGGAAAGGTGAGGTGGGGCGATGCATAAAACAAGGGTTTGAAATTAGCTCAGATACCATTCCAGAAGCCAAATATGTAATAGACAAGACCTACTCCCTGCTCAGTGAACTGGACTCAACACCCCCTATTCACCGCCCAAGAATATATCTGACTAGGAAGAGTCTTCAAACCTATGTATTGATATCTCTCTGGAAGTGAATCAAGAGGGTGTAAAGCGGCATAAACACAGCAGGGAAAAGCAGCTAAACCCCATTATAAAAATAGATTACTTCAAAAAAAACCCATAAAACAAAGACAGTGAAAGAGAGAGAAATTCTTACAAAATCCGTTCAGGGGCTCTGATGCAACCTGGATTGACCATATCTAGACCCACAGCTGGATGAGACATAAGGCTGGACACTCTTGGGGATGAGAGGATTGGTGAGGTTGGGTGAGCAAACGCAGACCCTTTAAAGTAATACTGCGTGGTACCCATGCCACGGGTCCCAAATCTCCAGGTTCAAGGGTATCTTCCTCCATCGAAAACATGCCTGGGAAACCCAGAAAATGGTACACCGTGTGATCGGGAAAGGTTTCTAAAACTCACCTCATTTCTCCTCTCCTTGTGCTCGGATTCGCCATTCCAGCCGCTTCACTAACAATCTCCCTACTTGGAGAATCAGCACCGTTGACCTCCTGTTTCGTACAGGTCGCAATTTGTCCTGAGGATGAACGGGAAGAGGGGGAACCAATGAGAGACTAGCTCTAGGTGTTGGGACAGGCACAGGTCACTCTATTGTCCCATCAGGAAGAAGAATGAACCACAGGCTCAGCCTGCCCCCCGGAACCAGAATAGGGCCTGAAGCAATCCTGCGCTTTTGCGGCCAGCTCCCAAAAAAGCGAGTTGACAAATGGAGCTCAGGGGCACTGCAATTCACAAACCTGCAGAGTTATAAATGATAACTCTCGTCCACAAATATATTGAGGGAAGGCAACGAAGAGGATTTGAAAGCAAGGCAGAATTGCAGGAAACCGATTTCAGGAGGTAGATTCGACTCGCCTTGAAAGCACATGAAAAGCGGCAAAGCGTTGACAATGATGCCCTTGGCCAAAAAGGGCGTATGCGTTTTTTCCTGAATATATTCAGGAAAAAACGCATACGCCCTTTTTGGCCAACCAAGCAAGCCGGAAAGGCAAATCAGCGCTACAAAGAAGTCTCGCTTGCCAGCGGTCAAAAGGGCCATGCTGAAAAATGTGTAAAAACCAGAAATGCAGGACAGGCCATGGAGACATGGGAGCCTTGCTACAATGATGGGCGGGGTGGAAATTACCAACAGCCACTCTGGAGAAGTTTACACTGAGTCCTGAAACATGTAATAGACACAGCTGAGAGAGCATAGGGCACTTCCACTCATGGGCGTAGAAATCGGGAAACCTAAAAATCAACAAGACACAGGCACCCCAAACTTTAGGGCTGCTCTGTTTCCAAGAGCCTCCACTTCGGGACACCTTAAATATCGCAGGAAAGAGAAAAATGGATAAAGGAGTTGTGGTACTCATGCACAATGGAATATCACTCAGCCATGAAATCAGTGTCATAAGGCTAGTAGCAGCATGATGAGTGGATTTAGGGATGATGACTCTAAGTGAAGTAAGTCACACAGAAAAGGACACTTATCCTAAGATATCACTTATAGAGGGAATGTCAAAATCGCTACACCTGAACTGAATTCCAAAACAGAACAGAGTCACACATTTAGAAAACACACATGGGCTCCTTAACGGGAAAGGTGAGGTGGGGTGATGCATAAAACAAGGGTTTGAAATTAGCTCAGATACCGTTCCACAAGCCAAATATGTAATACACAAGACCTACCCCCTGCTCAGTGAACTGGACTCAACACCCCCTATTCACCGCCCAAGAATATATCTGACTAGGAAGAGTCTTCAAACCTATGTATTGATATCTCTCTGGAAGTGAATCAAGAGGGTGTAAAGCGGCATAAACACAGCACGGAAAAGCAGCTAAACCCCATTATAAAAATAGATTACTTCAAAAAAAACCCATAAAACAAAGAAAGTGAAAGAGAGAGAAATTCTTACAAAATCCGTTCAGGGGCTCTGATACAACCTGGATTGACCATATCTAGACCCACAGTTGGATGAGACATAAGGCTGGACACTCTTGGGGCTGAGAGGATTGGTGAGGTTTGGTGAGCAAACGCAGACCCTTTAAAGTAATACTGTGTGGTACCCATGCCATGGGTCCCAAATCTCCAGGTTCAAGGGCATCTTCCTCCATCGAAAACATGCCTGGGAAACCCAGAAGATGGTACACCGTGTGATCGGGAAAGGTTTCTAAAACGCACCTCATTTCTCCTCTCCTTGTGCTCGGGTTCACCATTCCAGCCGCTTCACTAACAATCTCCCTACTTGGACAATCAGCACCGTTGACCTCCTGTTTCGTACAGGTCGCAATTTGTCCTGAGGATGAACGGGAAGAGGGAGAACCAATGAGAGACTAGCTCTAGGTGTTGGGACAGGCACAGGTCACTCTATTTTCCCATCAGGAAGAAGAATGAACCACAGGCTCAGCCTGCCCCCTGGAACCAGAATAGGGCCTGAAGCAATCCTGCGCTTTTGCGGCCAGCTCCCAAAAAAGCGAGTTGACAAATGGAGCTCAGGGGCACTGCAATTCACAAACCTGCAGAGTTATAAATGATAACTCTCATCCACAAATATATTGAGGGAAGGCAACGAAGAGGATTTGAAAGCAAGGCAGAATTGCAGGAAACAGATTTCAGGAGGTAGATTGGACTCGCCTTGAAAGCACATGAAAAGCGGCAAAGCGTTGACAATGATGCCCTTGGCCAAAAAGGGCGTATGCGTTTTTTCCTGAATATATTCAGGAAAAAACGCATACGCCCTTTTTGGCCAACCAAGCAAGCCGGAAAGGCAAATCAGCGCTACAAAGAAGTCTGGCTTGCCAGCGGTCAAAAGGGCCATGCTGAAAAAAGTGTAAAAACCAGAAATGCAGGACAGGCCATGGAGACATGGGAGCCTTGCTACGATGATGAGCGGGATGGAAATTGCCAACAACCACTCTGGAGAAGTGTACGCTGTGTCCTGAAACATGTAATAAGCACAGCTTAGAGAGCATACGGCACTTCCACTCATGCGCGTATAAATCGGGAAAACAAAAAATCAACAAGACACAGGCACCCCAAACGTTAGGGCTGCTCTGTTTCCAAGAGCCTCCACTTCGGGACACCTTAAATATCGCAGGAAAGAGAAAAATGGATAAAGGAGTTGTGGTACTCATGCACAATGGAATATCACTCAGCCATGAAATCAGTGTCATAAGGTTAGTAGCAGCATGATTAGTGGATTTAGGGACGATGACTCTAAGTGAAGTAAGTCACACAGAAAAGGACACTTATCCTAAGATATCACTTATAGAAGGAATGTCAAAATCGCTACAACTGAACTGAATTCCAAAACAGAACAGAGTCACACATTTAGAAAACACACTATGGCTGCTTAACGGGAAAGCTGAGGTGGGGAGATGCATAAAACAAGGGTTTGAAATTAGCTCAGATACCGTTCCAGAAGCCAAATATGTACTAGAAAAGACCTACTCCCTGCTCAGTGAACTGGACTCAACACCCCCTATTCACCGCCCAAGAATATATCTGACTAGGAAGAGTCTTAAAACCTATGTATTGATATCTCTCTGGAAGTGAATCAAGAGGGTGTAAAGCGGCATAAACACAGCAGGGAAAAGCAGCTAAACCCCATTATAAAAATAGATTACTTCAAAAAAAACCCATAAAACAAAGACAGTGAAAGAGAGAGAAATTCTTACAAAATCCGTTCAGGGGCTCTGATGCAACCTGGATTGACCATATCTAGACCCACAGCTGGATGAGACATAAGGCTGGACACTCTTGGGGATGAGAGGATTGGTGAGGTTGGGTGAGCAAACGCAGACCCTTTAAAGTAATACTGCGTGGTACCCATGCCACGGGTCCCAAATCTCCAGGTTCAAGGGTATCTTCCTCCATCGAAAACATGCCTGGGAAACCCAGAAAATGGTACACCGTGTGATCGGGAAAGGTTTCTAAAACTCACCTCATTTCTCCTCTCCTTGTGCTCGGATTCGCCATTCCAGCCGCTTCACTAACAATCTCCCTACTTGGAGAATCAGCACCGTTGACCTCCTGTTTCGTACAGGTCGCAATTTGTCCTGAGGATGAACGGGAAGAGGGGGAACCAATGAGAGACTAGCTCTAGGTGTTGGGACAGGCACAGGTCACTCTATTGTCCCATCAGGAAGAAGAATGAACCACAGGCTCAGCCTGCCCCCCGGAACCAGAATAGGGCCTGAAGCAATCCTGCGCTTTTGCGGCCAGCTCCCAAAAAAGCGAGTTGACAAATGGAGCTCAGGGGCACTGAAATTCACAAACCTGCAGAGTTATAAATGAGAACTCTCGTCCACAAATATATTGAGGGAAGGCAACGAAGAGGATTTGAAAGCAAGGCAGAATTGCAGGAAACAGATTTCAGGAGGTAGATTCGACTCGCCTTGAAAGCACATGAAAAGCGGCAAAGCGTTGACAATGATGCCCTTGGCCAAAAAGGGCGTATGCGTTTTTTCCTGAATATATTCAGGAAAAAACGCATACGCCCTTTTTGGCCAACCAAGCAAGCCGGAAAGGCAAATCAGCGCTACAAAGAAGTCTCGCTTGCCAGCGGTCAAAAGGGCCATGCTGAAAAAAGTGTAAAAACCAGAAATGCAGGACAGGCCATGGAGACATGGGAGCCTTGCTACAATGATGGGCGGGGTGGAAATTACCAACAGCCACTCTGGAGAAGTTTACGCTGAGTCCTGAAACATGTAATAGACACAGCTGAGAGAGCATAGGGCACTTCCACTCATGGGCGTAGAAATCGGGAAACCTAAAAATCAACAAGACACAGGCACCCCAAACTTTAGGGCTGCTCTGTTTCCAAGAGCCTCCACTTCGGGACACCTTAAATATCGCAGGAAAGAGAAAAATGGATAAAGGAGTTGTGGTACTCATGCACAATGGAATATCACTCAGCCATGAAATCAGTGTCATAAGGCTAGTAGCAGCATGATGAGTGGATTTAGGGATGATGACTCTAAGTGAAGTAAGTCACACAGAAAAGGACACTTATCCTAAGATATCACTTATAGAAGGAATGTCAAAATCGCTACACCTGAACTGAATTCCAAAACAGAACAGAGTCACACATTTAGAAAACACACATGGGCTCCTTAACGGGAAAGGTGAGGTGGGGTGATGCATAAAACAAGGGTTTGAAATTAGCTCAGATACCATTCCAGAAGCCAAATATGTAATAGACAAGACCTACTCCCTGCTCAGTGAACTGGACTCAACACCCCCTATTCACCGCCCAAGAATATATCTGACTAGGAAGAGTCTTCAAACCTATGTATTGATATCTCTCTGGAAGTGAATCAAGAGGGTGTAAAGCGGCATAAACACAGCACGGAAAAGCAGCTAAACCCCATTATAAAAATAGATTACTTCAAAAAAAACCCATAAAACAAAGAAAGTGAAAGAGAGAGAAATTCTTACAAAATCCGTTCAGGGGCTCTGATACAACCTGGATTGACCATATCTAGACCCACAGTTGGATGAGACATAAGGCTGGACACTCTTGGGGCTGAGAGGATTGGTGAGGTTTGGTGAGCAAACGCAGACCCTTTAAAGTAATACTGTGTGGTACCCATGCCATGGGTCCCAAATCTCCAGGTTCAAGGGCATCTTCCTCCATCGAAAACATGCCTGGGAAACCCAGAAGATGGTACACCGTGTGATCGGGAAAGGTTTCTAAAACGCACCTCATTTCTCCTCTCCTTGTGCTCGGGTTCGCCATTCCAGCCGCTTCACTAACAATCTCCCTACTTGGAGAATCAGCACCGTTGACCTCCTGTTTCGTACAGGTCGCAATTTGTCCTGAGGATGAACGGGAAGAGGGGGAACCAATGAGAGACTAGCTCTAGGTGTTGGGACAGGCACAGGTCACTCTATTGTCCCATCAGGAAGAAGAATGAACCACAGGCTCAGCCTGCCCCCCGGAACCAGAATAGGGCCTGAAGCAATCCTGCGCTTTTGCGGCCAGCTCCCAAAAAAGCGAGTTGACAAATGGAGCTCAGGGGCACTGAAATTCACAAACCTGCAGAGTTATAAATGATAACTCTCGTCCACAAATATATTGAGGGAAGGCAACGAAGAGGATTTGAAAGCAAGGCAGAATTGCAGGAAACCGATTTCAGGAGGTAGATTCGACTCGCCTTGAAAGCACATGAAAAGCGGCAAAGCGTTGACAATGATGCCCTTGGCCAAAAAGGGCGTATGCGTTTTTTCCTGATTATATTCAGGAAAAAACGCATACGCCCTTTTTGGCCAACCAAGCAAGCCTGAAAGGCAAATCAGCGCTACAAAGAAGCCTCGCTTGCCAGCGGTCAAAAGGGCCATGCTGAAAAAAGTGTAAAAACCAGAAATGCAGGACAGGCCATGGAGACATGGGAGCCTTGCTACGCTGATGGGCGGGGTGGAAATTGCCAACAGCCACTCTGCAGAAGTGTACGCTGCGCCCTGAAACATGTAATAGACACAGCTTAGGGAGCATAGGGCACTTCCACTCATGGGCGTAGAAATCGGGAAACTTAAAAATCAACAAGACACAGGCACCCCAAACTTTAGGGCTGCTCTGTTTCCAAGAGCCTCCACTTCGGGACACCTTAAATATCCCAGGAAAGAGAAAAATGGATAAAGAAGTTGTGGTACTTATGCACAACGGAATATCACTCAGCCATGAAATCAGTGTCATAAGGTTAGTAGCAGCATGATGAGTGGATTTAGGGACGATGACTCTAAGTGAAGTAAGTCACACAGAAAAGGACACTTATCCTAAGATATCACTTATAGAAGGAATGTCAAAATCGCTACACCTGAACTGAATTCCAAAACAGAACAGAGTCACACATTTAGAAAACACACTGTGGCTGCTTAACGGGAAAGGTGAGGTGGGGCGATGCATAAAACAAGGGTTTGAAATTAGCTCAGATACCATTCCAGAAGCCAAATATGTAATAGACAAGACCTACTCCCTGCTCAGTGAACTGGACTCAACACCCCCTATTCACCGCCCAAGAATATATCTGACTAGGAAGAGTCTTCAAACCTATGTATTGATATCTCTCTGGAAGTGAATCAAGAGGGTGTAAAGCGGCATAAACACAGCAGGGAAAAGCAGCTAAACCCCATTATAAAAATAGATTACTTCAAAAAAAAACCCATAAAACAAAAACAGTGAAAGAGAGAGAAATTCTTACAAAATCCGTTCAGGGGCTCTGATGCAACCTGGATTGACCATATCTAGACCCACAGCTGGATGAGACATAAGGCTGGACACTCTTGGGGATGAGAGGATTGGTGAGGTTGGGTGAGCAAACGCAGACCCTTTAAAGTAATACTGCGTGGTACCCATGCCACGGGTCCCAAATCTCCAGGTTCAAGGGTATCTTCCTCCATCGAAAACATGCCTGGGAAACCCAGAAAATGGTACACCGTGTGATCGGGAAAGGTTTCTAAAACTCACCTCATTTCTCCTCTCCTTGTGCTCGGATTCGCCATTCCAGCCGCTTCACTAACAATCTCCCTACTTGGAGAATCAGCACCGTTGACCTCCTGTTTCGTACAGGTCGCAATTTGTCCTGAGGATGAACGGGAAGAGGGGGAACCAATGAGAGACTAGCTCTAGGTGTTGGGACAGGCACAGGTCACTCTATTGTCCCATCAGGAAGAAGAATGAACCACAGGCTCAGCCTGCCCCCCGGAACCAGAATAGGGCCTGAAGCAATCCTGCGCTTTTGCGGCCAGCTCCCAAAAAAGCGAGTTGACAAATGGAGCTCAGGGGCACTGCAATTCACAAACCTGCAGAGTTATAAATGATAACTCTCGTCCACAAATATATTGAGGGAAGGCAACGAAGAGGATTTGAAAGCAAGGCAGAATTGCAGGAAACCGATTTCAGGAGGTAGATTCGACTCGCCTTGAAAGCACATGAAAAGCGGCAAAGCGTTGACAATGATGCCCTTGGCCAAAAAGGGCGTATGCGTTTTTTCCTGAATATATTCAGGAAAAAACGCATACGCCCTTTTTGGCCAACCAAGCAAGCCGGAAAGGCAAATCAGCGCTACAAAGAAGTCTCGCTTGCCAGCGGTCAAAAGGGCCATGCTGAAAAATGTGTAAAAACCAGAAATGCAGGACAGGCCATGGAGACATGGGAGCCTTGCTACAATGATGGGCGGGGTGGAAATTACCAACAGCCACTCTGGAGAAGTTTACACTGAGTCCTGAAACATGTAATAGACACAGCTGAGAGAGCATAGGGCACTTCCACTCATGGGCGTAGAAATCGGGAAACCTAAAAATCAACAAGACACAGGCACCCCAAACTTTAGGGCTGCTCTGTTTCCAAGAGCCTCCACTTCGGGACACCTTAAATATCGCAGGAAAGAGAAAAATGGATAAAGGAGTTGTGGTACTCATGCACAATGGAATATCACTCAGCCATGAAATCAGTGTCATAAGGCTAGTAGCAGCATGATGAGTGGATTTAGGGATGATGACTCTAAGTGAAGTAAGTCACACAGAAAAGGACACTTATCCTAAGATATCACTTATAGAGGGAATGTCAAAATCGCTACACCTGAACTGAATTCCAAAACAGAACAGAGTCACACATTTAGAAAACACACATGGGCTCCTTAACGGGAAAGGTGAGGTGGGGTGATGCATAAAACAAGGGTTTGAAATTAGCTCAGATACCGTTCCACAAGCCAAATATGTAATACACAAGACCTACCCCCTGCTCAGTGAACTGGACTCAACACCCCCTATTCACCGCCCAAGAATATATCTGACTAGGAAGAGTCTTCAAACCTATGTATTGATATCTCTCTGGAAGTGAATCAAGAGGGTGTAAAGCGGCATAAACACAGCACGGAAAAGCAGCTAAACCCCATTATAAAAATAGATTACTTCAAAAAAAACCCATAAAACAAAGAAAGTGAAAGAGAGAGAAATTCTTACAAAATCCGTTCAGGGGCTCTGATACAACCTGGATTGACCATATCTAGACCCACAGTTGGATGAGACATAAGGCTGGACACTCTTGGGGCTGAGAGGATTGGTGAGGTTTGGTGAGCAAACGCAGACCCTTTAAAGTAATACTGTGTGGTACCCATGCCATGGGTCCCAAATCTCCAGGTTCAAGGGCATCTTCCTCCATCGAAAACATGCCTGGGAAACCCAGAAGATGGTACACCGTGTGATCGGGAAAGGTTTCTAAAACGCACCTCATTTCTCCTCTCCTTGTGCTCGGGTTCACCATTCCAGCCGCTTCACTAACAATCTCCCTACTTGGACAATCAGCACCGTTGACCTCCTGTTTCGTACAGGTCGCAATTTGTCCTGAGGATGAACGGGAAGAGGGAGAACCAATGAGAGACTAGCTCTAGGTGTTGGGACAGGCACAGGTCACTCTATTTTCCCATCAGGAAGAAGAATGAACCACAGGCTCAGCCTGCCCCCTGGAACCAGAATAGGGCCTGAAGCAATCCTGCGCTTTTGCGGCCAGCTCCCAAAAAAGCGAGTTGACAAATGGAGCTCAGGGGCACTGCAATTCACAAACCTGCAGAGTTATAAATGATAACTCTCATCCACAAATATATTGAGGGAAGGCAACGAAGAGGATTTGAAAGCAAGGCAGAATTGCAGGAAACAGATTTCAGGAGGTAGATTGGACTCGCCTTGAAAGCACATGAAAAGCGGCAAAGCGTTGACAATGATGCCCTTGGCCAAAAAGGGCGTATGCGTTTTTTCCTGAATATATTCAGGAAAAAACGCATACGCCCTTTTTGGCCAACCAAGCAAGCCGGAAAGGCAAATCAGCGCTACAAAGAAGTCTGGCTTGCCAGCGGTCAAAAGGGCCATGCTGAAAAAAGTGTAAAAACCAGAAATGCAGGACAGGCCATGGAGACATGGGAGCCTTGCTACGCTGATGAGCGGGATGGAAATTGCCAACAACCACTCTGGAGAAGTGTACGCTGTGTCCTGAAACATGTAATAAGCACAGCTTAGAGAGCATACGGCACTTCCACTCATGCGCGTATAAATCGGGAAAACAAAAAATCAACAAGACACAGGCACCCCAAACGTTAGGGCTGCTCTGTTTCCAAGAGCCTCCACTTCGGGACACCTTAAATATCGCAGGAAAGAGAAAAATGGATAAAGGAGTTGTGGTACTCATGCACAATGGAATATCACTCAGCCATGAAATCAGTGTCATAAGGTTAGTAGCAGCATGATTAGTGGATTTAGGGACGATGACTCTAAGTGAAGTAAGTCACACAGAAAAGGACACTTATCCTAAGATATCACTTATAGAAGGAATGTCAAAATCGCTACAACTGAACTGAATTCCAAAACAGAACAGAGTCACACATTTAGAAAACACACTATGGCTGCTTAACGGGAAAGCTGAGGTGGGGAGATGCATAAAACAAGGGTTTGAAATTAGCTCAGATACCGTTCCAGAAGCCAAATATGTACTAGAAAAGACCTACTCCCTGCTCAGTGAACTGGACTCAACACCCCCTATTCACCGCCCAAGAATATATCTGACTAGGAAGAGTCTTAAAACCTATGTATTGATATCTCTCTGGAAGTGAATCAAGAGGGTGTAAAGCGGCATAAACACAGCAGGGAAAAGCAGCTAAACCCCATTATAAAAATAGATTACTTCAAAAAAAACCCATAAAACAAAGACAGTGAAAGAGAGAGAAATTCTTACAAAATCCGTTCAGGGGCTCTGATGCAACCTGGATTGACCATATCTAGACCCACAGCTGGATGAGACATAAGGCTGGACACTCTTGGGGATGAGAGGATTGGTGAGGTTGGGTGAGCAAACGCAGACCCTTTAAAGTAATACTGCGTGGTACCCA
This sequence comes from Eubalaena glacialis, assembly GCF_028564815.1. Classification (NCBI taxonomy): domain Eukaryota; kingdom Metazoa; phylum Chordata; class Mammalia; order Artiodactyla; family Balaenidae; genus Eubalaena; species Eubalaena glacialis. The sequence goes on along the minus strand of NC_083727.1, from coordinate 78,533,567 downwards.
TGCCACGGGTCCCAAATCTCCAGGTTCAAGGGTATCTTCCTCCATCGAAAACATGCCTGGGAAACCCAGAAAATGGTACACCGTGTGATCGGGAAAGGTTTCTAAAACTCACCTCATTTCTCCTCTCCTTGTGCTCGGATTCGCCATTCCAGCCGCTTCACTAACAATCTCCCTACTTGGAGAATCAGCACCGTTGACCTCCTGTTTCGTACAGGTCGCAATTTGTCCTGAGGATGAACGGGAAGAGGGGGAACCAATGAGAGACTAGCTCTAGGTGTTGGGACAGGCACAGGTCACTCTATTGTCCCATCAGGAAGAAGAATGAACCACAGGCTCAGCCTGCCCCCCGGAACCAGAATAGGGCCTGAAGCAATCCTGCGCTTTTGCGGCCAGCTCCCAAAAAAGCGATTTGACAAATGGAGCTCAGGGGCACTGCAATTCACAAACCTGCAGAGTTATAAATGAGAACTCTCGTCCACAAATATATTGAGGGAAGGCAACGAAGAGGATTTGAAAGCAAGGCAGAATTGCAGGAAACCGATTTCAGGAGGTAGATTCGACTCGCCTTGAAAGCACATGAAAAGCGGCAAAGCGTTGACAATGATGCCCTTGGCCAAAAAGGGCGTATGCGTTTTTTCCTGAATATATTCAGGAAAAAACGCATACGCCCTTTTTGGCCAACCAAGCAAGCCGGAAAGGCAAATCAGCGCTACAAAGAAGTCTCGCTTGCCAGCGGTCAAAAGGGCCATGCTGAAAAATGTGTAAAAACCAGAAATGCAGGACAGGCCATGGAGACATGGGAGCCTTGCTACAATGATGGGCGGGGTGGAAATTACCAACAGCCACTCTGGAGAAGTTTACACTGAGTCCTGAAACATGTAATAGACACAGCTGAGAGAGCATAGGGCACTTCCACTCATGGGCGTAGAAATCGGGAAACCTAAAAATCAACAAGACACAGGCACCCCAAACTTTAGGGCTGCTCTGTTTCCAAGAGCCTCCACTTCGGGACACCTTAAATATCGCAGGAAAGAGAAAAATGGATAAAGGAGTTGTGGTACTCATGCACAATGGAATATCACTCAGCCATGAAATCAGTGTCATAAGGCTAGTAGCAGCATGATGAGTGGATTTAGGGATGATGACTCTAAGTGAAGTAAGTCACACAGAAAAGGACACTTATCCTAAGATATCACTTATAGAGGGAATGTCAAAATCGCTACACCTGAACTGAATTCCAAAACAGAACAGAGTCACACATTTAGAAAACACACATGGGCTCCTTAACGGGAAAGGTGAGGTGGGGTGATGCATAAAACAAGGGTTTGAAATTAGCTCAGATACCGTTCCACAAGCCAAATATGTAATACACAAGACCTACCCCCTGCTCAGTGAACTGGACTCAACACCCCCTATTCACCGCCCAAGAATATATCTGACTAGGAAGAGTCTTCAAACCTATGTATTGATATCTCTCTGGAAGTGAATCAAGAGGGTGTAAAGCGGCATAAACACAGCACGGAAAAGCAGCTAAACCCCATTATAAAAATAGATTACTTCAAAAAAAACCCATAAAACAAAGAAAGTGAAAGAGAGAGAAATTCTTACAAAATCCGTTCAGGGGCTCTGATACAACCTGGATTGACCATATCTAGACCCACAGTTGGATGAGACATAAGGCTGGACACTCTTGGGGCTGAGAGGATTGGTGAGGTTTGGTGAGCAAACGCAGACCCTTTAAAGTAATACTGTGTGGTACCCATGCCATGGGTCCCAAATCTCCAGGTTCAAGGGCATCTTCCTCCATCGAAAACATGCCTGGGAAACCCAGAAGATGGTACACCGTGTGATCGGGAAAGGTTTCTAAAACGCACCTCATTTCTCCTCTCCTTGTGCTCGGGTTCACCATTCCAGCCGCTTCACTAACAATCTCCCTACTTGGAGAATCAGCACCGTTGACCTCCTGTTTCGTACAGGTCGCAATTTGTCCTGAGGATGAACGGGAAGAGGGGGAACCAATGAGAGACTAGCTCTAGGTGTTGGGACAGGCACAGGTCACTCTATTGTCCCATCAGGAAGAAGAATGAACCACAGGCTCAGCCTGCCCCCCGGAACCAGAATAGGGCCTGAAGCAATCCTGCGCTTTTGCGGCCAGCTCCCAAAAAAGCGATTTGACAAATGGAGCTCAGGGGCACTGCAATTCACAAACCTGCAGAGTTATAAATGATAACTCTCGTCCACAAATATATTGAGGGAAGGCAACGAAGAGGATTTGAAAGCAAGGCAGAATTGCAGGAAACCGATTTCAGGAGGTAGATTCGACTCGCCTTGAAAGCACATGAAAAGCGGCAAAGCGTTGACAATGATGCCCTTGGCCAAAAAGGGCGTATGCGTTTTTTCCTGAATATATTCAGGAAAAAACGCATACGCCCTTTTTGGCCAACCAAGCAAGCCGGAAAGGCAAATCAGCCCTACAAAGAAGCCTCGCTTGCCAGCGGTCAAAAGGGCCATGCTGAAAAAAGTGTAAAAACCAGAAATGCAGGACAGGCCATGGAGACATGGGAGCCTTGCTACGCTGATGGGCGGGGTGGAAATTGCCAACAGCCACTCTGCAGAAGTGTACGCTGCGTCCTGAAACATGTAATAGACACAGCTTAGGGAGCATAGGGCACTTCCACTCATGGGCGTAGAAATCGGGAAACTTAAAAATCAACAAGACACAGGCACCCCAAACTTTAGGGCTGCTCTGTTTCCAAGAGCCTCCACTTCGGTACACCTTAAATATCCCAGGAAAGAGAAAAATGGATAAAGAAGTTGTGGTACTTATGCACAACGGAATATCACTCAGCCATGAAATCAGTGTCATAAGGTTAGTAGCAGCATGATGAGTGGATTTAGGGACGATGACTCTAAGTGAAGTAAGTCACACAGAAAAGGACACTTATCCTAAGATATCACTTATAGAAGGAAGGTCAAAATCGCTACACCTGAACTGAATTCCAAAACAGAACAGAGTCACACATTTAGAAAACACACTATGGCTGCTTAACGGGAAAGGTGAGGTGGGGCGATGCATAAAACAAGGGTTTGAAATTAGCTCAGATACCATTCCAGAAGCCAAATATGTAATAGACAAGACCTACTCCCTGCTCAGTGAACTGGACTCAACACCCCCTATTCACCGCCCAAGAATATATCTGACTAGGAAGAGTCTTAAAACCTATGTATTGATATCTCTCTGGAAGTGAATCAAGAGGGTGTAAAGCGGCATAAACACAGCAGGGAAAAGCAGCTAAACCCCATTATAAAAATAGATTACTTCAAAAAAAACCCATAAAACAAAGACAGTGAAAGAGAGAGAAATTCTTACAAAATCCGTTCAGGGGCTCTGATGCAACCTGGATTGACCATATCTAGACCCACAGCTGGATGAGACATAAGGCTGGACACTCTTGGGGATGAGAGGATTGGTGAGGTTGGGTGAGCAAACGCAGACCCTTTAAAGTAATACTGCGTGGTACCCATGCCACGGGTCCCAAATCTCCAGGTTCAAGGGTATCTTCCTCCATCGAAAACATGCCTGGGAAACCCAGAAAATGGTACACCGTGTGATCGGGAAAGGTTTCTAAAACTCACCTCATTTCTCCTCTCCTTGTGCTCGGATTCGCCATTCCAGCCGCTTCACTAACGATCTCCCTACTTGGAGAATCAGCACCGTTGACCTCCTGTTTCGTACAGGTCGCAATTTGTCCTGAGGATGAACGGGAAGAGGGGGAACCAATGACAGACTAGCTCTAGGTGTTGGGACAGGCACAGGTCACTCTATTGTCCCATCAGGAAGAAGAATGAACCACAGGCTCAGCCTGCCCCCCGGAACCAGAATAGGGCCTGAAGCAATCCTGCGCTTTTGCGGCCAGCTCCCAAAAAAGCGAGTTGACAAATGGAGCTCAGGTGCACTGCAATTCACAAACCTGCAGAGTTATAAATGATAACTCTCGTCCACAAATATATTGAGGGAAGGCAACGAAGAGGATTTGAAAGCAAGGCAGAATTGCAGGAAACCGATTTCAGGAGGTAGATTCGACTCGCCTTGAAAGCACATGAAAAGCGGCAAAGCGTTGACAATGATGCCCTTGGCCAAAAAGGGCGTATGCGTTTTTTCCTGAATATATTCAGGAAAAAACGCATACGCCCTTTTTGGCCAACCAAGCAAGCCGGAAAGGCAAATCAGCGCTACAAAGAAGTCTCGCTTGCCAGCGGTCAAAAGGGCCATGCTGAAAAAAGTGTAAAAACCAGAAATGCAGGACAGGCCATGGAGACATGGGAGCCTTGCTACAATGATGGGCGGGGTGGAAATTACCAACAGCCACTCTGGAGAAGTTTACGCTGAGTCCTGAAACATGTAATAGACACAGTTGAGAGAGCATAGGGCACTTCCACTCATGGGAATAGAAATCGGGAAACCTAAAAATCAACAAGACACAGGCACCCCAAACTTTAGGGCTGCTCTGTTTCCAAGAGCCTCCACTTCGGGACACCTTAAATATCGCAGGAAAGAGAAAAATGGATAAAGGAGTTGTGGTACTCATGCACAATGGAATATCACTCAGCCATGAAATCAGTGTCATAAGGCTAGTAGCAGCATGATGAGTGGATTTAGGGATGATGACTCTAAGTGAAGTAAGTCACACAGAAAAGGACACTTATCCTAAGATATCACTTATAGAGGGAATGTCAAAATCGCTACACCTGAACTGAATTCCAAAACAGAACAGAGTCACACATTTAGAAAACACACATGGGCTCCTTAACGGGAAAGGTGAGGTGGGGTGATGCATAAAACAAGGGTTTGAAATTAGCTCAGATACCGTTCCACAAGCCAAATATGTAATACACAAGACCTACCCCCTGCTCAGTGAACTGGACTCAACACCCCCTATTCACCGCCCAAGAATATATCTGACTAGGAAGAGTCTTCAAACCTATGTATTGATATCTCTCTGGAAGTGAATCAAGAGGGTGTAAAGCGGCATAAACACAGCAGGGAAAAGCAGCTAAACCCCATTATAAAAATAGATTACTTCAAAAAAAACCCATAAAACAAAGACAGTGAAAGAGAGAGAAATTCTTACAAAATCTGTTCAGGGGCTCTGATACAACCTGGATTGACCATATCTAGACCCACAGTTGGATGAGACATAAGGCTAGACACTCTTGGGGCTGAGAGGATTGGTGAGGTTTGGTGAGCAAACGCAGACCCTTTAAAGTAATACTGTGTGGTACCCATGCCATGGGTCCCAAATCTCCAGGTTCAAGGGCATCTTCCTCCATCGAAAACATGCCTGGGAAACCCAGAAGATGGTACACCGTGTGATCGGGAAAGGTTTCTAAAACGCACCTCATTTCTCCTCTCCTTGTGCTCAGGTTCACCATTCCAGCCGCTTCACTAACAATCTCCCTACTTGGAGAATCAGCACCGTTGACCTCCTGTTTCGTACAGGTCGCAATTTGTCCTGAGGATGAACGGGAAGAGGGGGAACCAATGACAGACTAGCTCTAGGTGTTGGGACAGGCACAGGTCACTCTATTGTCCCATCAGGAAGAAGAATGAACCACAGGCTCAGCCTGCCCCCCGGAACCAGAATAGGGCCTGAAGCAATCCTGCGCTTTTGCGGCCAGCTCCCAAAAAAGCGAGTTGACAAATGGAGCTCAGGGGCACTGCAATTCACAAACCTGCAGAGTTATAAATGAGAACTCTCGTCCACAAATATATTGAGGGAAGGCAACGAAGAGGATTTGAAAGCAAGGCAGAATTGCAGGAAACAGATTTCAGGAGGTAGATTCGACTCGCCTTGAAAGCACATGAAAAGCGGCAAAGCGTTGACAATGATGCCCTTGGCCAAAAAGGGCGTATGCGTTTTTTCCTGATTATATTCAGGAAAAAACGCATACGCCCTTTTTGGCCAACCAAGCAAGCCGGAAAGGCAAATCAGCGCTACAAAGAAGCCTCGCTTGCCAGCGGTCAAAAGGGCCATGCTGAAAAAAGTGTAAAAACCAGAAATGCAGGACAGGCCATGGAGACATGGGAGCCTTGCTACGCTGATGGGCGGGGTGGAAATTGCCAACAGCCACTCTGCAGAAGTGTACGCTGCGTCCTGAAACATGTAATAGACACAGCTTAGGGAGCATAGGGCACTTCCACTCATGGGCGTAGAAATCGGGAAACTTAAAAATCAACAAGACACAGGCACCCCAAACTTTAGGGCTGCTCTGTTTCCAAGAGCCTCCACTTCGGTACACGTTAAATATCCCAGGAAAGAGAAAAATGGATAAAGAAGTTGTGGTACTTATGCACAACGGAATATCACTCAGCCATGAAATCAGTGTCATAAGGTTAGTAGCAGCATGATGAGTGGATTTAGGGACGATGACTCTAAGTGAAGTAAGTCACACAGAAAAGGACACTTATCCTAAGATATCACTTATAGAAGGAAGGTCAAAATCGCTACACCTGAACTGAATTCCAAAACAGAACAGAGTCACACATTTAGAAAACACACTATGGCTGCTTAACGGGAAAGGTGAGGTGGGGCGATGCATAAAACAAGGGTTTGAAATTAGCTCAGATACCATTCCAGAAGCCAAATATGTAATAGACAAGACCTACTCCCTGCTCAGTGAACTGGACTCAACACCCCCTATTCACCGCCCAAGAATATATCTGACTAGGAAGAGTCTTAAAACCTATGTATTGATATCTCTCTGGAAGTGAATCAAGAGGGTGTAAAGCGGCATAAACACAGCAGGGAAAAGCAGCTAAACCCCATTATAAAAATAGATTACTTCAAAAAAAACCCATAAAACAAAGACAGTGAAAGAGAGAGAAATTCTTACAAAATCCGTTCAGGGGCTCTGATGCAACCTGGATTGACCATATCTAGACCCACAGCTGGATGAGACATAAGGCTGGACACTCTTGGGGATGAGAGGATTGGTGAGGTTGGGTGAGCAAACGCAGACCCTTTAAAGTAATACTGCGTGGTACCCATGCCACGGGTCCCAAATCTCCAGGTTCAAGGGTATCTTCCTCCATCGAAAACATGCCTGGGAAACCCAGAAAATGGTACACCGTGTGATCGGGAAAGGTTTCTAAAACTCACATCATTTCTCCTCTCCTTGTGCTCGGATTCGCCATTCCAGCCGCTTCACTAACAATCTCCCTACTTGGAGAATCAGCACCGTTGACCTCCTGTTTCGTACAGGTCGCAATTTGTCCTGAGGATGAACGGGAAGAGGGGGAACCAATGAGAGACTAGCTCTAGGTGTTGGGACAGGCACAGGTCACTCTATTGTCCCATCAGGAAGAAGAATGAACCACAGGCTCAGCCTGCCCCCCGGAACCAGAATAGGGCCTGAAGCAATCCTGCGCTTTTGCGGCCAGCTCCCAAAAAAGCGAGTTGACAAATGGAGCTCAGGGGCACTGCAATTCACAAACCTGCAGAGTTATAAATGATAACTCTCGTCCACAAATATATTGAGGGAAGGCAACGAAGAGGATTTGAAAGCAAGGCAGAATTGCAGGAAACAGATTTCAGGAGGTAGATTCGACTCGCCTTGAAAGCACATGAAAAGCGGCAAAGCGTTGACAATGATGCCCTTGGCCAAAAAGGGCGTATGCGTTTTTTCCTGAATATATTCAGGAAAAAACGCATACGCCCTTTTTGGCCAACCAAGCAAGCCGGAAAGGCAAATCAGCGCTACAAAGAAGTCTCGCTTGCCAGCGGTCAAAAGGGCCATGCTGAAAAAAGTGTAAAAACCAGAAATGCAGGACAGGCCATGGAGACATGGGAGCCTTGCTACAATGATGGGCGGGGTGGAAATTACCAACAGCCACTCTGGAGAAGTTTACACTGAGTCCTGAAACATGTAATAGACACAGCTGAGAGAGCATAGGGCACTTCCACTCATGGGAATAGAAATCGGGAAACCTAAAAATCAACAAGACACAGGCACCCCAAACTTTAGGGCTGCTCTGTTTCCAAGAGCCTCCACTTCGGGACACCTTAAATATCGCAGGAAAGAGAAAAATGGATAAAGGAGTTGTGGTACTCATGCACAATGGAATATCACTCAGCCATGAAATCAGTGTCATAAGGCTAGTAGCAGCATGATGAGTGGATTTAGGGATGATGACTCTAAGTGAAGTAAGTCACACAGAAAAGGACACTTATCCTAAGATATCACTTATAGAGGGAATGTCAAAATCGCTACACCTGAACTGAATTCCAAAACAGAACAGAGTCACACATTTAGAAAACACACATGGGCTCCTTAACGGGAAAGGTGAGGTGGGGTGATGCATAAAACAAGGGTTTGAAATTAGCTCAGATACCGTTCCACAAGCCAAATATGTAATACACAAGACCTACCCCCTGCTCAGTGAACTGGACTCAACACCCCCTATTCACCGCCCAAGAATATATCTGACTAGGAAGAGTCTTCAAACCTATGTATTGATATCTCTCTGGAAGTGAATCAAGAGGGTGTAAAGCGGCATAAACAGAGCACGGAAAAGCAGCTAAACCCCATTATAAAAATAGATTATTTCAAAAAAAACCCATAAAACAAAGAAAGTGAAAGAGAGAGAAATTCTTACAAAATCTGTTCAGGGGCTCTGATACAACCTGGATTGACCATATCTAGACCCACAGTTGGATGAGACATAAGGCTGGACACTCTTGGGGCTGAGAGGATTGGTGAGGTTTGGTGAGCAAACGCAGACCCTTTAAAGTAATACTGTGTGGTACCCATGCCATGGGTCCCAAATCTCCAGGTTCAAGGGCATCTTCCTCCATCGAAAACATGCCTGGGAAACCCAGAAGATGGTACACCGTGTGATCGGGAAAGGTTTCTAAAACGCACCTCATTTCTCCTCTCCTTGTGCTCGGGTTCACCATTCCAGCCGCTTCACTAACAATCTCCCTACTTGGAGAATCAGCACCGTTGACCTCCTGTTTCGTACAGGTCGCAATTTGTCCTGAGGATGAACGGGAAGAGGGGGAACCAATGAGAGACTAGCTCTAGGTGTTGGGACAGGCACAGGTCACTCTATTGTCCCATCAGGAAGAAGAATGAACCACAGGCTCAGCCTGCCCCCCGGAACCAGAATAGGGCCTGAAGCAATCCTGCGCTTTTGCGGCCAGCTCCCAAAAAAGCGAGTTGACAAATGGAGCTCAGGGGCACTGAAATTCACAAACCTGCAGAGTTATAAATGATAACTCTCGTCCACAAATATATTGAGGGAAGGCAACGAAGAGGATTTGAAAGCAAGGCAGAATTGCAGGAAACCGATTTCAGGAGGTAGATTCGACTCGCCTTGAAAGCACATGAAAAGCGGCAAAGCGTTGACAATGATGCCCTTGGCCAAAAAGGGCGTATGCGTTTTTTCCTGAATATATTCAGGAAAAAACGCATACGCCCTTTTTGGCCAACCAAGCAAGCCGGAAAGGCAAATCAGCGCTACAAAGAAGTCTCGCTTGCCAGCGGTCAAAAGGGCCATGCTGAAAAATGTGTAAAAACCAGAAATGCAGGACAGGCCATGGAGACATGGGAGCCTTGCTACAATGATGGGCGGGGTGGAAATTACCAACAGCCACTCTGGAGAAGTTTACACTGAGTCCTGAAACATGTAATAGACACAGCTGAGAGAGCATAGGGCACTTCCACTCATGGGCGTAGAAATCGGGAAACCTAAAAATCAACAAGACACAGGCACCCCAAACTTTAGGGCTGCTCTGTTTCCAAGAGCCTCCACTTCGGGACACCTTAAATATCGCAGGAAAGAGAAAAATGGATAAAGGAGTTGTGGTACTCATGCACAATGGAATATCACTCAGCCATGAAATCAGTGTCATAAGGCTAGTAGCAGCATGATGAGTGGATTTAGGGATGATGACTCTAAGTGAAGTAAGTCACACAGAAAAGGACACTTATCCTAAGATATCACTTATAGAGGGAATGTCAAAATCGCGACACCTGAACTGAATTCCAAAACAGAACAGAGTCACACATTTAGAAAACACACATGGGCTCCTTAACGGGAAAGGTGAGGTGGGGTGATGCATAAAACAAGGGTTTGAAATTAGCTCAGATACCGTTCCACAAGCCAAATATGTAATACACAAGACCTACCCCCTGCTCAGTGAACTGGACTCAACACCCCCTATTCACCGCCCAAGAATATATCTGACTAGGAAGAGTCTTCAAACCTATGTATTGATATCTCTCTGGAAGTGAATCAAGAGGGTGTAAAGCGGCATAAACACAGCACGGAAAAGCAGCTAAACCCCATTATAAAAATAGATTACTTCAAAAAAAACCCATAAAACAAAGAAAGTGAAAGAGAGAGAAATTCTTACAAAATCCGTTCAGGGGCTCTGATACAACCTGGATTGACCATATCTAGACCCACAGTTGGATGAGACATAAGGCTGGACACTCTTGGGGCTGAGAGGATTGGTGAGGTTTGGTGAGCAAACGCAGACCCTTTAAAGTAATACTGTGTGGTACCCATGCCATGGGTCCCAAATCTCCAGGTTCAAGGGCATCTTCCTCCATCGAAAACATGCCTGGGAAACCCAGAAGATGGTACACCGTGTGATCGGGAAAGGTTTCTAAAACGCACCTCATTTCTCCTCTCCTTGTGCTCGGGTTCACCATTCCAGCCGCTTCACTAACAATCTCCCTACTTGGACAATCAGCACCGTTGACCTCCTGTTTCGTACAGGTCGCAATTTGTCCTGAGGATGAACGGGAAGAGGGAGAACCAATGAGAGACTAGCTCTAGGTGTTGGGACAGGCACAGGTCACTCTATTTTCCCATCAGGAAGAAGAATGAACCACAGGCTCAGCCTGCCCCCTGGAACCAGAATAGGGCCTGAAGCAATCCTGCGCTTTTGCGGCCAGCTCCCAAAAAAGCGAGTTGACAAATGGAGCTCAGGGGCACTGCAATTCACAAACCTGCAGAGTTATAAATGATAACTCTCATCCACAAATATATTGAGGGAAGGCAACGAAGAGGATTTGAAAGCAAGGCAGAATTGCAGGAAACAGATTTCAGGAGGTAGATTGGACTCGCCTTGAAAGCACATGAAAAGCGGCAAAGCGTTTTCAATGATGCCCTTGGCCAAAAAGGGCGTATGCGTTTTTTCCTGAATATATTCAGGAAAAAACGCATACGCCCTTTTTGGCCAACCAAGCAAGCCGGAAAGGCAAATCGGCGCTACAAAGAAGTCTGGCTTGCCAGCGGTCAAAAGGGCCATGCTGAAAAAAGTGTAAAAACCAGAAATGCAGGACAGGCCATGGAGACATGGGAGCCTTGCTACGCTGATGAGCGGGATGGAAATTGCCAGCAACCACTCTGGAGAAGTGTACGCTGTGTCCTGAAACATGTAATAAGCACAGCTTAGAGAGCATACGGCACTTCCACTCATGCGCGTATAAATCGGGAAAACAAAAAATCAACAAGACACAGGCACCCCAAACGTTAGGGCTGCTCTGTTTCCAAGAGCCTCCACTTCGGGACACCTTAAATATCGCAGGAAAGAGAAAAATGGATAAAGGAGTTGTGGTACTCATGCACAATGGAATATCACTCAGCCATGAAATCAGTGTCATAAGGTTAGTAGCAGCATGATGAGTGGATTTAGGGACGATGACTCTAAGTGAAGTAAGTCACACAGAAAAGGACACTTATCCTAAGATATCACTTATAGAAGGAATGTCAAAATCGCTACAACTGAACTGAATTCCAAAACAGAACAGAGTCACACATTTAGAAAACACACTATGGCTGCTTAACGGGAAAGCTGAGGTGGGGCGATGCATAAAACAAGGGTTTGAAATTAGCTCAGATACCGTTCCAGAAGCCAAATATGTACTAGAAAAGACCTACTCCCTGCTCAGTGAACTGGACTCAACACCCCCTATTCACCGCCCAAGAATATATCTGACTAGGAAGAGTCTTCAAACCTATGTATTGATATCTCTCTGGAAGTGAATCAAGAGGGTGTAAAGCGGCATAAACACAGCAGGGAAAAGCAGCTAAACCCCATTATAAAAATAGATTACTTCAAAAAAAACCCATAAAACAAAGACAGTGAAAGAGAGAGAAATTCTTACAAAATCCGTTCAGGGGCTCTGATGCAACCTGGATTGACCATATCTAGACCCACAGCTGGATGAGACATAAGGCTGGACACTCTTGGGGATGAGAGGATTGGTGAGGTTGGGTGAGCAAACGCAGACCCTTTAAAGTAATACTGCGTGGTACCCATGCCACGGGTCCCAAATCTCCAGGTTCAAGGGTATCTTCCTCCATCGAAAACATGCCTGGGAAACCCAGAAAATGGTACACCGTGTGATCGGGAAAGGTTTCTAAAACTCACCTCATTTCTCCTCTCCTTGTGCTCGGATTCGCCATTCCAGCCGCTTCACTAACAATCTCCCTACTTGGAGAATCAGCACCGTTGACCTCCTGTTTCGTACAGGTCGCAATTTGTCCTGAGGATGAACGGGAAGAGGGGGAACCAATGAGAGACTAGCTCTAGGTGTTGGGACAGGCACAGGTCACTCTATTGTCCCATCAGGAAGAAGAATGAACCACAGGCTCAGCCTGCCCCCCGGAACCAGAATAGGGCCTGAAGCAATCCTGCGCTTTTGCGGCCAGCTCCCAAAAAAGCGAGTTGACAAATGGAGCTCAGGGGCACTGCAATTCACAAACCTGCAGAGTTATAAATGATAACTCTCGTCCACAAATATATTGAGGGAAGGCAACGAAGAGGATTTGAAAGCAAGGCAGAATTGCAGGAAACCGATTTCAGGAGGTAGATTCGACTCGCCTTGAAAGCACATGAAAAGCGGCAAAGCGTTGACAATGATGCCCTTGGCCAAAAAGGGCGTATGCGTTTTTTCCTGAATATATTCAGGAAAAAACGCATACGCCCTTTTTGGCCAACCAAGCAAGCCGGAAAGGCAAATCAGCGCTACAAAGAAGTCTCGCTTGCCAGCGGTCAAAAGGGCCATGCTGAAAAATGTGTAAAAACCAGAAATGCAGGACAGGCCATGGAGACATGGGAGCCTTGCTACAATGATGGGCGGGGTGGAAATTACCAACAGCCACTCTGGAGAAGTTTACACTGAGTCCTGAAACATGTAATAGACACAGCTGAGAGAGCATAGGGCACTTCCACTCATGGGCGTAGAAATCGGGAAACCTAAAAATCAACAAGACACAGGCACCCCAAACTTTAGGGCTGCTCTGTTTCCAAGAGCCTCCACTTCGGGACACCTTAAATATCGCAGGAAAGAGAAAAATGGATAAAGGAGTTGTGGTACTCATGCACAATGGAATATCACTCAGCCATGAAATCAGTGTCATAAGGCTAGTAGCAGCATGATGAGTGGATTTAGGGATGATGACTCTAAGTGAAGTAAGTCACACAGAAAAGGACACTTATCCTAAGATATCACTTATAGAGGGAATGTCAAAATCGCTACACCTGAACTGAATTCCAAAACAGAACAGAGTCACACATTTAGAAAACACACATGGGCTCCTTAACGGGAAAGGTGAGGTGGGGTGATGCATAAAACAAGGGTTTGAAATTAGCTCAGATACCGTTCCACAAGCCAAATATGTAATACACAAGACCTACCCCCTGCTCAGTGAACTGGACTCAACACCCCCTATTCACCGCCCAAGAATATATCTGACTAGGAAGAGTCTTCAAACCTATGTATTGATATCTCTCTGGAAGTGAATCAAGAGGGTGTAAAGCGGCATAAACACAGCACGGAAAAGCAGCTAAACCCCATTATAAAAATAGATTACTTCAAAAAAAACCCATAAAACAAAGAAAGTGAAAGAGAGAGAAATTCTTACAAAATCCGTTCAGGGGCTCTGATACAACCTGGATTGACCATATCTAGACCCACAGTTGGATGAGACATAAGGCTGGACACTCTTGGGGCTGAGAGGATTGGTGAGGTTTGGTGAGCAAACGCAGACCCTTTAAAGTAATACTGTGTGGTACCCATGCCATGGGTCCCAAATCTCCAGGTTCAAGGGCATCTTCCTCCATCGAAAACATGCCTGGGAAACCCAGAAGATGGTACACCGTGTGATCGGGAAAGGTTTCTAAAACCCACCTCATTTCTCCTCTCCTTGTGCTCGGGTTCACCATTCCAGCCGCTTCACTAACAATCTCCCTACTTGGAGAATCAGCACCGTTGACCTCCTGTTTCGTACAGGTCGCAATTTGTCCTGAGGATGAACGGGAAGAGGGGGAACCAATGACAGACTAGCTCTAGGTGTTGGGACAGGCACAGGTCACTCTATTGTCCCATCAGGAAGAAGAATGAACCACAGGCTCAGCCTGCCCCCCGGAACCAGAATAGGGCCTGAAGCAATCCTGCGCTTTTGCGGCCAGCTCCCAAAAAAGCGAGTTGACAAATGGAGCTCAGGGGCACTGCAATTCACAAACCTGCAGAGTTATAAATGATAACTCTCGTCCACAAATATATTGAGGGAAGGCAACGAAGAGGATTTGAAAGCAAGGCAGAATTGCAGGAAACAGATTTCAGGAGGTAGATTCGACTCACCTTGAAAGCACATGAAAAGCGGCAAAGCGTTGACAATGATGCCCTTGGCCAAAAAGGGCGTATGCGTTTTTTCCTGATTATATTCAGGAAAAAACGCATACGCCCTTTTTGGCCAACCAAGCAAGCCGGAAAGGCAAATCAGCGCTACAAAGAAGCCTCGCTTGCCAGCGGTCAAAAGGGCCATGCTGAAAAAAGTGTAAAAACCAGAAATGCAGGACAGGCCATGGAGACATGGGAGCCTTGCTACGCTGATGGGCGGGGTGGAAATTGCCAACAGCCACTCTGCAGAAGTGTACGCTGCGTCCTGAAACATGTAATAGACACAGCTTAGGGAGCATAGGGCACTTCCACTCATGGGCGTAGAAATCGGGAAACTTAAAAATCAACAAGACACAGGCACCCCAAACTTTAGGGCTGCTCTGTTTCCAAGAGCCTCCACTTCGGTACACCTTAAATATCCCAGGAAAGAGAAAAATGGATAAAGAAGTTGTGGTACTTATGCACAACGGAATATCACTCAGCCATGAAATCAGTGTCATAAGGTTAGTAGCAGCATGATGAGTGGATTTAGGGACGATGACTCTAAGTGAAGTAAGTCACACAGAAAAGGACACTTATCCTAAGATATCACTTATAGAAGGAAGGTCAAAATCGCTACACCTGAACTGAATTCCAAAACAGAACAGAGTCACACATTTAGAAAACACACTATGGCTGCTTAACGGGAAAGGTGAGGTGGGGCGATGCATAAAACAAGGGTTTGAAATTAGCTCAGATACCATTCCAGAAGCCAAATATGTAATAGACAAGACCTACTCCCTGCTCAGTGAACTGGACTCAACACCCCCTATTCACCGCCCAAGAATATATCTGACTAGGAAGAGTCTTCAAACCTATGTATTGATATCTCTCTGGAAGTGAATCAAGAGGGTGTAAAGCGGCATAAACACAGCAGGGAAAAGCAGCTAAACCCCATTATAAAAATAGATTACTTCAAAAAAAACCCATAAAACAAAGACAGTGAAAGAGAGAGAAATTCTTACAAAATCCGTTCAGGGGCTCTGATGCAACCTGGATTGACCATATCTAGACCCACAGCTGGATGAGACATAAGGCTGGACACTCTTGGGGATGAGAGGATTGGTGAGGTTGGGTGAGCAAACGCAGACCCTTTAAAGTAATACTGCGTGGTACCCATGCCACGGGTCCCAAATCTCCAGGTTCAAGGGTATCTTCCTCCATCGAAAACATGCCTGGGAAACCCAGAAAATGGTACACCGTGTGATCGGGAAAGGTTTCTAAAACTCACCTCATTTCTCCTCTCCTTGTGCTCGGATTCGCCATTCCAGCCGCTTCACTAACGATCTCCCTACTTGGAGAATCAGCACCGTTGACCTCCTGTTTCGTACAGGTCGCAATTTGTCCTGAGGATGAACGGGAAGAGGGGGAACCAATGAGAGACTAGCTCTAGGTGTTGGGACAGGCACAGGTCACTCTATTGTCCCATCAGGAAGAAGAATGAACCACAGGCTCAGCCTGCCCCCCGGAACCAGAATAGGGCCTGAAGCAATCCTGCGCTTTTGCGGCCAGCTCCCAAAAAAGCGAGTTGACAAATGGAGCTCAGGGGCACTGCAATTCACAAACCTGCAGAGTTATAAATGATAACTCTCGTCCACAAATATATTGAGGGAAGGCAACGAAGAGGATTTGAAAGCAAGGCAGAATTGCAGGAAACCGATTTCAGGAGGTAGATTCGACTCGCCTTGAAAGCACATGAAAAGCGGCAAAGCTTTGACAATGATGCCCTTGGCCAAAAAGGGCGTATGCGTTTTTTCCTGAATATATTCAGGAAAAAACGCATACGCCCTTTTTGGCCAACCAAGCAAGCCGGAAAGGCAAATCAGCGCTACAAAGAAGTCTCGCTTGCCAGCGGTCAAAAGGGCCATGCTGAAAAAAGTGTAAAAACCAGAAATGCAGGACAGGCCATGGAGACATGGGAGCCTTGCTACAATGATGGGCGGGGTGGAAATTACCAACAGCCACTCTGGAGAAGTTTACGCTGAGTCCTGAAACATGTAATAGACACAGCTGAGAGAGCATAGGGCACTTCCACTCATGGGCGTATAAATCGGGAAAACAACAAATCAACAAGACACAGGCACCCCAAACTTTAGGGCTGCTCTGTTTCCAAGAGCCTCCACTTCGGTACACCTTAAATATCCCAGGAAAGAGAAAAATGGATAAAGAAGTTGTGGTACTTATGCACAACGGAATATCACTCAGCCATGAAATCAGTGTCATAAGGTTAGTAGCAGCATGATGAGTGGATTTAGGGACGATGACTCTAAGTGAAGTAAGTCACACAGAAAAGGACACTTATCCTAAGATATCACTTATAGAAGGAATGTCAAAATCGCTACACCTGAACTGAATTCCAAAACAGAACAGAGTCACACATTTAGAAAACACACTATGGCTGCTTAACGGGAAAGCTGAGGTGGGGCGATGCATAAAACAAGGGTTTGAAATTAGCTCAGATACCGTTCCAGAAGCCAAATATGTAATAGACAAGACCTACTCCCTGCTCAGTGAACTGGACTCAACACCCCCTATTCACCGCCCAAGAATATATCTGACTAGGAAGAGTCTTCAAACCTATGTATTGATATCTCTCTGGAAGTGAATCAAGAGGGTGTAAAGCGGCATAAACACAGCAGGGAAAAGCAGCTAAACCCCATTATAAAAATAGATTACTTCAAAAAAAACCCATAAAACAAAGACAGTGAAAGAGAGAGAAATTCTTACAAAATCCGTTCAGGGGCTCTGATGCAACCTGGATTGACCATATCTAGACCCACAGCTGGATGAGACATAAGGCTGGACACTCTTGGGGATGAGAGGATTGGTGAGGTTGGGTGAGCAAACGCAGACCCTTTAAAGTAATACTGCGTGGTACCCATGCCACGGGTCCCAAATCTCCAGGTTCAAGGGTATCTTCCTCCATCGAAAACATGCCTGGGAAACCCAGAAAATGGTACACCGTGTGATCGGGAAAGGTTTCTAAAACTCACCTCATTTCTCCTCTCCTTGTGCTCGGATTCGCCATTCCAGCCGCTTCACTAACAATCTCCCTACTTGGAGAATCAGCACCGTTGACCTCCTGTTTCGTACAGGTCGCAATTTGTCCTGAGGATGAACGGGAAGAGGGGGAACCAATGAGAGACTAGCTCTAGGTGTTGGGACAGGCACAGGTCACTCTATTGTCCCATCAGGAAGAAGAATGAACCACAGGCTCAGCCTGCCCCCCGGAACCAGAATAGGGCCTGAAGCAATCCTGCGCTTTTGCGGCCAGCTCCCAAAAAAGCGAGTTGACAAATGGAGCTCAGGGGCACTGAAATTCACAAACCTGCAGAGTTATAAATGATAACTCTCGTCCACAAATATATTGAGGGAAGGCAACGAAGAGGATTTGAAAGCAAGGCAGAATTGCAGGAAACCGATTTCAGGAGGTAGATTCGACTCGCCTTGAAAGCACATGAAAAGCGGCAAAGCGTTGACAATGATGCCCTTGGCCAAAAAGGGCGTATGCGTTTTTTCCTGAATATATTCAGGAAAAAACGCATACGCCCTTTTTGGCCAACCAAGCAAGCCGGAAAGGCAAATCAGCGCTACAAAGAAGTCTCGCTTGCCAGCGGTCAAAAGGGCCATGCTGAAAAATGTGTAAAAACCAGAAATGCAGGACAGGCCATGGAGACATGGGAGCCTTGCTACAATGATGGGCGGGGTGGAAATTACCAACAGCCACTCTGGAGAAGTTTACACTGAGTCCTGAAACATGTAATAGACACAGCTGAGAGAGCATAGGGCACTTCCACTCATGGGCGTAGAAATCGGGAAACCTAAAAATCAACAAGACACAGGCACCCCAAACTTTAGGGCTGCTCTGTTTCCAAGAGCCTCCACTTCGGGACACCTTAAATATCGCAGGAAAGAGAAAAATGGATAAAGGAGTTGTGGTACTCATGCACAATGGAATATCACTCAGCCATGAAATCAGTGTCATAAGGCTAGTAGCAGCATGATGAGTGGATTTAGGGATGATGACTCTAAGTGAAGTAAGTCACACAGAAAAGGACACTTATCCTAAGATATCACTTATAGAGGGAATGTCAAAATCGCTACACCTGAACTGAATTCCAAAACAGAACAGAGTCACACATTTAGAAAACACACATGGGCTCCTTAACGGGAAAGGTGAGGTGGGGTGATGCATAAAACAAGGGTTTGAAATTAGCTCAGATACCGTTCCACAAGCCAAATATGTAATACACAAGACCTACCCCCTGCTCAGTGAACTGGACTCAACACCCCCTATTCACCGCCCAAGAATATATCTGACTAGGAAGAGTCTTCAAACCTATGTATTGATATCTCTCTGGAAGTGAATCAAGAGGGTGTAAAGCGGCATAAACACAGCACGGAAAAGCAGCTAAACCCCATTATAAAAATAGATTACTTTAAAAAAAAACCCATAAAACAAAGAAAGTGAAAGAGAGAGAAATTCTTACAAAATCCGTTCAGGGGCTCTGATACAACCTGGATTGACCATATCTAGACCCACAGTTGGATGAGACATAAGGCTGGACACTCTTGGGGCTGAGAGGATTGGTGAGGTTTGGTGAGCAAACGCAGACCCTTTAAAGTAATACTGTGTGGTACCCATGCCATGGGTCCCAAATCTCCAGGTTCAAGGGCATCTTCCTCCATCGAAAACATGCCTGGGAAACCCAGAAGATGGTACACCGTGTGATCGGGAAAGGTTTCTAAAACGCACCTCATTTCTCCTCTCCTTGTGCTCGGGTTCACCATTCCAGCCGCTTCACTAACAATCTCCCTACTTGGAGAATCAGCACCGTTGACCTCCTGTTTCGTACAGGTCGCAATTTGTCCTGAGGATGAACGGGAAGAGGGGGAACCAATGACAGACTAGCTCTAGGTGTTGGGACAGGCACAGGTCACTCTATTGTCCCATCAGGAAGAAGAATGAACCACAGGCTCAGCCTGCCCCCCGGAACCAGAATAGGGCCTGAAGCAATCCTGCGCTTTTGCGGCCAGCTCCCAAAAAAGCGAGTTGACAAATGGAGCTCAGGGGCACTGCAATTCACAAACCTGCAGAGTTATAAATGATAACTCTCGTCCACAAATATATTGAGGGAAGGCAACGAAGAGGATTTGAAAGCAAGGCAGAATTGCAGGAAACCGATTTCAGGAGGTAGATTCGACTCGCCTTGAAAGCACATGAAAAGCGGCAAAGCGTTGACAATGATGCCCTTGGCCAAAAAGGGCGTATGCGTTTTTTCCTGAATATATTCAGGAAAAAACGCATACGCCCTTTTTGGCCAACCAAGCAAGCCGGAAAGGCAAATCAGCGCTACAAAGAAGCCTCGCTTGCCAGCGGTCAAAAGGGCCATGCTGAAAAAAGTGTAAAAACCAGAAATGCAGGACAGGCCATGGAGACATGGGAGCCTTGCTACGCTGATGGGCGGGGTGGAAATTGCCAACAGCCACTCTGCAGAAGTGTACGCTGCGTCCTGAAACATGTAATAGACACAGCTTAGGGAGCATAGGGCACTTCCACTCATGGGCGTAGAAATCGGGAAACTTAAAAATCAACAAGACACAGGCACCCCAAACTTTAGGGCTGCTCTGTTTCCAAGAGCCTCCACTTCGGTACACCTTAAATATCCCAGGAAAGAGAAAAATGGATAAAGAAGTTGTGGTACTTATGCACAACGGAATATCACTCAGCCATGAAATCAGTGTCATAAGGTTAGTAGCAGCATGATGAGTGGATTTAGGGACGATGACTCTAAGTGAAGTAAGTCACACAGAAAAGGACACTTATCCTAAGATATCACTTATAGAAGGAAGGTCAAAATCGCTACACCTGAACTGAATTCCAAAACAGAACAGAGTCACACATTTAGAAAACACACTATGGCTGCTTAACGGGAAAGGTGAGGTGGGGCGATGCATAAAACAAGGGTTTGAAATTAGCTCAGATACCATTCCAGAAGCCAAATATGTAATAGACAAGACCTACTCCCTGCTCAGTGAACTGGACTCAACACCCCCTATTCACCGCCCAAGAATATATCTGACTAGGAAGAGTCTTAAAACCTATGTATTGATATCTCTCTGGAAGTGAATCAAGAGGGTGTAAAGCGGCATAAACACAGCAGGGAAAAGCAGCTAAACCCCATTATAAAAATAGATTACTTCAAAAAAAACCCATAAAACAAAGACAGTGAAAGAGAGAGAAATTCTTACAAAATCCGTTCAGGGGCTCTGATGCAACCTGGATTGACCATATCTAGACCCACAGCTGGATGAGACATAAGGCTGGACACTCTTGGGGATGAGAGGATTGGTGAGGTTGGGTGAGCAAACGCAGACCCTTTAAAGTAATACTGCGTGGTACCCATGCCACGGGTCCCAAATCTCCAGGTTCAAGGGTATCTTCCTCCATCGAAAACATGCCTGGGAAACCCAGAAAATGGTACACCGTGTGATCGGGAAAGGTTTCTAAAACTCACCTCATTTCTCCTCTCCTTGTGCTCGGATTCGCCATTCCAGCCGCTTCACTAACGATCTCCCTACTTGGAGAATCAGCACCGTTGACCTCCTGTTTCGTACAGGTCGCAATTTGTCCTGAGGATGAACGGGAAGAGGGGGAACCAATGACAGACTAGCTCTAGGTGTTGGGACAGGCACAGGTCACTCTACTGTCCCATCAGGAAGAAGAATGAACCACAGGCTCAGCCTGCCCCCCGGAACCAGAATAGGGCCTGAAGCAATCCTGCGCTTTTGCGGCCAGCTCCCAAAAAAGCGAGTTGACAAATGGAGCTCAGGTGCACTGCAATTCACAAACCTGCAGAGTTATAAATGATAACTCTCGTCCACAAATATATTGAGGGAAGGCAACGAAGAGGATTTGAAAGCAAGGCAGAATTGCAGGAAACCGATTTCAGGAGGTAGATTCGACTCGCCTTGAAAGCACATGAAAAGCGGCAAAGCGTTGACAATGATGCCCTTGGCCAAAAAGGGCGTATGCGTTTTTTCCTGAATATATTCAGGAAAAAACGCATACGCCCTTTTTGGCCAACCAAGCAAGCCGGAAAGGCAAATCAGCGCTACAAAGAAGTCTCGCTTGCCAGCGGTCAAAAGGGCCATGCTGAAAAAAGTGTAAAAACCAGAAATGCAGGACAGGCCATGGAGACATGGGAGCCTTGCTACAATGATGGGCGGGGTGGAAATTACCAACAGCCACTCTGGAGAAGTTTACGCTGAGTCCTGAAACATGTAATAGACACAGTTGAGAGAGCATAGGGCACTTCCACTCATGGGAATAGAAATCGGGAAACCTAAAAATCAACAAGACACAGGCACCCCAAACTTTAGGGCTGCTCTGTTTCCAAGAGCCTCCACTTCGGGACACCTTAAATATCGCAGGAAAGAGAAAAATGGATAAAGGAGTTGTGGTACTCATGCACAATGGAATATCACTCAGCCATGAAATCAGTGTCATAAGGCTAGTAGCAGCATGATGAGTGGATTTAGGGATGATGACTCTAAGTGAAGTAAGTCACACAGAAAAGGACACTTATCCTAAGATATCACTTATAGAGGGAATGTCAAAATCGCTACACCTGAACTGAATTCCAAAACAGAACAGAGTCACACATTTAGAAAACACACATGGGCTCCTTAACGGGAAAGGTGAGGTGGGGTGATGCATAAAACAAGGGTTTGAAATTAGCTCAGATACCGTTCCACAAGCCAAATATGTAATACACAAGACCTACCCCCTGCTCAGTGAACTGGACTCAACACCCCCTATTCACCGCCCAAGAATATATCTGACTAGGAAGAGTCTTCAAACCTATGTATTGATATCTCTCTGGAAGTGAATCAAGAGGGTGTAAAGCGGCATAAACACAGCAGGGAAAAGCAGCTAAACCCCATTATAAAAATAGATTACTTCAAAAAAAACCCATAAAACAAAGACAGTGAAAGAGAGAGAAATTCTTACAAAATCTGTTCAGGGGCTCTGATACAACCTGGATTGACCATATCTAGACCCACAGTTGGATGAGACATAAGGCTAGACACTCTTGGGGCTGAGAGGATTGGTGAGGTTTGGTGAGCAAACGCAGACCCTTTAAAGTAATACTGTGTGGTACCCATGCCATGGGTCCCAAATCTCCAGGTTCAAGGGCATCTTCCTCCATCGAAAACATGCCTGGGAAACCCAGAAGATGGTACACCGTGTGATCGGGAAAGGTTTCTAAAACGCACCTCATTTCTCCTCTCCTTGTGCTCAGGTTCACCATTCCAGCCGCTTCACTAACAATCTCCCTACTTGGAGAATCAGCACCGTTGACCTCCTGTTTCGTACAGGTCGCAATTTGTCCTGAGGATGAACGGGAAGAGGGGGAACCAATGACAGACTAGCTCTAGGTGTTGGGACAGGCACAGGTCACTCTATTGTCCCATCAGGAAGAAGAATGAACCACAGGCTCAGCCTGCCCCCCGGAACCAGAATAGGGCCTGAAGCAATCCTGCGCTTTTGCGGCCAGCTCCCAAAAAAGCGAGTTGACAAATGGAGCTCAGGGGCACTGCAATTCACAAACCTGCAGAGTTATAAATGAGAACTCTCGTCCACAAATATATTGAGGGAAGGCAACGAAGAGGATTTGAAAGCAAGGCAGAATTGCAGGAAACAGATTTCAGGAGGTAGATTCGACTCGCCTTGAAAGCACATGAAAAGCGGCAAAGCGTTGACAATGATGCCCTTGGCCAAAAAGGGCGTATGCGTTTTTTCCTGATTATATTCAGGAAAAAACGCATACGCCCTTTTTGGCCAACCAAGCAAGCCGGAAAGGCAAATCAGCGCTACAAAGAAGCCTCGCTTGCCAGCGGTCAAAAGGGCCATGCTGAAAAAAGTGTAAAAACCAGAAATGCAGGACAGGCCATGGAGACATGGGAGCCTTGCTACGCTGATGGGCGGGGTGGAAATTGCCAACAGCCACTCTGCAGAAGTGTACGCTGCGTCCTGAAACATGTAATAGACACAGCTTAGGGAGCATAGGGCACTTCCACTCATGGGCGTAGAAATCGGGAAACTTAAAAATCAACAAGACACAGGCACCCCAAACTTTAGGGCTGCTCTGTTTCCAAGAGCCTCCGCTTCGGTACACCTTAAATATCCCAGGAAAGAGAAAAATGGATAAAGAAGTTGTGGTACTTATGCACAACGGAATATCACTCAGCCATGAAATCAGTGTCATAAGGTTAGTAGCAGCATGATGAGTGGATTTAGGGACGATGACTCTAAGTGAAGTAAGTCACACAGAAAAGGACACTTATCCTAAGATATCACTTATAGAAGGAAGGTCAAAATCGCTACACCTGAACTGAATTCCAAAACAGAACAGAGTCACACATTTAGAAAACACACTATGGCTGCTTAACGGGAAAGGTGAGGTGGGGCGATGCATAAAACAAGGGTTTGAAATTAGCTCAGATACCATTCCAGAAGCCAAATATGTAATAGACAAGACCTACTCCCTGCTCAGTGAACTGGACTCAACACCCCCTATTCACCGCCCAAGAATATATCTGACTAGGAAGAGTCTTCAAACCTATGTATTGATATCTCTCTGGAAGTGAATCAAGAGGGTGTAAAGCGGCATAAACACAGCAGGGAAAAGCAGCTAAACCCCATTATAAAAATAGATTACTTCAAAAAAAACCCATAAAACAAAGACAGTGAAAGAGAGAGAAATTCTTACAAAATCCGTTCAGGGGCTCTGATGCAACCTGGATTGACCATATCTAGACCCACAGCTGGATGAGACATAAGGCTGGACACTCTTGGGGATGAGAGGATTGGTGAGGTTGGGTGAGCAAACGCAGACCCTTTAAAGTAATACTGCGTGGTACCCATGCCACGGGTCCCAAATCTCCAGGTTCAAGGGTATCTTCCTCCATCGAAAACATGCCTGGGAAACCCAGAAAATGGTACACCGTGTGATCGGGAAAGGTTTCTAAAACTCACATCATTTCTCCTCTCCTTGTGCTCGGATTCGCCATTCCAGCCGCTTCACTAACAATCTCCCTACTTGGAGAATCAGCACCGTTGACCTCCTGTTTCGTACAGGTCGCAATTTGTCCTGAGGATGAACGGGAAGAGGGGGAACCAATGAGAGACTAGCTCTAGGTGTTGGGACAGGCACAGGTCACTCTATTGTCCCATCAGGAAGAAGAATGAACCACAGGCTCAGCCTGCCCCCCGGAACCAGAATAGGGCCTGAAGCAATCCTGCGCTTTTGCGGCCAGCTCCCAAAAAAGCGAGTTGACAAATGGAGCTCAGGGGCACTGCAATTCACAAACCTGCAGAGTTATAAATGATAACTCTCGTCCACAAATATATTGAGGGAAGGCAACGAAGAGGATTTGAAAGCAAGGCAGAATTGCAGGAAACAGATTTCAGGAGGTAGATTCGACTCGCCTTGAAAGCACATGAAAAGCGGCAAAGCGTTGACAATGATGCCCTTGGCCAAAAAGGGCGTATGCGTTTTTTCCTGAATATATTCAGGAAAAAACGCATACGCCCTTTTTGGCCAACCAAGCAAGCCGGAAAGGCAAATCAGCGCTACAAAGAAGTCTCGCTTGCCAGCGGTCAAAAGGGCCATGCTGAAAAAAGTGTAAAAACCAGAAATGCAGGACAGGCCATGGAGACATGGGAGCCTTGCTACAATGATGGGCGGGGTGGAAATTACCAACAGCCACTCTGGAGAAGTTTACACTGAGTCCTGAAACATGTAATAGACACAGCTGAGAGAGCATAGGGCACTTCCACTCATGGGAATAGAAATCGGGAAACCTAAAAATCAACAAGACACAGGCACCCCAAACTTTAGGGCTGCTCTGTTTCCAAGAGCCTCCACTTCGGGACACCTTAAATATCGCAGGAAAGAGAAAAATGGATAAAGGAGTTGTGGTACTCATGCACAATGGAATATCACTCAGCCATGAAATCAGTGTCATAAGGCTAGTAGCAGCATGATGAGTGGATTTAGGGATGATGACTCTAAGTGAAGTAAGTCACACAGAAAAGGACACTTATCCTAAGATATCACTTATAGAGGGAATGTCAAAATCGCTACACCTGAACTGAATTCCAAAACAGAACAGAGTCACACATTTAGAAAACACACATGGGCTCCTTAACGGGAAAGGTGAGGTGGGGTGATGCATAAAACAAGGGTTTGAAATTAGCTCAGATACCGTTCCACAAGCCAAATATGTAATACACAAGACCTACCCCCTGCTCAGTGAACTGGACTCAACACCCCCTATTCACCGCCCAAGAATATATCTGACTAGGAAGAGTCTTCAAACCTATGTATTGATATCTCTCTGGAAGTGAATCAAGAGGGTGTAAAGCGGCATAAACACAGCACGGAAAAGCAGCTAAACCCCATTATAAAAATAGATTATTTCAAAAAAAACCCATAAAACAAAGAAAGTGAAAGAGAGAGAAATTCTTACAAAATCTGTTCAGGGGCTCTGATACAACCTGGATTGACCATATCTAGACCCACAGTTGGATGAGACATAAGGCTGGACACTCTTGGGGCTGAGAGGATTGGTGAGGTTTGGTGAGCAAACGCAGACCCTTTAAAGTAATACTGTGTGGTACCCATGCCATGGGTCCCAAATCTCCAGGTTCAAGGGCATCTTCCTCCATCGAAAACATGCCTGGGAAACCCAGAAGATGGTACACCGTGTGATCGGGAAAGGTTTCTAAAACGCACCTCATTTCTCCTCTCCTTGTGCTCGGGTTCACCATTCCAGCCGCTTCACTAACAATCTCCCTACTTGGAGAATCAGCACCGTTGACCTCCTGTTTCGTACAGGTCGCAATTTGTCCTGAGGATGAACGGGAAGAGGGGGAACCAATGAGAGACTAGCTCTAGGTGTTGGGACAGGCACAGGTCACTCTATTGTCCCATCAGGAAGAAGAATGAACCACAGGCTCAGCCTGCCCCCCGGAACCAGAATAGGGCCTGAAGCAATCCTGCGCTTTTGCGGCCAGCTCCCAAAAAAGCGAGTTGACAAATGGAGCTCAGGGGCACTGAAATTCACAAACCTGCAGAGTTATAAATGATAACTCTCGTCCACAAATATATTGAGGGAAGGCAACGAAGAGGATTTGAAAGCAAGGCAGAATTGCAGGAAACCGATTTCAGGAGGTAGATTCGACTCGCCTTGAAAGCACATGAAAAGCGGCAAAGCGTTGACAATGATGCCCTTGGCCAAAAAGGGCGTATGCGTTTTTTCCTGAATATATTCAGGAAAAAACGCATACGCCCTTTTTGGCCAACCAAGCAAGCCGGAAAGGCAAATCAGCGCTACAAAGAAGTCTGGCTTGCCAGCGGTCAAAAGGGCCATGCTGAAAAAAGTGTAAAAACCAGAAATGCAGGACAGGCCATGGAGACATGGGAGCCTTGCTACGCTGATGAGCGGGATGGAAATTGCCAGCAACCACTCTGGAGAAGTGTACGCTGTGTCCTGAAACATGTAATAAGCACAGCTTAGAGAGCATACGGCACTTCCACTCATGCGCGTATAAATCGGGAAAACAAAAAATCAACAAGACACAGGCACCCCAAACGTTAGGGCTGCTCTGTTTCCAAGAGCCTCCACTTCGGGACACCTTAAATATCGCAGGAAAGAGAAAAATGGATAAAGGAGTTGTGGTACTCATGCACAATGGAATATCACTCAGCCATGAAATCAGTGTCATAAGGTTAGTAGCAGCATGATGAGTGGATTTAGGGACGATGACTCTAAGTGAAGTAAGTCACACAGAAAAGGACACTTATCCTAAGATATCACTTATAGAAGGAATGTCAAAATCGCTACAACTGAACTGAATTCCAAAACAGAACAGAGTCACACATTTAGAAAACACACTATGGCTGCTTAACGGGAAAGCTGAGGTGGGGCGATGCATAAAACAAGGGTTTGAAATTAGCTCAGATACCGTTCCAGAAGCCAAATATGTACTAGAAAAGACCTACTCCCTGCTCAGTGAACTGGACTCAACACCCCCTATTCACCGCCCAAGAATATATCTGACTAGGAAGAGTCTTCAAACCTATGTATTGATATCTCTCTGGAAGTGAATCAAGAGGGTGTAAAGCGGCATAAACACAGCAGGGAAAAGCAGCTAAACCCCATTATAAAAATAGATTACTTCAAAAAAAACCCATAAAACAAAGACAGTGAAAGAGAGAGAAATTCTTACAAAATCCGTTCAGGGGCTCTGATGCAACCTGGATTGACCATATCTAGACCCACAGCTGGATGAGACATAAGGCTGGACACTCTTGGGGATGAGAGGATTGGTGAGGTTGGGTGAGCAAACGCAGACCCTTTAAAGTAATACTGCGTGGTACCCATGCCACGGGTCCCAAATCTCCAGGTTCAAGGGTATCTTCCTCCATCGAAAACATGCCTGGGAAACCCAGAAAATGGTACACCGTGTGATCGGGAAAGGTTTCTAAAACTCACCTCATTTCTCCTCTCCTTGTGCTCGGATTCGCCATTCCAGCCGCTTCACTAACAATCTCCCTACTTGGAGAATCAGCACCGTTGACCTCCTGTTTCGTACAGGTCGCAATTTGTCCTGAGGATGAACGGGAAGAGGGGGAACCAATGAGAGACTAGCTCTAGGTGTTGGGACAGGCACAGGTCACTCTATTGTCCCATCAGGAAGAAGAATGAACCACAGGCTCAGCCTGCCCCCCGGAACCAGAATAGGGCCTGAAGCAATCCTGCGCTTTTGCGGCCAGCTCCCAAAAAAGCGAGTTGACAAATGGAGCTCAGGGGCACTGCAATTCACAAACCTGCAGAGTTATAAATGATAACTCTCGTCCACAAATATATTGAGGGAAGGCAACGAAGAGGATTTGAAAGCAAGGCAGAATTGCAGGAAACCGATTTCAGGAGGTAGATTCGACTCGCCTTGAAAGCACATGAAAAGCGGCAAAGCGTTGACAATGATGCCCTTGGCCAAAAAGGGCGTATGCGTTTTTTCCTGAATATATTCAGGAAAAAACGCATACGCCCTTTTTGGCCAACCAAGCAAGCCGGAAAGGCAAATCAGCGCTACAAAGAAGTCTCGCTTGCCAGCGGTCAAAAGGGCCATGCTGAAAAATGTGTAAAAACCAGAAATGCAGGACAGGCCATGGAGACATGGGAGCCTTGCTACAATGATGGGCGGGGTGGAAATTACCAACAGCCACTCTGGAGAAGTTTACACTGAGTCCTGAAACATGTAATAGACACAGCTGAGAGAGCATAGGGCACTTCCACTCATGGGCGTAGAAATCGGGAAACCTAAAAATCAACAAGACACAGGCACCCCAAACTTTAGGGCTGCTCTGTTTCCAAGAGCCTCCACTTCGGGACACCTTAAATATCGCAGGAAAGAGAAAAATGGATAAAGGAGTTGTGGTACTCATGCACAATGGAATATCACTCAGCCATGAAATCAGTGTCATAAGGCTAGTAGCAGCATGATGAGTGGATTTAGGGATGATGACTCTAAGTGAAGTAAGTCACACAGAAAAGGACACTTATCCTAAGATATCACTTATAGAGGGAATGTCAAAATCGCTACACCTGAACTGAATTCCAAAACAGAACAGAGTCACACATTTAGAAAACACACATGGGCTCCTTAACGGGAAAGGTGAGGTGGGGTGATGCATAAAACAAGGGTTTGAAATTAGCTCAGATACCGTTCCACAAGCCAAATATGTAATACACAAGACCTACCCCCTGCTCAGTGAACTGGACTCAACACCCCCTATTCACCGCCCAAGAATATATCTGACTAGGAAGAGTCTTCAAACCTATGTATTGATATCTCTCTGGAAGTGAATCAAGAGGGTGTAAAGCGGCATAAACACAGCACGGAAAAGCAGCTAAACCCCATTATAAAAATAGATTACTTCAAAAAAAACCCATAAAACAAAGAAAGTGAAAGAGAGAGAAATTCTTACAAAATCCGTTCAGGGGCTCTGATACAACCTGGATTGACCATATCTAGACCCACAGTTGGATGAGACATAAGGCTGGACACTCTTGGGGCTGAGAGGATTGGTGAGGTTTGGTGAGCAAACGCAGACCCTTTAAAGTAATACTGTGTGGTACCCATGCCATGGGTCCCAAATCTCCAGGTTCAAGGGCATCTTCCTCCATCGAAAACATGCCTGGGAAACCCAGAAGATGGTACACCGTGTGATCGGGAAAGGTTTCTAAAACCCACCTCATTTCTCCTCTCCTTGTGCTCGGGTTCACCATTCCAGCCGCTTCACTAACAATCTCCCTACTTGGAGAATCAGCACCGTTGACCTCCTGTTTCGTACAGGTCGCAATTTGTCCTGAGGATGAACGGGAAGAGGGGGAACCAATGAGAGACTAGCTCTAGGTGTTGGGACAGGCACAGGTCACTCTATTGTCCCATCAGGAAGAAGAATGAACCACAGGCTCAGCCTGCCCCCCGGAACCAGAATAGGGCCTGAAGCAATCCTGCGCTTTTGCGGCCAGCTCCCAAAAAAGCGAGTTGACAAATGGAGCTCAGGGGCACTGCAATTCACAAACCTGCAGAGTTATAAATGATAACTCTCGTCCACAAATATATTGAGGGAAGGCAACGAAGAGGATTTGAAAGCAAGGCAGAATTGCAGGAAACAGATTTCAGGAGGTAGATTCGACTCACCTTGAAAGCACATGAAAAGCGGCAAAGCGTTGACAATGATGCCCTTGGCCAAAAAGGGCGTATGCGTTTTTTCCTGATTATATTCAGGAAAAAACGCATACGCCCTTTTTGGCCAACCAAGCAAGCCGGAAAGGCAAATCAGCGCTACAAAGAAGCCTCGCTTGCCAGCGGTCAAAAGGGCCATGCTGAAAAAAGTGTAAAAACCAGAAATGCAGGACAGGCCATGGAGACATGGGAGCCTTGCTACGCTGATGGGCGGGGTGGAAATTGCCAACAGCCACTCTGCAGAAGTGTACGCTGCGTCCTGAAACATGTAATAGACACAGCTTAGGGAGCATAGGGCACTTCCACTCATGGGCGTAGAAATCGGGAAACTTAAAAATCAACAAGACACAGGCACCCCAAACTTTAGGGCTGCTCTGTTTCCAAGAGCCTCCACTTCGGTACACCTTAAATATCCCAGGAAAGAGAAAAATGGATAAAGAAGTTGTGGTACTTATGCACAACGGAATATCACTCAGCCATGAAATCAGTGTCATAAGGTTAGTAGCAGCATGATGAGTGGATTTAGGGACGATGACTCTAAGTGAAGTAAGTCACACAGAAAAGGACACTTATCCTAAGATATCACTTATAGAAGGAAGGTCAAAATCGCTACACCTGAACTGAATTCCAAAACAGAACAGAGTCACACATTTAGAAAACACACTATGGCTGCTTAACGGGAAAGGTGAGGTGGGGCGATGCATAAAACAAGGGTTTGAAATTAGCTCAGATACCATTCCAGAAGCCAAATATGTAATAGACAAGACCTACTCCCTGCTCAGTGAACTGGACTCAACACCCCCTATTCACCGCCCAAGAATATATCTGACTAGGAAGAGTCTTCAAACCTATGTATTGATATCTCTCTGGAAGTGAATCAAGAGGGTGTAAAGCGGCATAAACACAGCAGGGAAAAGCAGCTAAACCCCATTATAAAAATAGATTACTTCAAAAAAAACCCATAAAACAAAGACAGTGAAAGAGAGAGAAATTCTTACAAAATCCGTTCAGGGGCTCTGATGCAACCTGGATTGACCATATCTAGACCCACAGCTGGATGAGACATAAGGCTGGACACTCTTGGGGATGAGAGGATTGGTGAGGTTGGGTGAGCAAACGCAGACCCTTTAAAGTAATACTGCGTGGTACCCATGCCACGGGTCCCAAATCTCCAGGTTCAAGGGTATCTTCCTCCATCGAAAACATGCCTGGGAAACCCAGAAAATGGTACACCGTGTGATCGGGAAAGGTTTCTAAAACTCACCTCATTTCTCCTCTCCTTGTGCTCGGATTCGCCATTCCAGCCGCTTCACTAACGATCTCCCTACTTGGAGAATCAGCACCGTTGACCTCCTGTTTCGTACAGGTCGCAATTTGTCCTGAGGATGAACGGGAAGAGGGGGAACCAATGAGAGACTAGCTCTAGGTGTTGGGACAGGCACAGGTCACTCTATTGTCCCATCAGGAAGAAGAATGAACCACAGGCTCAGCCTGCCCCCCGGAACCAGAATAGGGCCTGAAGCAATCCTGCGCTTTTGCGGCCAGCTCCCAAAAAAGCGAGTTGACAAATGGAGCTCAGGGGCACTGCAATTCACAAACCTGCAGAGTTATAAATGATAACTCTCGTCCACAAATATATTGAGGGAAGGCAACGAAGAGGATTTGAAAGCAAGGCAGAATTGCAGGAAACCGATTTCAGGAGGTAGATTCGACTCGCCTTGAAAGCACATGAAAAGCGGCAAAGCTTTGACAATGATGCCCTTGGCCAAAAAGGGCGTATGCGTTTTTTCCTGAATATATTCAGGAAAAAACGCATACGCCCTTTTTGGCCAACCAAGCAAGCCGGAAAGGCAAATCAGCGCTACAAAGAAGTCTCGCTTGCCAGCGGTCAAAAGGGCCATGCTGAAAAAAGTGTAAAAACCAGAAATGCAGGACAGGCCATGGAGACATGGGAGCCTTGCTACAATGATGGGCGGGGTGGAAATTACCAACAGCCACTCTGGAGAAGTTTACGCTGAGTCCTGAAACATGTAATAGACACAGCTGAGAGAGCATAGGGCACTTCCACTCATGGGCGTATAAATCGGGAAAACAACAAATCAACAAGACACAGGCACCCCAAACTTTAGGGCTGCTCTGTTTCCAAGAGCCTCCACTTCGGTACACCTTAAATATCCCAGGAAAGAGAAAAATGGATAAAGAAGTTGTGGTACTTATGCACAACGGAATATCACTCAGCCATGAAATCAGTGTCATAAGGTTAGTAGCAGCATGATGAGTGGATTTAGGGACGATGACTCTAAGTGAAGTAAGTCACACAGAAAAGGACACTTATCCTAAGATATCACTTATAGAAGGAATGTCAAAATCGCTACACCTGAACTGAATTCCAAAACAGAACAGAGTCACACATTTAGAAAACACACTATGGCTGCTTAACGGGAAAGCTGAGGTGGGGCGATGCATAAAACAAGGGTTTGAAATTAGCTCAGATACCGTTCCAGAAGCCAAATATGTAATAGACAAGACCTACTCCCTGCTCAGTGAACTGGACTCAACACCCCCTATTCACCGCCCAAGAATATATCTGACTAGGAAGAGTCTTCAAACCTATGTATTGATATCTCTCTGGAAGTGAATCAAGAGGGTGTAAAGCGGCATAAACACAGCAGGGAAAAGCAGCTAAACCCCATTATAAAAATAGATTACTTCAAAAAAAACCCATAAAACAAAGACAGTGAAAGAGAGAGAAATTCTTACAAAATCCGTTCAGGGGCTCTGATGCAACCTGGATTGACCATATCTAGACCCACAGCTGGATGAGACATAAGGCTGGACACTCTTGGGGATGAGAGGATTGGTGAGGTTGGGTGAGCAAACGCAGACCCTTTAAAGTAATACTGCGTGGTACCCATGCCACGGGTCCCAAATCTCCAGGTTCAAGGGTATCTTCCTCCATCGAAAACATGCCTGGGAAACCCAGAAAATGGTACACCGTGTGATCGGGAAAGGTTTCTAAAACTCACCTCATTTCTCCTCTCCTTGTGCTCGGATTCGCCATTCCAGCCGCTTCACTAACAATCTCCCTACTTGGAGAATCAGCACCGTTGACCTCCTGTTTCGTACAGGTCGCAATTTGTCCTGAGGATGAACGGGAAGAGGGGGAACCAATGAGAGACTAGCTCTAGGTGTTGGGACAGGCACAGGTCACTCTATTGTCCCATCAGGAAGAAGAATGAACCACAGGCTCAGCCTGCCCCCCGGAACCAGAATAGGGCCTGAAGCAATCCTGCGCTTTTGCGGCCAGCTCCCAAAAAAGCGAGTTGACAAATGGAGCTCAGGGGCACTGAAATTCACAAACCTGCAGAGTTATAAATGATAACTCTCGTCCACAAATATATTGAGGGAAGGCAACGAAGAGGATTTGAAAGCAAGGCAGAATTGCAGGAAACCGATTTCAGGAGGTAGATTCGACTCGCCTTGAAAGCACATGAAAAGCGGCAAAGCGTTGACAATGATGCCCTTGGCCAAAAAGGGCGTATGCGTTTTTTCCTGAATATATTCAGGAAAAAACGCATACGCCCTTTTTGGCCAACCAAGCAAGCCGGAAAGGCAAATCAGCGCTACAAAGAAGTCTCGCTTGCCAGCGGTCAAAAGGGCCATGCTGAAAAATGTGTAAAAACCAGAAATGCAGGACAGGCCATGGAGACATGGGAGCCTTGCTACAATGATGGGCGGGGTGGAAATTACCAACAGCCACTCTGGAGAAGTTTACACTGAGTCCTGAAACATGTAATAGACACAGCTGAGAGAGCATAGGGCACTTCCACTCATGGGCGTAGAAATCGGGAAACCTAAAAATCAACAAGACACAGGCACCCCAAACTTTAGGGCTGCTCTGTTTCCAAGAGCCTCCACTTCGGGACACCTTAAATATCGCAGGAAAGAGAAAAATGGATAAAGGAGTTGTGGTACTCATGCACAATGGAATATCACTCAGCCATGAAATCAGTGTCATAAGGCTAGTAGCAGCATGATGAGTGGATTTAGGGATGATGACTCTAAGTGAAGTAAGTCACACAGAAAAGGACACTTATCCTAAGATATCACTTATAGAGGGAATGTCAAAATCGCTACACCTGAACTGAATTCCAAAACAGAACAGAGTCACACATTTAGAAAACACACATGGGCTCCTTAACGGGAAAGGTGAGGTGGGGTGATGCATAAAACAAGGGTTTGAAATTAGCTCAGATACCGTTCCACAAGCCAAATATGTAATACACAAGACCTACCCCCTGCTCAGTGAACTGGACTCAACACCCCCTATTCACCGCCCAAGAATATATCTGACTAGGAAGAGTCTTCAAACCTATGTATTGATATCTCTCTGGAAGTGAATCAAGAGGGTGTAAAGCGGCATAAACACAGCACGGAAAAGCAGCTAAACCCCATTATAAAAATAGATTACTTCAAAAAAAACCCATAAAACAAAGAAAGTGAAAGAGAGAGAAATTCTTACAAAATCCGTTCAGGGGCTCTGATACAACCTGGATTGACCATATCTAGACCCACAGTTGGATGAGACATAAGGCTGGACACTCTTGGGGCTGAGAGGATTGGTGAGGTTTGGTGAGCAAACGCAGACCCTTTAAAGTAATACTGTGTGGTACCCATGCCATGGGTCCCAAATCTCCAGGTTCAAGGGCATCTTCCTCCATCGAAAACATGCCTGGGAAACCCAGAAGATGGTACACCGTGTGATCGGGAAAGGTTTCTAAAACGCACCTCATTTCTCCTCTCCTTGTGCTCGGGTTCACCATTCCAGCCGCTTCACTAACAATCTCCCTACTTGGACAATCAGCACCGTTGACCTCCTGTTTCGTACAGGTCGCAATTTGTCCTGAGGATGAACGGGAAGAGGGAGAACCAATGAGAGACTAGCTCTAGGTGTTGGGACAGGCACAGGTCACTCTATTTTCCCATCAGGAAGAAGAATGAACCACAGGCTCAGCCTGCCCCCTGGAACCAGAATAGGGCCTGAAGCAATCCTGCGCTTTTGCGGCCAGCTCCCAAAAAAGCGAGTTGACAAATGGAGCTCAGGGGCACTGCAATTCACAAACCTGCAGAGTTATAAATGATAACTCTCATCCACAAATATATTGAGGGAAGGCAACGAAGAGGATTTGAAAGCAAGGCAGAATTGCAGGAAACAGATTTCAGGAGGTAGATTGGACTCGCCTTGAAAGCACATGAAAAGCGGCAAAGCGTTTTCAATGATGCCCTTGGCCAAAAAGGGCGTATGCGTTTTTTCCTGAATATATTCAGGAAAAAACGCATACGCCCTTTTTGGCCAACCAAGCAAGCCGGAAAGGCAAATCGGCGCTACAAAGAAGTCTGGCTTGCCAGCGGTCAAAAGGGCCATGCTGAAAAAAGTGTAAAAACCAGAAATGCAGGACAGGCCATGGAGACATGGGAGCCTTGCTACGCTGATGAGCGGGATGGAAATTGCCAGCAACCACTCTGGAGAAGTGTACGCTGTGTCCTGAAACATGTAATAAGCACAGCTTAGAGAGCATACGGCACTTCCACTCATGCGCGTATAAATCGGGAAAACAAAAAATCAACAAGACACAGGCACCCCAAACGTTAGGGCTGCTCTGTTTCCAAGAGCCTCCACTTCGGGACACCTTAAATATCGCAGGAAAGAGAAAAATGGATAAAGGAGTTGTGGTACTCATGCACAATGGAATATCACTCAGCCATGAAATCAGTGTCATAAGGTTAGTAGCAGCATGATGAGTGGATTTAGGGACGATGACTCTAAGTGAAGTAAGTCACACAGAAAAGGACACTTATCCTAAGATATCACTTATAGAAGGAATGTCAAAATCGCTACAACTGAACTGAATTCCAAAACAGAACAGAGTCACACATTTAGAAAACACACTATGGCTGCTTAACGGGAAAGCTGAGGTGGGGCGATGCATAAAACAAGGGTTTGAAATTAGCTCAGATACCGTTCCAGAAGCCAAATATGTACTAGAAAAGACCTACTCCCTGCTCAGTGAACTGGACTCAACACCCCCTATTCACCGCCCAAGAATATATCTGACTAGGAAGAGTCTTCAAACCTATGTATTGATATCTCTCTGGAAGTGAATCAAGAGGGTGTAAAGCGGCATAAACACAGCAGGGAAAAGCAGCTAAACCCCATTATAAACATAAATTACTTCAAAAAAAAACCCATAAAACAAAGACAGTGAAAGAGGGAGAAATTCTTACAAAATCCGTTCAGGGGCTCTGATGCAACCTGGATTGACCATATCTAGACCCACAGCTGGATGAGACATAAGGCTGGACACTCTTGGGGCTGAGAGGATTGGTGAGGTTGGGTGAGCAAACGCAGACCCTTTAAAGTAATACTGCGTGGTACCCATGCCACGGGTCCCATATCTCCAGGTTCAAGGGTATCTTCCTCCATCGAAAACATGCCTGGGAAACCCAGAAAATGGTACACCGTGTGATCGGGAAAGGTTTCTAAAACTCACCTCATTTCTCCTCTCCTTGTGCTCGGATTCGCCATTCCAGCCGCTTCACTAACAATCTCCCTACTTGGAGAATCAGCACCGTTGACCTCCTGTTTCGTACAGGTCGCAATTTGTCCTGAGGATGAACGGGAAGAGGGGGAACCAATGAGAGACTAGCTCTAGGTGTTGGGACAGGCACAGGTCACTCTATTGTCCCATCAGGAAGAAGAATGAACCACAGGCTCAGCCTGCCCCCCGGAACCAGAATAGGGCCTGAAGCAATCCTGCGCTTTTGCGGCCAGCTCCCAAAAAAGCGAGTTGACAAATGGAGCTCAGGGGCACTGAAATTCACAAACCTGCAGAGTTATAAATGAGAACTCTCGTCCACAAATATATTGAGGGAAGGCAACGAAGAGGATTTGAAAGCAAGGCAGAATTGCAGGAAACAGATTTCAGGAGGTAGATTCGACTCGCCTTGAAAGCACATGAAAAGCGGCAAAGCGTTGACAATGATGCCCTTGGCCAAAAAGGGCGTATGCGTTTTTTCCTGATTATATTCAGGAAAAAACGCATACGCCCTTTTTGGCCAACCAAGCAAGCCGGAAAGGCAAATCAGCGCTACAAAGAAGCCTCGCTTGCCAGCGGTCAAAAGGGCCATGCTGAAAAAAGTGTAAAAACCAGAAATGCAGGACAGGCCATGGAGACATGGGAGCCTTGCTACGCTGATGGGCGGGGTGGAAATTGCCAACAGCCACTCTGCAGAAGTGTACGCTGCGTCCTGAAACATGTAATAGACACAGCTTAGGGAGCATAGGGCACTTCCACTCATGGGCGTAGAAATCGGGAAACTTAAAAATCAACAAGACACAGGCACCCCAAACTTTAGGGCTGCTCTGTTTCCAAGAGCCTCCACTTCGGGACACCTTAAATATCCCAGGAAAGAGAAAAATGGATAAAGAAGTTGTGGTACTTATGCACAACGGAATATCACTCAGCCATGAAATCAGTGTCATAAGGTTAGTAGCAGCATGATGAGTGGATTTAAGGACGATGACTCTAAGTGAAGTAAGTCACACAGAAAAGGACACTTATCCTAAGATATCACTTATAGAAGGAAGGTCAAAATCGCTACACCTGAACTGAATTCCAAAACAGAACAGAGTCACACATTTAGAAAACACACTGTGGCTGCTTAACGGGAAAGCTGAGGTGGGGCGATGCATAAAACAAGGGTTTGAAATTAGCTCAGATACCATTCCAGAAGCCAAATATATAATAGACAAGACCTACTCCCTGCTCAGTGAACTGGACTCAACACCCCCTATTCACCGCCCAAGAATATATCTGACTAGGAAGAGTCTTCAAACCTATGTATTGATATCTCTCTGGAAGTGAATCAAGAGGGTGTAAAGCGGCATAAACACAGCAGGGAAAAGCAGCTAAACCCCATTATAAAAATAGATTACTTCAAAAAAAACCCATAAAACAAAGACAGTGAAAGAGAGAGAAATTCTTACAAAATCCGTTCAGGGGCTCTGATGCAACCTGGATTGACCATATCTAGACCCACAGCTGGATGAGACATAAGGCTGGACACTCTTGGGGATGAGAGGATTGGTGAGGTTGGGTGAGCAAACGCAGACCCTTTAAAGTAATACTGCGTGGTACCCATGCCACGGGTCCCAAATCTCCAGGTTCAAGGGTATCTTCCTCCATCGAAAACATGCCTGGGAAACCCAGAAAATGGTACACCGTGTGATCGGGAAAGGTTTCTAAAACTCACCTCATTTCTCCTCTCCTTGTGCTCGGATTCGCCATTCCAGCCGCTTCACTAACAATCTCCCTACTTGGAGAATCAGCACCGTTGACCTCCTGTTTCGTACAGGTCGCAATTTGTCCTGAGGATGAACGGGAAGAGGGGGAACCAATGAGAGACTAGCTCTAGGTGTTGGGACAGGCACAGGTCACTCTATTGTCCCATCAGGAAGAAGAATG
The DNA here is from genome assembly GCF_028564815.1 of Eubalaena glacialis. NCBI lineage: Eukaryota > Metazoa > Chordata > Mammalia > Artiodactyla > Balaenidae > Eubalaena > Eubalaena glacialis. The sequence continues at coordinate 78,494,477 of NC_083727.1, read as the reverse complement.
AACCACAGGCTCAGCCTGCCCCCCGGAACCAGAATAGGGCCTGAAGCAATCCTGCGCTTTTGCGGCCAGCTCCCAAAAAAGCGAGTTGACAAATGGAGCTCAGGGGCACTGAAATTCACAAACCTGCAGAGTTATAAATGATAACTCTCGTCCACAAATATATTGAGGGAAGGCAACGAAGAGGATTTGAAAGCAAGGCAGAATTGCAGGAAACCGATTTCAGGAGGTAGATTCGACTCGCCTTGAAAGCACATGAAAAGCGGCAAAGCGTTGACAATGATGCCCTTGGCCAAAAAGGGCGTATGCGTTTTTTCCTGAATATATTCAGGAAAAAACGCATACGCCCTTTTTGGCCAACCAAGCAAGCCGGAAAGGCAAATCAGCGCTACAAAGAAGTCTCGCTTGCCAGCGGTCAAAAGGGCCATGCTGAAAAATGTGTAAAAACCAGAAATGCAGGACAGGCCATGGAGACATGGGAGCCTTGCTACAATGATGGGCGGGGTGGAAATTACCAACAGCCACTCTGGAGAAGTTTACACTGAGTCCTGAAACATGTAATAGACACAGCTGAGAGAGCATAGGGCACTTCCACTCATGGGCGTAGAAATCGGGAAACCTAAAAATCAACAAGACACAGGCACCCCAAACTTTAGGGCTGCTCTGTTTCCAAGAGCCTCCACTTCGGGACACCTTAAATATCGCAGGAAAGAGAAAAATGGATAAAGGAGTTGTGGTACTCATGCACAATGGAATATCACTCAGCCATGAAATCAGTGTCATAAGGCTAGTAGCAGCATGATGAGTGGATTTAGGGATGATGACTCTAAGTGAAGTAAGTCACACAGAAAAGGACACTTATCCTAAGATATCACTTATAGAGGGAATGTCAAAATCGCTACACCTGAACTGAATTCCAAAACAGAACAGAGTCACACATTTAGAAAACACACATGGGCTCCTTAACGGGAAAGGTGAGGTGGGGTGATGCATAAAACAAGGGTTTGAAATTAGCTCAGATACCGTTCCACAAGCCAAATATGTAATACACAAGACCTACCCCCTGCTCAGTGAACTGGACTCAACACCCCCTATTCACCGCCCAAGAATATATCTGACTAGGAAGAGTCTTCAAACCTATGTATTGATATCTCTCTGGAAGTGAATCAAGAGGGTGTAAAGCGGCATAAACACAGCACGGAAAAGCAGCTAAACCCCATTATAAAAATAGATTACTTCAAAAAAAACCCATAAAACAAAGAAAGTGAAAGAGAGAGAAATTCTTACAAAATCCGTTCAGGGGCTCTGATACAACCTGGATTGACCATATCTAGACCCACAGTTGGATGAGACATAAGGCTGGACACTCTTGGGGCTGAGAGGATTGGTGAGGTTTGGTGAGCAAACGCAGACCCTTTAAAGTAATACTGTGTGGTACCCATGCCATGGGTCCCAAATCTCCAGGTTCAAGGGCATCTTCCTCCATCGAAAACATGCCTGGGAAACCCAGAAGATGGTACACCGTGTGATCGGGAAAGGTTTCTAAAACCCACCTCATTTCTCCTCTCCTTGTGCTCGGGTTCACCATTCCAGCCGCTTCACTAACAATCTCCCTACTTGGAGAATCAGCACCGTTGACCTCCTGTTTCGTACAGGTCGCAATTTGTCCTGAGGATGAACGGGAAGAGGGGGAACCAATGACAGACTAGCTCTAGGTGTTGGGACAGGCACAGGTCACTCTATTGTCCCATCAGGAAGAAGAATGAACCACAGGCTCAGCCTGCCCCCCGGAACCAGAATAGGGCCTGAAGCAATCCTGCGCTTTTGCGGCCAGCTCCCAAAAAAGCGAGTTGACAAATGGAGCTCAGGGGCACTGCAATTCACAAACCTGCAGAGTTATAAATGATAACTCTCGTCCACAAATATATTGAGGGAAGGCAACGAAGAGGATTTGAAAGCAAGGCAGAATTGCAGGAAACAGATTTCAGGAGGTAGATTCGACTCACCTTGAAAGCACATGAAAAGCGGCAAAGCGTTGACAATGATGCCCTTGGCCAAAAAGGGCGTATGCGTTTTTTCCTGATTATATTCAGGAAAAAACGCATACGCCCTTTTTGGCCAACCAAGCAAGCCGGAAAGGCAAATCAGCGCTACAAAGAAGCCTCGCTTGCCAGCGGTCAAAAGGGCCATGCTGAAAAAAGTGTAAAAACCAGAAATGCAGGACAGGCCATGGAGACATGGGAGCCTTGCTACGCTGATGGGCGGGGTGGAAATTGCCAACAGCCACTCTGCAGAAGTGTACGCTGCGTCCTGAAACATGTAATAGACACAGCTTAGGGAGCATAGGGCACTTCCACTCATGGGCGTAGAAATCGGGAAACTTAAAAATCAACAAGACACAGGCACCCCAAACTTTAGGGCTGCTCTGTTTCCAAGAGCCTCCACTTCGGTACACCTTAAATATCCCAGGAAAGAGAAAAATGGATAAAGAAGTTGTGGTACTTATGCACAACGGAATATCACTCAGCCATGAAATCAGTGTCATAAGGTTAGTAGCAGCATGATGAGTGGATTTAGGGACGATGACTCTAAGTGAAGTAAGTCACACAGAAAAGGACACTTATCCTAAGATATCACTTATAGAAGGAAGGTCAAAATCGCTACACCTGAACTGAATTCCAAAACAGAACAGAGTCACACATTTAGAAAACACACTATGGCTGCTTAACGGGAAAGGTGAGGTGGGGCGATGCATAAAACAAGGGTTTGAAATTAGCTCAGATACCATTCCAGAAGCCAAATATGTAATAGACAAGACCTACTCCCTGCTCAGTGAACTGGACTCAACACCCCCTATTCACCGCCCAAGAATATATCTGACTAGGAAGAGTCTTCAAACCTATGTATTGATATCTCTCTGGAAGTGAATCAAGAGGGTGTAAAGCGGCATAAACACAGCAGGGAAAAGCAGCTAAACCCCATTATAAAAATAGATTACTTCAAAAAAAACCCATAAAACAAAGACAGTGAAAGAGAGAGAAATTCTTACAAAATCCGTTCAGGGGCTCTGATGCAACCTGGATTGACCATATCTAGACCCACAGCTGGATGAGACATAAGGCTGGACACTCTTGGGGATGAGAGGATTGGTGAGGTTGGGTGAGCAAACGCAGACCCTTTAAAGTAATACTGCGTGGTACCCATGCCACGGGTCCCAAATCTCCAGGTTCAAGGGTATCTTCCTCCATCGAAAACATGCCTGGGAAACCCAGAAAATGGTACACCGTGTGATCGGGAAAGGTTTCTAAAACTCACCTCATTTCTCCTCTCCTTGTGCTCGGATTCGCCATTCCAGCCGCTTCACTAACGATCTCCCTACTTGGAGAATCAGCACCGTTGACCTCCTGTTTCGTACAGGTCGCAATTTGTCCTGAGGATGAACGGGAAGAGGGGGAACCAATGACAGACTAGCTCTAGGTGTTGGGACAGGCACAGGTCACTCTATTGTCCCATCAGGAAGAAGAATGAACCACAGGCTCAGCCTGCCCCCCGGAACCAGAATAGGGCCTGAAGCAATCCTGCGCTTTTGCGGCCAGCTCCCAAAAAAGCGAGTTGACAAATGGAGCTCAGGTGCACTGCAATTCACAAACCTGCAGAGTTATAAATGATAACTCTCGTCCACAAATATATTGAGGGAAGGCAACGAAGAGGATTTGAAAGCAAGGCAGAATTGCAGGAAACCGATTTCAGGAGGTAGATTCGACTCGCCTTGAAAGCACATGAAAAGCGGCAAAGCGTTGACAATGATGCCCTTGGCCAAAAAGGGCGTATGCGTTTTTTCCTGAATATATTCAGGAAAAAACGCATACGCCCTTTTTGGCCAACCAAGCAAGCCGGAAAGGCAAATCAGCGCTACAAAGAAGTCTCGCTTGCCAGCGGTCAAAAGGGCCATGCTGAAAAAAGTGTAAAAACCAGAAATGCAGGACAGGCCATGGAGACATGGGAGCCTTGCTACAATGATGGGCGGGGTGGAAATTACCAACAGCCACTCTGGAGAAGTTTACGCTGAGTCCTGAAACATGTAATAGACACAGCTGAGAGAGCATAGGGCACTTCCACTCATGGGAATAGAAATCGGGAAACCTAAAAATCAACAAGACACAGGCACCCCAAACTTTAGGGCTGCTCTGTTTCCAAGAGCCTCCACTTCGGGACACCTTAAATATCGCAGGAAAGAGAAAAATGGATAAAGGAGTTGTGGTACTCATGCACAATGGAATATCACTCAGCCATGAAATCAGTGTCATAAGGCTAGTAGCAGCATGATGAGTGGATTTAGGGATGATGACTCTAAGTGAAGTAAGTCACACAGAAAAGGACACTTATCCTAAGATATCACTTATAGAGGGAATGTCAAAATCGCTACACCTGAACTGAATTCCAAAACAGAACAGAGTCACACATTTAGAAAACACACATGGGCTCCTTAACGGGAAAGGTGAGGTGGGGTGATGCATAAAACAAGGGTTTGAAATTAGCTCAGATACCGTTCCACAAGCCAAATATGTAATACACAAGACCTACCCCCTGCTCAGTGAACTGGACTCAACACCCCCTATTCACCGCCCAAGAATATATCTGACTAGGAAGAGTCTTCAAACCTATGTATTGATATCTCTCTGGAAGTGAATCAAGAGGGTGTAAAGCGGCATAAACACAGCAGGGAAAAGCAGCTAAACCCCATTATAAAAATAGATTACTTCAAAAAAAACCCATAAAACAAAGACAGTGAAAGAGAGAGAAATTCTTACAAAATCTGTTCAGGGGCTCTGATACAACCTGGATTGACCATATCTAGACCCACAGTTGGATGAGACATAAGGCTGGACACTCTTGGGGCTGAGAGGATTGGTGAGGTTTGGTGAGCAAACGCAGACCCTTTAAAGTAATACTGTGTGGTACCCATGCCATGGGTCCCAAATCTCCAGGTTCAAGGGCATCTTCCTCCATCGAAAACATGCCTGGGAAACCCAGAAGATGGTACACCGTGTGATCGGGAAAGGTTTCTAAAACGCACCTCATTTCTCCTCTCCTTGTGCTCAGGTTCACCATTCCAGCCGCTTCACTAACAATCTCCCTACTTGGAGAATCAGCACCGTTGACCTCCTGTTTCGTACAGGTCGCAATTTGTCCTGAGGATGAACGGGAAGAGGGGGAACCAATGACAGACTAGCTCTAGGTGTTGGGACAGGCACAGGTCACTCTATTGTCCCATCAGGAAGAAGAATGAACCACAGGCTCAGCCTGCCCCCCGGAACCAGAATAGGGCCTGAAGCAATCCTGCGCTTTTGCGGCCAGCTCCCAAAAAAGCGAGTTGACAAATGGAGCTCAGGGGCACTGCAATTCACAAACCTGCAGAGTTATAAATGATAACTCTCGTCCACAAATATATTGAGGGAAGGCAACGAAGAGGATTTGAAAGCAAGGCAGAATTGCAGGAAACAGATTTCAGGAGGTAGATTCGACTCGCCTTGAAAGCACATGAAAAGCGGCAAAGCGTTGACAATGATGCCCTTGGCCAAAAAGGGCGTATGCGTTTTTTCCTGATTATATTCAGTAAAAAACGCATACGCCCTTTTTGGCCAACCAAGCAAGCCGGAAAGGCAAATCAGCGCTACAAAGAAGCCTCGCTTGCCAGCGGTCAAAAGGGCCATGCTGAAAAAAGTGTAAAAACCAGAAATGCAGGACAGGCCATGGAGACATGGGAGCCTTGCTACGCTGATGGGCGGGGTGGAAATTGCCAACAGCCACTCTGCAGAAGTGTACGCTGCGTCCTGAAACATGTAATAGACACAGCTTAGGGAGCATAGGGCACTTCCACTCATGGGCGTAGAAATCGGGAAACTTAAAAATCAACAAGACACAGGCACCCCAAACTTTAGGGCTGCTCTGTTTCCAAGAGCCTCCACTTCGGTACACCTTAAATATCCCAGGAAAGAGAAAAATGGATAAAGAAGTTGTGGTACTTATGCACAACGGAATATCACTCAGCCATGAAATCAGTGTCATAAGGTTAGTAGCAGCATGATGAGTGGATTTAGGGACGATGACTCTAAGTGAAGTAAGTCACACAGAAAAGGACACTTATCCTAAGATATCACTTATAGAAGGAAGGTCAAAATCGCTACACCTGAACTGAATTCCAAAACAGAACAGAGTCACACATTTAGAAAACACACTATGGCTGCTTAACGGGAAAGGTGAGGTGGGGCGATGCATAAAACAAGGGTTTGAAATTAGCTCAGATACCATTCCAGAAGCCAAATATGTAATAGACAAGACCTACTCCCTGCTCAGTGAACTGGACTCAACACCCCCTATTCACCGCCCAAGAATATATCTGACTAGGAAGAGTCTTCAAACCTATGTATTGATATCTCTCTGGAAGTGAATCAAGAGGGTGTAAAGCGGCATAAACACAGCAGGGAAAAGCAGCTAAACCCCATTATAAAAATAGATTACTTCAAAAAAAACCCATAAAACAAAGACAGTGAAAGAGAGAGAAATTCTTACAAAATCCGTTCAGGGGCTCTGATGCAACCTGGATTGACCATATCTAGACCCACAGCTGGATGAGACATAAGGCTGGACACTCTTGGGGATGAGAGGATTGGTGAGGTTGGGTGAGCAAACGCAGACCCTTTAAAGTAATACTGCGTGGTACCCATGCCACGGGTCCCAAATCTCCAGGTTCAAGGGTATCTTCCTCCATCGAAAACATGCCTGGGAAACCCAGAAAATGGTACACCGTGTGATCGGGAAAGGTTTCTAAAACTCACCTCATTTCTCCTCTCCTTGTGCTCGGATTCGCCATTCCAGCCGCTTCACTAACGATCTCCCTACTTGGAGAATCAGCACCGTTGACCTCCTGTTTCGTACAGGTCGCAATTTGTCCTGAGGATGAACGGGAAGAGGGGGAACCAATGACAGACTAGCTCTAGGTGTTGGGACAGGCACAGGTCACTCTATTGTCCCATCAGGAAGAAGAATGAACCACAGGCTCAGCCTGCCCCCCGGAACCAGAATAGGGCCTGAAGCAATCCTGCGCTTTTGCGGCCAGCTCCCAAAAAAGCGAGTTGACAAATGGAGCTCAGGTGCACTGCAATTCACAAACCTGCAGAGTTATAAATGATAACTCTCGTCCACAAATATATTGAGGGAAGGCAACGAAGAGGATTTGAAAGCAAGGCAGAATTGCAGGAAACCGATTTCAGGAGGTAGATTCGACTCGCCTTGAAAGCACATGAAAAGCGGCAAAGCGTTGACAATGATGCCCTTGGCCAAAAAGGGCGTATGCGTTTTTTCCTGAATATATTCAGGAAAAAACGCATACGCCCTTTTTGGCCAACCAAGCAAGCCGGAAAGGCAAATCAGCGCTACAAAGAAGTCTCGCTTGCCAGCGGTCAAAAGGGCCATGCTGAAAAAAGTGTAAAAACCAGAAATGCAGGACAGGCCATGGAGACATGGGAGCCTTGCTACAATGATGGGCGGGGTGGAAATTACCAACAGCCACTCTGGAGAAGTTTACGCTGAGTCCTGAAACATGTAATAGACACAGCTGAGAGAGCATAGGGCACTTCCACTCATGGGAATAGAAATCGGGAAACCTAAAAATCAACAAGACACAGGCACCCCAAACTTTAGGGCTGCTCTGTTTCCAAGAGCCTCCACTTCGGGACACCTTAAATATCGCAGGAAAGAGAAAAATGGATAAAGGAGTTGTGGTACTCATGCACAATGGAATATCACTCAGCCATGAAATCAGTGTCATAAGGCTAGTAGCAGCATGATGAGTGGATTTAGGGATGATGACTCTAAGTGAAGTAAGTCACACAGAAAAGGACACTTATCCTAAGATATCACTTATAGAGGGAATGTCAAAATCGCTACACCTGAACTGAATTCCAAAACAGAACAGAGTCACACATTTAGAAAACACACATGGGCTCCTTAACGGGAAAGGTGAGGTGGGGTGATGCATAAAACAAGGGTTTGAAATTAGCTCAGATACCGTTCCACAAGCCAAATATGTAATACAAAAGACCTACCCCCTGCTCAGTGAACTGGACTCAACACCCCCTATTCACCGCCCAAGAATATATCTGACTAGGAAGAGTCTTCAAACCTATGTATTGATATCTCTCTGGAAGTGAATCAAGAGGGTGTAAAGCGGCATAAACACAGCAGGGAAAAGCAGCTAAACCCCATTATAAAAATAGATTACTTCAAAAAATACCCATAAAACAAAGACAGTGAAAGAGAGAGAAATTCTTACAAAATCTGTTCAGGGGCTCTGATACAACCTGGATTGACCATATCTAGACCCACAGTTGGATGAGACATAAGGCTGGACACTCTTGGGGCTGAGAGGATTGGTGAGGTTTGGTGAGCAAACGCAGACCCTTTAAAGTAATACTGTGTGGTACCCATGCCATGGGTCCCAAATCTCCAGGTTCAAGGGCATCTTCCTCCATCGAAAACATGCCTGGGAAACCCAGAAGATGGTACACCGTGTGATCGGGAAAGGTTTCTAAAACGCACCTCATTTCTCCTCTCCTTGTGCTCAGGTTCACCATTCCAGCCGCTTCACTAACAATCTCCCTACTTGGAGAATCAGCACCGTTGACCTCCTGTTTCGTACAGGTCGCAATTTGTCCTGAGGATGAACGGGAAGAGGGGGAACCAATGACAGACTAGCTCTAGGTGTTGGGACAGGCACAGGTCACTCTATTGTCCCATCAGGAAGAAGAATGAACCACAGGCTCAGCCTGCCCCCCGGAACCAGAATAGGGCCTGAAGCAATCCTGCGCTTTTGCGGCCAGCTCCCAAAAAAGCGAGTTGACAAATGGAGCTCAGGGGCACTGCAATTCACAAACCTGCAGAGTTATAAATGATAACTCTCGTCCACAAATATATTGAGGGAAGGCAACGAAGAGGATTTGAAAGCAAGGCAGAATTGCAGGAAACAGATTTCAGGAGGTAGATTCGACTCGCCTTGAAAGCACATGAAAAGCGGCAAAGCGTTGACAATGATGCCCTTGGCCAAAAAGGGCGTATGCGTTTTTTCCTGATTATATTCAGTAAAAAACGCATACGCCCTTTTTGGCCAACCAAGCAAGCCGGAAAGGCAAATCAGCGCTACAAAGAAGCCTCGCTTGCCAGCGGTCAAAAGGGCCATGCTGAAAAAAGTGTAAAAACCAGAAATGCAGGACAGGCCATGGAGACATGGGAGCCTTGCTACGCTGATGGGCGGGGTGGAAATTGCCAACAGCCACTCTGCAGAAGTGTACGCTGCGTCCTGAAACATGTAATAGACACAGCTTAGGGAGCATAGGGCACTTCCACTCATGGGCGTAGAAATCGGGAAACTTAAAAATCAACAAGACACAGGCACCCCAAACTTTAGGGCTGCTCTGTTTCCAAGAGCCTCCACTTCGGTACACCTTAAATATCCCAGGAAAGAGAAAAATGGATAAAGAAGTTGTGGTACTTATGCACAACGGAATATCACTCAGCCATGAAATCAGTGTCATAAGGTTAGTAGCAGCATGATGAGTGGATTTAGGGACGATGACTCTAAGTGAAGTAAGTCACACAGAAAAGGACACTTATCCTAAGATATCACTTATAGAAGGAAGGTCAAAATCGCTACACCTGAACTGAATTCCAAAACAGAACAGAGTCACACATTTAGAAAACACACTATGGCTGCTTAACGGGAAAGGTGAGGTGGGGCGATGCATAAAACAAGGGTTTGAAATTAGCTCAGATACCATTCCAGAAGCCAAATATGTAATAGACAAGACCTACTCCCTGCTCAGTGAACTGGACTCAACACCCCCTATTCACCGCCCAAGAATATATCTGACTAGGAAGAGTCTTCAAACCTATGTATTGATATCTCTCTGGAAGTGAATCAAGAGGGTGTAAAGCGGCATAAACACAGCAGGGAAAAGCAGCTAAACCCCATTATAAAAATAGATTACTTCAAAAAAAACCCATAAAACAAAGACAGTGAAAGAGAGAGAAATTCTTACAAAATCCGTTCAGGGGCTCTGATGCAACCTGGATTGACCATATCTAGACCCACAGCTGGATGAGACATAAGGCTGGACACTCTTGGGGATGAGAGGATTGGTGAGGTTGGGTGAGCAAACGCAGACCCTTTAAAGTAATACTGCGTGGTACCCATGCCACGGGTCCCAAATCTCCAGGTTCAAGGGTATCTTCCTCCATCGAAAACATGCCTGGGAAACCCAGAAAATGGTACACCGTGTGATCGGGAAAGGTTTCTAAAACTCACCTCATTTCTCCTCTCCTTGTGCTCGGATTCGCCATTCCAGCCGCTTCACTAACGATCTCCCTACTTGGAGAATCAGCACCGTTGACCTCCTGTTTCGTACAGGTCGCAATTTGTCCTGAGGATGAACGGGAAGAGGGGGAACCAATGACAGACTAGCTCTAGGTGTTGGGACAGGCACAGGTCACTCTATTGTCCCATCAGGAAGAAGAATGAACCACAGGCTCAGCCTGCCCCCCGGAACCAGAATAGGGCCTGAAGCAATCCTGCGCTTTTGCGGCCAGCTCCCAAAAAAGCGAGTTGACAAATGGAGCTCAGGTGCACTGCAATTCACAAACCTGCAGAGTTATAAATGATAACTCTCGTCCACAAATATATTGAGGGAAGGCAACGAAGAGGATTTGAAAGCAAGGCAGAATTGCAGGAAACCGATTTCAGGAGGTAGATTCGACTCGCCTTGAAAGCACATGAAAAGCGGCAAAGCGTTGACAATGATGCCCTTGGCCAAAAAGGGCGTATGCGTTTTTTCCTGAATATATTCAGGAAAAAACGCATACGCCCTTTTTGGCCAACCAAGCAAGCCGGAAAGGCAAATCAGCGCTACAAAGAAGTCTCGCTTGCCAGCGGTCAAAAGGGCCATGCTGAAAAAAGTGTAAAAACCAGAAATGCAGGACAGGCCATGGAGACATGGGAGCCTTGCTACAATGATGGGCGGGGTGGAAATTACCAACAGCCACTCTGGAGAAGTTTACGCTGAGTCCTGAAACATGTAATAGACACAGCTGAGAGAGCATAGGGCACTTCCACTCATGGGAATAGAAATCGGGAAACCTAAAAATCAACAAGACACAGGCACCCCAAACTTTAGGGCTGCTCTGTTTCCAAGAGCCTCCACTTCGGGACACCTTAAATATCGCAGGAAAGAGAAAAATGGATAAAGGAGTTGTGGTACTCATGCACAATGGAATATCACTCAGCCATGAAATCAGTGTCATAAGGCTAGTAGCAGCATGATGAGTGGATTTAGGGATGATGACTCTAAGTGAAGTAAGTCACACAGAAAAGGACACTTATCCTAAGATATCACTTATAGAGGGAATGTCAAAATCGCTACACCTGAACTGAATTCCAAAACAGAACAGAGTCACACATTTAGAAAACACACATGGGCTCCTTAACGGGAAAGGTGAGGTGGGGTGATGCATAAAACAAGGGTTTGAAATTAGCTCAGATACCGTTCCACAAGCCAAATATGTAATACACAAGACCTACCCCCTGCTCAGTGAACTGGACTCAACACCCCCTATTCACCGCCCAAGAATATATCTGACTAGGAAGAGTCTTCAAACCTATGTATTGATATCTCTCTGGAAGTGAATCAAGAGGGTGTAAAGCGGCATAAACACAGCAGGGAAAAGCAGCTAAACCCCATTATAAAAATAGATTACTTCAAAAAAAACCCATAAAACAAAGACAGTGAAAGAGAGAGAAATTCTTACAAAATCTGTTCAGGGGCTCTGATACAACCTGGATTGACCATATCTAGACCCACAGTTGGATGAGACATAAGGCTGGACACTCTTGGGGCTGAGAGGATTGGTGAGGTTTGGTGAGCAAACGCAGACCCTTTAAAGTAATACTGTGTGGTACCCATGCCATGGGTCCCAAATCTCCAGGTTCAAGGGCATCTTCCTCCATCGAAAACATGCCTGGGAAACCCAGAAGATGGTACACCGTGTGATCGGGAAAGGTTTCTAAAACGCACCTCATTTCTCCTCTCCTTGTGCTCAGGTTCACCATTCCAGCCGCTTCACTAACAATCTCCCTACTTGGAGAATCAGCACCGTTGACCTCCTGTTTCGTACAGGTCGCAATTTGTCCTGAGGATGAACGGGAAGAGGGGGAACCAATGACAGACTAGCTCTAGGTGTTGGGACAGGCACAGGTCACTCTATTGTCCCATCAGGAAGAAGAATGAACCACAGGCTCAGCCTGCCCCCCGGAACCAGAATAGGGCCTGAAGCAATCCTGCGCTTTTGCGGCCAGCTCCCAGAAAAGCGAGTTGACAAATGGAGCTCAGGGGCACTGCAATTCACAAACCTGCAGAGTTATAAATGAGAACTCTCGTCCACAAATATATTGAGGGAAGGCAACGAAGAGGATTTGAAAGCAAGGCAGAATTGCAGGAAACAGATTTCAGGAGGTAGATTCGACTCGCCTTGAAAGCACATGAAAAGCGGCAAAGCGTTGACAATGATGCCCTTGGCCAAAAAGGGCGTATGCGTTTTTTCCTGATTATATTCAGGAAAAAACGCATACGCCCTTTTTGGCCAACCAAGCAAGCCGGAAAGGCAAATCAGCGCTACAAAGAAGCCTCGCTTGCCAGCGGTCAAAAGGGCCATGCTGAAAAAAGTGTAAAAACCAGAAATGCAGGACAGGCCATGGAGACATGGGAGCCTTGCTACGCTGATGGGCGGGGTGGAAATTGCCAACAGCCACTCTGGAGAAGTTTACGCTGAGTCCTGAAACATGTAATAGACACAGCTGAGAGAGCATAGGGCACTTCCACTCATGGGAATAGAAATCGGGAAACCTAAAAATCAACAAGACACAGGCACCCCAAACTTTAGGGCTGCTCTGTTTCCAAGAGCCTCCACTTCGGGACACCTTAAATATCGCAGGAAAGAGAAAAATGGATAAAGGAGTTGTGGTACTCATGCACAATGGAATATCACTCAGCCATGAAATCAGTGTCATAAGGCTAGTAGCAGCATGATGAGTGGATTTAGGGATGATGACTCTAAGTGAAGTAAGTCACACAGAAAAGGACACTTATCCTAAGATATCACTTATAGAGGGAATGTCAAAATCGCTACACCTGAACTGAATTCCAAAACAGAACAGAGTCACACATTTAGAAAACACACATGGGCTCCTTAACGGGAAAGGTGAGGTGGGGTGATGCATAAAACAAGGGTTTGAAATTAGCTCAGATACCGTTCCACAAGCCAAATATGTAATACACAAGACCTACCCCCTGCTCAGTGAACTGGACTCAACACCCCCTATTCACCGCCCAAGAATATATCTGACTAGGAAGAGTCTTCAAACCTATGTATTGATATCTCTCTGGAAGTGAATCAAGAGGGTGTAAAGCGGCATAAACACAGCAGGGAAAAGCAGCTAAACCCCATTATAAAAATAGATTACTTCAAAAAAAACCCATAAAACAAAGACAGTGAAAGAGAGAGAAATTCTTACAAAATCTGTTCAGGGGCTCTGATACAACCTGGATTGACCATATCTAGACCCACAGTTGGATGAGACATAAGGCTGGACACTCTTGGGGCTGAGAGGATTGGTGAGGTTTGGTGAGCAAACGCAGACCCTTTAAAGTAATACTGTGTGGTACCCATGCCATGGGTCCCAAATCTCCAGGTTCAAGGGCATCTTCCTCCATCGAAAACATGCCTGGGAAACCCAGAAGATGGTACACCGTGTGATCGGGAAAGGTTTCTAAAACGCACCTCATTTCTCCTCTCCTTGTGCTCAGGTTCACCATTCCAGCCGCTTCACTAACAATCTCCCTACTTGGAGAATCAGCACCGTTGACCTCCTGTTTCGTACAGGTCGCAATTTGTCCTGAGGATGAACGGGAAGAGGGGGAACCAATGACAGACTAGCTCTAGGTGTTGGGACAGGCACAGGTCACTCTATTGTCCCATCAGGAAGAAGAATGAACCACAGGCTCAGCCTGCCCCCCGGAACCAGAATAGGGCCTGAAGCAATCCTGCGCTTTTGCGGCCAGCTCCCAAAAAAGCGAGTTGACAAATGGAGCTCAGGGGCACTGCAATTCACAAACCTGCAGAGTTATAAATGATAACTCTCGTCCACAAATATATTGAGGGAAGGCAACGAAGAGGATTTGAAAGCAAGGCAGAATTGCAGGAAACCGATTTCAGGAGGTAGATTCGACTCGCCTTGAAAGCACATGAAAAGCGGCAAAGCGTTGACAATGATGCCCTTGGCCAAAAAGGGCGTATGCGTTTTTTCCTGATTATATTCAGGAAAAAACGCATACGCCCTTTTTGGCCAACCAAGCAAGCCGGAAAGGCAAATCAGCGCTACAAAGAAGCCTCGCTTGCCAGCGGTCAAAAGGGCCATGCTGAAAAAAGTGTAAAAACCAGAAATGCAGGACAGGCCATGGAGACATGGGAGCCTTGCTACGCTGATGGGCGGGGTGGAAATTGCCAACAGCCACTCTGCAGAAGTGTACGCTGCGTCCTGAAACATGTAATAGACACAGCTTAGGGAGCATAGGGCACTTCCACTCATGGGCGTAGAAATCGGGAAACTTAAAAATCAACAAGACACAGGCACCCCAAACTTTAGGGCTGCTCTGTTTCCAAGAGCCTCCACTTCGGTACACCTTAAATATCCCAGGAAAGAGAAAAATGGATAAAGAAGTTGTGGTACTTATGCACAACGGAATATCACTCAGCCATGAAATCAGTGTCATAAGGTTAGTAGCAGCATGATGAGTGGATTTAGGGACGATGACTCTAAGTGAAGTAAGTCACACAGAAAAGGACACTTATCCTAAGATATCACTTATAGACGGAAGGTCAAAATCGCTACACCTGAACTGAATTCCAAAACAGAACAGAGTCACACATTTAGAAAACACACTATGGCTGCTTAACGGGAAAGGTGAGGTGGGGCGATGCATAAAACAAGGGTTTGAAATTAGCTCAGATACCATTCCAGAAGCCAAATATGTAATAGACAAGACCTACTCCCTGCTCAGTGAACTGGACTCAACACCCCCTATTCACCGCCCAAGAATATATCTGACTAGGAAGAGTCTTCAAACCTATGTATTGATATCTCTCTGGAAGTGAATCAAGAGGGTGTAAAGCGGCATAAACACAGCAGGGAAAAGCAGCTAAACCCCATTATAAAAATAGATTACTTCAAAAAAAACCCATAAAACAAAGACAGTGAAAGAGAGAGAAATTCTTACAAAATCCGTTCAGGGGCTCTGATGCAACCTGGATTGACCATATCTAGACCCACAGCTGGATGAGACATAAGGCTGGACACTCTTGGGGATGAGAGGATTGGTGAGGTTGGGTGAGCAAACGCAGACCCTTTAAAGTAATACTGCGTGGTACCCATGCCACGGGTCCCAAATCTCCAGGTTCAAGGGTATCTTCCTCCATCGAAAACATGCCTGGGAAACCCAGAAAATGGTACACCGTGTGATCGGGAAAGGTTTCTAAAACTCACCTCATTTCTCCTCTCCTTGTGCTCGGATTCGCCATTCCAGCCGCTTCACTAACGATCTCCCTACTTGGAGAATCAGCACCGTTGACCTCCTGTTTCGTACAGGTCGCAATTTGTCCTGAGGATGAACGGGAAGAGGGGGAACCAATGACAGACTAGCTCTAGGTGTTGGGACAGGCACAGGTCACTCTATTGTCCCATCAGGAAGAAGAATGAACCACAGGCTCAGCCTGCCCCCCGGAACCAGAATAGGGCCTGAAGCAATCCTGCGCTTTTGCGGCCAGCTCCCAAAAAAGCGAGTTGACAAATGGAGCTCAGGTGCACTGGAATTCACAAACCTGCAGAGTTATAAATGATAACTCTCGTCCACAAATATATTGAGGGAAGGCAACGAAGAGGATTTGAAAGCAAGGCAGAATTGCAGGAAACCGATTTCAGGAGGTAGATTCGACTCGCCTTGAAAGCACATGAAAAGCGGCAAAGCGTTGACAATGATGCCCTTGGCCAAAAAGGGCGTATGCGTTTTTTCCTGAATATATTCAGGAAAAAACGCATACGCCCTTTTTGGCCAACCAAGCAAGCCGGAAAGGCAAATCAGCGCTACAAAGAAGTCTCGCTTGCCAGCGGTCAAAAGGGCCATGCTGAAAAAAGTGTAAAAACCAGAAATGCAGGACAGGCCATGGAGACATGGGAGCCTTGCTACAATGATGGGCGGGGTGGAAATTACCAACAGCCACTCTGGAGAAGTTTACGCTGAGTCCTGAAACATGTAATAGACACAGCTGAGAGAGCATAGGGCACTTCCACTCATGGGAATAGAAATCGGGAAACCTAAAAATCAACAAGACACAGGCACCCCAAACTTTAGGGCTGCTCTGTTTCCAAGAGCCTCCACTTCGGGACACCTTAAATATCGCAGGAAAGAGAAAAATGGATAAAGGAGTTGTGGTACTCATGCACAATGGAATATCACTCAGCCATGAAATCAGTGTCATGAGGCTAGTAGCAGCATGATGAGTGGATTTAGGGATGATGACTCTAAGTGAAGTAAGTCACACAGAAAAGGACACTTATCCTAAGATATCACTTATAGAGGGAATGTCAAAATCGCTACACCTGAACTGAATTCCAAAACAGAACAGAGTCACACATTTAGAAAACACACATGGGCTCCTTAACGGGAAAGGTGAGGTGGGGTGATGCATAAAACAAGGGTTTGAAATTAGCTCAGATACCGTTCCACAAGCCAAATATGTAATACACAAGACCTACCCCCTGCTCAGTGAACTGGACTCAACACCCCCTATTCACCGCCCAAGAATATATCTGACTAGGAAGAGTCTTCAAACCTATGTATTGATATCTCTCTGGAAGTGAATCAAGAGGGTGTAAAGCGGCATAAACACAGCAGGGAAAAGCAGCTAAACCCCATTATAAAAATAGATTACTTCAAAAAAAACCCATAAAACAAAGACAGTGAAAGAGAGAGAAATTCTTACAAAATCTGTTCAGGGGCTCTGATACAACCTGGATTGACCATATCTAGACCCACAGTTGGATGAGACATAAGGCTGGACACTCTTGGGGCTGAGAGGATTGGTGAGGTTTGGTGAGTAAACGCAGACCCTTTAAATTAATACTGTGTGGTACCCATGCCATGGGTCCCAAATCTCCAGGTTCAAGGGCATCTTCCTCCATCGAAAACATGCCTGGGAAACCCAGAAGATGGTACACCGTGTGATCGGGAAAGGTTTCTAAAACGCACCTCATTTCTCCTCTCCTTGTGCTCAGGTTCACCATTCCAGCCGCTTCACTAACAATCTCCCTACTTGGAGAATCAGCACCGTTGACCTCCTGTTTCGTACAGGTCGCAATTTGTCCTGAGGATGAACGGGAAGAGGGGGAACCAATGACAGACTAGCTCTAGGTGTTGGGACAGGCACAGGTCACTCTATTGTCCCATCAGGAAGAAGAATGAACCACAGGCTCAGCCTGCCCCCCGGAACCAGAATAGGGCCTGAAGCAATCCTGCGCTTTTGCGGCCAGCTCCCAAAAAAGCGAGTTGACAAATGGAGCTCAGGGGCACTGCAATTCACAAACCTGCAGAGTTATAAATGAGAACTCTCGTCCACAAATATATTGAGGGAAGGCAACGAAGAGGATTTGAAAGCAAGGCAGAATTGCAGGAAACAGATTTCAGGAGGTAGATTCGACTCGCCTTGAAAGCACATGAAAAGCGGCAAAGCGTTGACAATGATGCCCTTGGCCAAAAAGGGCGTATGCGTTTTTTCCTGATTATATTCAGGAAAAAACGCATACGCCCTTTTTGGCCAACCAAGCAAGCCGGAAAGGCAAATCAGCGCTACAAAGAAGCCTCGCTTGCCAGCGGTCAAAAGGGCCATGCTGAAAAAAGTGTAAAAACCAGAAATGCAGGACAGGCCATGGAGACATGGGAGCCTTGCTACGCTGATGGGCGGGGTGGAAATTGCCAACAGCCACTCTGCAGAAGTGTACGCTGCGTCCTGAAACATGTAATAGACACAGCTTAGGGAGCATAGGGCACTTCCACTCATGGGCGTAGAAATCGGGAAACTTAAAAATCAACAAGACACAGGCACCACAAACTTTAGGGCTGCTCTGTTTCCAAGAGCCTCCACTTCGGTACACCTTAAATATCCCAGGAAAGAGAAAAATGGATAAAGAAGTTGTGGTACTTATGCACAACGGAATATCACTCAGCCATGAAATCAGTGTCATAAGATTAGTAGCAGCATGATGAGTGGATTTAGGGACGATGACTCTAAGTGAAGTAAGTCACACAGAAAAGGACACTTATCCTAAGATATCACTTATAGAAGGAATGTCAAAATCGCTACACCTGAACTGAATTCCAAAACAGAACAGAGTCACACATTTAGAAAACACACTATGGCTGCTTAACGGGAAAGCTGAGGTGGGGCGATGCATAAAACAAGGGTTTGAAATTAGCTCCGATACCGTTCCAGAAGCCAAATATGTAATAGACAAGACCTACTCCCTGCTCAGTGAACTGGACTCAACAACCCCTATTCACCGCCCAAGAATATATCTGACTAGGAAGAGTCTTCAAACCTATGTATTGATATCTCTCTGGAAGTGAATCAAGAGGGTGTAAAGCGGCATAAACACAGCAGGGAAAAGCAGCTAAACCCCATTATAAAAATAGATTACTTCAAAAAAAAAACCCATAAAACAAAGAGAGTGAAAGAGAGAGAAATTCTTACAAAATCTGTTCAGGGGCTCTGATGCAACCTGGATTGACCATATCTAGACCCACAGCTGGATGAGACATAAGGCTGGACACTCTTGGGGCTGAGAGGATTGGTGAGGTTGGGTGAGCAAACGCAGACCCTTTAAAGTAATACTGCGTGGTACCCATGCCACGGGTCCCAAATCTCCAGGTTCAAGGGCATCTTCCTCCATCGAAAACATGCCTGGGAAACCCAGAAGATGGTACACCGTGTGATCGGGAAAGGTTTCTAAAACGCACCTCATTTCTCCTCTCCTTGTGCTCGGATTCGCCATTCCAGCCGCTTCACTAACAATCTCCCTACTTGGAGAATCAGCACCGTTGACCTCCTGTTTCGTACAGGTCGCAATTTGTCCTGAGGATGAACGGGAAGAGGGGGAACCAATGAGAGACTAGCTCTAGGTGTTGGGACAGGCACAGGTCACTCTATTGTCCCATCAGGAAGAAGAATGAACCACAGGCTCAGCCTGCCCCCCGGAACCAGAATAGGGCCTGAAGCAATCCTGCGCTTTTGCGGCCAGCTCCCAAAAAAGCGAGTTGACAAATGGAGCTCAGGGGCACTGCAATTCAAAAACCTGAAGACTTATAAATGATAACTCTCGTCCACAAATATATTGAGGGAAGCCAACGAAGAGGATTTGAAAGCAAGGCAGAATTGCAGGAAACAGATTTCAGGAGGTAGATTCGACTCGCCTTGAAAGCACATGAAAAGCGGCAAAGCGTTGACAATGATGCCCTTGGCCAAAAAGGGCGTATGCGTTTTTTCCTGATTATATTCAGGAAAAAACGCATACGCCCTTTTTGGCCAACCAAGCAAGCCGGAAAGGCAAATCAGCGCTACAAAGAAGTCTCGCTTGCCAGCGGTCAAAAGGGCCATGCTGAAAAAAGTGTAAAAACCCGAAATGCAGGACAGGCCATGGAGACATGGGAGCCTTGCTACAATGATGGGCGGGGTGGAAATTTCCAACAGCCACTCTGGAGAAGTTTACGCTGAGTCCTGAAACATGTAATAGACACAGCTGAAAGAGCATAGGGCACTTCCACTCATGGGCGTAGAAATCGGGAAACGTATAAATCAACAAGACACAGGCACCCCAAACTTTAGGGCTGCTCTGTTTCCAAGAGCCTCCACTTCGGGACACCTTAAATATCCCAGGAAAGAGAAAAATGGATAAAGGAGTTGTGGTACTCATGCACAATGGAATATCACTCAGCCATGAAATCAGTGTCATAAGGCTAGTAGCAGCATGATGAGTGGATTTAGGGATGATGACTCTAAGTGAAGTAAGTCACACAGAAAAGGACACTTATCCTAAGATATCACTTATAGAGGGAATGTCAAAATCGCTACACCTGAACTGAATTCCAAAACAGAACAGAGTCACACATTTAGAAAACACACATTGGCTCCTTAACGGGAAAGGTGAGGTGGGGTGATGCATAAAACAAGGGTTTGAAATTAGCTCAGATACCGTTCCACAAGCCAAATATGTAATACACAAGACCTACTCCCTGCTCAGTGAACTGGACTCAACACCCCCTATTCACCGCCCAAGAATATATCTGACTAGGAAGAGTCTTAAAACCTATGTATTGATATCTCTCTGGAAGTGAATCAAGAGGGTGTAAAGCGGCATAAACACAGCAGGGAAAAGCAGCTAAACCCCATTATAAAAATAGATTACTTAAAAAAAAACCCATAAAACAAAGAGAGTGAAAGAGAGAGAAATTCTTACAAAATCCGTTCAGGGGCTCTGATGCAACCTGGATTGACCATATCTAGACCCACAGCTGGATGAGACATAAGGCTGGACACTCTTGGGGCTGAGAGGATTGGTGAGGTTGGGTGAGCAAACGCAGACCCTTTAAAGTAATACTGCGTGGTACCCATGCCATGGGTCCCAAATCTCCAGGTTCAAGGGCATCTTCCTACATCGAAAACATGCCTGGGAAACCCAGAAAATGGTACACCGTGTGATCGGGAAAGGTTCCTAAAACTCACCTCATTTCTCCTCTCCTTGTGCTCGGATTCCCCATTCCAGCCACTTCACTAACAATCTCCCTACTTGGAGAATCAGCACCGTTGACCTCCTGTTTTGTACAGGTCGCAATTTGTCCTGAGGATGAACGGGAAGATGGGGAACCAATGAGAGACTAGCTCTAGGTGTTGGGACAGGCACAGGTCACTCTATTGTCCCATCAGGAAGAAGAATGAACCACAGGCTCAGCCTGCCCCCCGGAACCAGAATAGGGCCTGAAGCAATCCTGCGCTTTTGCGGCCAGCTCCCAAAAAAGCGAGTTGACAAATGGAGCTCAGGGGCACTGCAATTCACAAACCTGCAGAATTATAAATGATAACTCTCGTCCACAAATATATTGAGGGAAGGCAACGAAGAGGATTTGAAAGCAAGGCAGAATTGCAGGAAACAGATTTCATGAGGTAGATTCGACTCGCCTTGAAAGCACATGAAAAGCGGCAAAGCGTTGACAATGATGCCCTTGGCCAAAAAGGGCGTATGCGTTTTTTCCTGAATATATTCAGGAAAAAACGCATACGCCCTTTTTGGCCAACCAAGCAAGCCGGAAAGGCAAATCGGCGCTACAAAGAAGTCTCGCTTGCCAGCGGTCAAAAGGGCCATGCTGAAAAAAGTGTAAAAACCAGAAATGCAGGACAGGCCATGGAGACATGGGAGCCTTGCTACGCTGATGAGCGGGATGGAAATTGCCAACAACCACTCTGGAAAAGTGTACGCTGTGTCCTGAAACATGTAATAAGCACAGCTTAGAGAGCATACGGCACTTCCACTCATGGGCGTATAAATCGGGAAAACAAAAAATCATCAAGACACAGGCACCCCAAACGTTAGGGCTGCTCTGTTTCCAAGAACCTCCACTTCGGTACACCTTAAATATCCCAGGAAAGAGAAAAATGGATAAAGAATTTGTGGCACTTATGCGAAACGGAATATCACTCAGCCATGAAATCAGTGTCATAAGGCTAGTAGCGGCATGATGAGTGGATTTAGGGACGATGACTCTAAGTGAAGTAAGTCACACAGAAAAGGGCACTTATCCTAAGATATCACTTATAGAAGGAATGTCAAAATCGCTACACCTGAACTGAATTCCAAAACAGAACAGAGTCACACATTTAGAAAACACACTATGGCTGCTTAACGGGAAAGCTGAGGTGGGGCGATGCATAAAACAAGGGTTTGAAATTAGCTCAGATACCGTTCCAGAAGCGAAATAGGTAATAGACAAGACCTACTCCCTGCTCAGTGAACTGGACTCAACACCCCCTATTCACCGCCCAAGAATATATCTGACTAGGAAGAGTCTTGAAACCTATGTATTGATATCTCTCTGGAAGTGAATCAAGAAGGTGTAAAGCGGCATAAACACAGCAGGGAAAAGCAGCTAAACCCCATTATAAAAATAGATTACTTCAAAAAAAAAACCCATAAAACAAAGACAGTGAAAGAGAGAGAAATTCTTACAAAATCCGTTCAGGGGCTCTGATGCAACCTGGATTGACCATATCTAGACCCACAGCTGGATGAGACATAAGGCTGGACACTCTTGGGGCTGAGAGGATTGGTGAGGTTGGGTGAGCAAACGCAGACCCTTTAAAGTAGTACTGCGTGGTACCCATGCCACGGGTCCCAAATCTCCAGGTTCAAGGGTATCTTCCTCCATCGAAAACATGCCTGGGAAACCCAGAAGATGGTACACCGTGTGATCGGGAAAGGTTTCTAAAACGCACCTCATTTCTCCTCTCCTTGTGCTCGGGTTCGCCATTCCAGCCGCTTCACTAACAATCTCCCTACTTGGAGAATCAGCACCGTTGACCCCCTGTTTTGTACAGGTCGCAATTTGTCCTGAGGATGAACGGGAAGAGGGGGAACCAATGAGAGACTAGCTCTAGGTGTTGGGACAGGCACAGGTCACTCTATTGTCCCATCAGGAAGAAGAGTGAACCACAGGCTCAGCCTGCCCCCCGGAACCAGAATAGGGCCTGAAGCAATCCTGCGCTTTTGCGGCCAGCTCCCAAAAAAGCGAGTTGACAAATGGAGCTCAGGGGCACTGCAATTCACAAACCTGAAGCTTATAAATGATAACTCTCGTCCACAAATATATTGAGGGAAGGCAACGAAGAGGATTTGAAAGCAAGGCAGAATTGCAGGAAACAGATTTCAGGAGGTAGATTCGACTCGCCTTGAAAGCACATGAAAAGCGGCAAAGCGTTGACAATGATGCCCTTGGCCAAAAAGGGCGTATGCGTTTTTTCCTGATTATATTCAGGAAAAAACGCATACGCCCTTTTTGGCCAACCAAGCAAGCCGGAAAGGCAAATCAGCGCTACAAAGAAGCCTCGCTTGCCAGCGGTCAAAAGGGTCATGCTGAAAAAAGTGTAAAAACCAGAAATGCAGGACAGGCCATGGACACATGGGAGCCTTGCTACGCTGATGGGCGGGGTGGAAATTGCCCACAGCCACTCTGCAGAAGTGTACGCTGCGTCCTGAAACATGTAATAGACACAGCTTGGAGAGCATAGGGCACTTCCACTCATGGGCGTAGAAATCGGGAAACTTAAAAATCAACAAGACACAGGCACCCCAAACTTTAGGGCTGCTCTGTTTCCAAGAGCCTCCACTTCGGTACACCTTAAATATCCCAGGAAAGAGAAAAATGGATAAAGAAGTTGTGGTACTTATGCGCAACGGAATATCACTCAGCCATGAAATCAGTGTCATAAGGTTAGTAGCAGCATGATGAGTGGATTTAGGGACGATGACTCTAAGTGAAGTAAGTCACACAGAAAAGGACACTTATCCTAAGATATCACTTATAGAAGGAATGTCAAAATCGCTACACCTGAACTGAATTCCAAAACAGAACAGAGTCACACATTTAGAAAACACACTATGGCTGCTTAACGGGAAAGCTGAGGTGGGGCGATGCATAAAACAAGGGTTTGAAATTAGCTCAGATACCGTTCCAGAAGCCAAATATGTAATAGACAAGACCTACTCCCTGCTCAGTGAACTGGACTCAACACCCCCTATTCACCGCCCAAGAATATATCTGACTAGGAAGAGTCTTAAAACCTATGTATTGATATCTCTCTGGAAGTGAATCAAGAGGGTGTAAAGCGGCATAAACACAGCAGGGAAAAGCAGCTAAACCCCATTATAAAAATAGATTACTTCAAAAAAAAACCCATAAAACAAAGACAGTGAAAGAGAGAGAAATTCTTACAAAATCCGTTCAGGGGCTCTGATGCAACCTGGATTGACCATATCTAGACCCACAGCTGGATGAGACATAAGGCTGGACACTCTTGGGGCTGAGAGGATTGGTGAGGTTGGGTGAGCAAACGCAGACCCTTTAAAGTAATACTGCGTGGTACCCATGCCATGTGTCCCAAATCTCCAGGTTCAAGGGCATCTTCCTCCATCGAAAACATGCCTGGGAAACCCAGAAGATGGTACACCGTGTGATCGGGAAAGGTTTCTAAAACGCACCTCATTTCTCCTCTCCTTGTGCTCGGGTTCGCCATTCCAGCCGCTTCACTAACAATCTCCCTACTTGGAGAATCAGCACCGTTGACTTCCTGTTTCGTACAGGTCGCAATTTGTCCTGAGGATGAACGGGAAGAGGGGGAACCAATGAGAGACTAGCTCTAGGTGTTGGGACAGGCACAGGTCACTCTATTGTCCCATCAGGAAGAAGAATGAACCACAGGCTCAGCCTGCCACCCGGAACCAGAATAGGGCCTGAAGCAATCCTGCGTTTTTGCGGCCAGCTCCCAAAAAAGCGAGTTGACAAATGGAGCTCAGGGGCACTGCAATTCACAAACCTGAAGACTTCTAAATGATAACTCTCGTCCACAAATATATTGAGGGAAGGCAACGAAGAGGATTTGAAAGCAAGGCAGAATTGCAGGAAACAGATTTCAGGAGGTAGATTCGACTCGCCTTGAAAGCACATGAAAAGCGGCAAAGCGTTGACAATGATGCCCTTGGCCAAAAAGGGCGTATGCGTTTTTTCCTGATTATATTCAGGAAAAAACGCATACGCCCTTTTTGGCCAACCAAGCAAGCCGGAAAGGCAAATCAGCGCTACAAAGAAGTCTCGCTTGCCAGCGGTCAAAAGGGCCATGCTGAAAAAAGTGTAAAAACCAGAAATGCAGGACAGGCCATGGAGACATGGGAGCCTTGCTACGCTGATGGGCGGGGTGGAAATTGCCAACAGCCACTCTGCAGAAGTGTACGCTACGTCCTGAAACATGTAATAGACACAGCTGAGAGAGCATAGGGCACTTCCACTCATGGGCGTAGAAATCGGGAAACGTATAAATCAACAAGACACAGGCACCCCAAAGTTTAGGGCTGCTCTGTTTCCAAGAGCCTCCACTTCGGGACACCTTAAATATCCCAGGAAAGAGAAAAATGGATAAAGGAGTTGTGGTACTCATGCACAATGGAATATCACTCAGCCATGAAATCAGTGTCATAAGGCTAGTAGCAGCATGATGAGTGGATTTAGGGATGATGACTCTAAGTGAAGTAAGTCACACAGAAAAGGACACTTATCCTAAGATATCACTTATAGAGGGAATGTCAAAATCGCTACACCTGAACTGAATTCCAAAACAGAACAGAGTCACACATTTAGAAAACACACATGGGCTCCTTAACGGGAAAGGTGAGGTGGGGTGATGCATAAAACAAGGGTTTGAAATTAGCTCAGATACCGTTCCACAAGCCAAATATGTAATACACAAGACCTACTCCCTGCTCAGAGAACTGGACTCAACACCCCCTATTCACCGCCCAAGAATATATCTGACTAGGAAGAGTCTTCAAACCTATGTATTGATATCTCTCTGGAAGTGAATCAAGAGGGTGTAAAGCGGCATAAACACAGCACGGAAAAGCAGCTAAACCCCATTATAAAAATAGATTACTTTAAAAAAAAACCCATAAAACAAAGAAAGTGAAAGAGAGAGAAATTCTTACAAAATCCGTTCAGGGGCTCTGATACAACCTGGATTGACCATATCTAGACCAACAGTTGGATGAGACATAAGGCTGGACACTCTTGGGGCTGAGAGGATTGGTGAGGTTTGGTGAGCAAACGCAGACCCTTTAAAGTAATACTGTGTGGTACCCATGCCATGGGTCCCAAATCTCCAGGTTCAAGGGCATCTTCCTCCATCGAAAACATGCCTGGGAAACCCAGAAGATGGTACACCGTGTGATCGGGAAAGGTTTCTAAAACGCACCTCATTTCTCCTCTCCTTGTGCTCGGGTTCACCATTCCAGCCGCTTCACTAACAATCTCCGTACTTGGAGAATCAGCACCGTTGACCTCCTGTTTCGTACAGGTCGCAATTTGTCCTGAGGATGAACGGGAAGAGGGAGAACCAATGAGAGACTAGCTCTAGGTGTTGGGACAGGCACAGGTCACTCTATTTTCCCATCAGGAAGAAGAATGAACCACAGGCTCAGCCTGCCCCCTGGAACCAGAATAGGGCCTGAAGCAATCCTGCGCTCTTGCGGCCAGCTCCCAAAAAAGCGAGTTGACAAATGGAGCTCAGGGGCACTGCAATTCACAAACCTGCAGAGTTATAAATGATAACTCTCGTCCACAAATATATTGAGGGAAGGCAACGAAGAGGATTTAAAAGCAAGGCAGAATTGCAGGAAACCGATTTCAGGAGGTAGATTCGACTCGCCTTGAAAGCACATGAAAAGCGGCAAAGCGTTAACAATGATGCCCTTGGCCAAAAAGGGCGTATGCGTTTTTTCCTGAATATATTCAGGAAAAAACGCATACGCCCTTTTTGGCCAACCAAGCAAGCCGGAAAGGCAAATCGGCGCTACAAAGAAGTCTCGCTTGCCAGCGATCAAAAGGGCCATGCTGAAAAAAGTGTAAAAACCCGAAATGCAGGACAGGCCATGGAGACATGGGAGCCTTGCTACGCTGATGAGCGGGATGGAAATTGCCAACAACCACTCTGGAGAAGTGTACGCTGTGTCCTGAAACATGTAATAAGCACAGCTTAGAGAGCATACGGCACTTCCACTCATGGGCGTATAAATCGGGAAAACAACAAATCAACAAGACACAGGCACCCCAAACGTTAGGGCTGCTCTGTTTCCAAGAACCTCCACTTCGGTACACCTTAAATATCGCAGGAAAGAGAAAAATGGATAAAGGAGTTGTGGTACTCATGCACAATGGAATATCACTCAGCCATGAAATCAGTGTCATAAGGCTAGTAGCAGCATGATGAGTGGATTTAGGGATGATGACTCTAAGTGAAGTAAGTCACACAGAAAAGGACACTTATCCTAAGATATCACTTATAGAGGGAATGTCAAAATCGCTACACCTGAACTGAATTCCAAAACAGAACAGAGTCACACATTTAGAAAACACACATTGGCTCCTTAACGGGAAAGGTGAGGTGGGGTGATGCATAAAACAAGGGTTTGAAATTAGCTCAGATACCGTTCCACAAGCCAAATATGTAATACACAAGACCTACTCCCTGCTCAGTGAACTGGACTCAACACCCCCTATTCACCGCCCAAGAATATATCTGACTAGGAAGAGTCTTAAAACCTATGTATTGATATCTCTCTGGAAGTGAATCAAGAGGGTGTAAAGCGGCATAAACACAGCACGGAAAAGCAGCTAAACCCCATTATAAAAATAGATTACTTAAAAAAAAACCCATAAAACAAAGAGAGTGAAAGAGAGAGAAATTCTTACAAAATCCGTTCAGGGGCTCTGATGCAACCTGGATTGACCATATCTAGACCCACAGCTGGATGAGACATAAGGCTGGACACTCTTGGGGCTGAGAGGATTGGTGAGGTTGGGTGAGCAAACGCAGACCCTTTAAAGTAATACTGCGTGGTACCCATGCCACGGGTCCCAAATCTCCAGGATCAAGGGTATCTTCCTCCATAGAAAACATGCCTGGGAAACCCAGAAGATGGTACACCGTGTGATCGGGAAAGGTTTCTAAAACGCACCTCATTTCTCCTCTCCTTGTGCTCGGGTTCGCCATTCCAGCCGCTTCACTAACAATCTCCCTACTTGGAGAATCAGCACCGTTGACCTCCTGTTTCGTACAGGTCGCAATTTGTCCTGAGGATGAACGGGAAGAGGGCGAACCAATGAGAGACTAGCTCTAGGTGTTGGGACAGGCACAGGTCACTCTATTGTCCCATCAGGAAGAAGAATGAACCACAGGCTCAGCCTGCCCCCTGGAACCAGAATAGGGCCTGAAGCAATCCTGCGCTTTTGCGGCCAGCTCCCAAAAAAGCGAGTTGACAAATGGAGCTCAGGGGCACTACAATTCACAAACCTGAAGACTTATAAATGATAACTCTCGTCCACAAATATATTGAGGGAAGGCAACGAAGAGGATTTGAAAGCAAGGCAGAATTGCAGGAAACAGATTTCAGGAGGTAGATTCGACTCGCCTTGAAAGCACATGAAAAGCGGCAAAGCGTTGACAATGGTGCCCTTGGCCAAAAAGGGCGTATGCGTTTTTTCCTGAATATATTCAGGAAAAAACGCATACGCCCTTTTTGGCCAACCAAGCAAGCCGGAAAGGCAAATCAGCGCTACAAAGAAGTCTCGCTTGCCAGCGGTCAAAAGGGCCATGCTGAAAAAAGTGTAAAAACCCGAAATGCAGGACAGGCCATGGAGACATGGGAGCCTTGCTACAACGATGGGCGGGGTGGAAATTACCAACAGCCACTCTGGAGAAGTTTACGCTGAGTCCTGAAACATGTAATAGACACAGCTGAGAGAGCATAGGGCACTTCCACTCATGGGAATAGAAATCGGGAAACCTAAAAATCAACAAGACACAGGCACCCCAAACTTTAGGGCTGCTCTGTTTCCAAGAGCCTCCACTTCGGGACACCTTAAATATCGCAGGCAAGAGAAAAATGGATAAAGGAGTTGTGGTACTCATGCACAATGGAATATCACTCAGCCATGAAATCAGTGTCATAAGGCTAGTAGCAGCATGATGAGTGGATTTAGGGATGATGACTCTAAGTGAAGTAAGTCACACAGAAAAGGACACTTATCCTAAGATATCACTTATAGAGGGAATGTCAAAATCGCTACACCTGAACTGAATTCCAAAACAGAACAGAGTCACACATTTAGAAAACACACATGGGCTCCTTAACGGGAAAGGTGAGGTGGGGTGATGCATAAAACAAGGGTTTGAAATTAGCTCAGATACCGTTCCACAAGCCAAATATGTAATACACAAGACCTACTCCCTGCTCAGTGAACTGGACTCAACACCCCCTATTCACCGCCCAAGAATATATCTGACTAGGAAGAGTCTTCAAACCTATGTATTGATATCTCTCTGGAAGTGAATCAAGAGGGTGTAAAGCGGCATAAACACAGCACGGAAAAGCAGCTAAACCCCATTATAAAAATAGATTACTTTAAAAAAAAACCCATAAAACAAAGAAAGTGAAAGAGAGAGAAATTCTTACAAAATCCGTTCAGGGGCTCTGATACAACCTGGATTGACCATATCTAGACCCACAGTTGGATGAGACATAAGGCTGGACACTCTTGGGGCTGAGAGGATTGGTGAGGTTTGGTGAGCAAACGCAGACCCTTTAAAGTAATACTGTGTGGTACCCATGCCATGGGTCCCAAATCTCCAGGTTCAAGGGCATCTTCCTCCATCGAAAACATGCCTGGGAAACCCAGAAGATGGTACACCGTGTGATCGGGAAAGGTTTCTAAAACGCACCTCATTTCTCCTCTCCTTGTGCTCAGGTTCACCATTCCAGCCGCTTCACTAACAATCTCCCTACTTGGAGAATCAGCACCGTTGACCTCCTGTTTCGTACAGGTCGCAATTTGTCCTGAGGATGAACGGGAAGAGGGAGAACCAATGAGAGACTAGCTCTAGGTGTTGGGACAGGCACAGGTCACTCTATTTTCCCATCAGGAAGAAGAATGAACCACAGGCTCAGCCTGCCCCCTGGAACCAGAATAGGGCCTGAAGCAATCCTGCGCTCTTGCGGCCAGCTCCCAAAAAAGCGAGTTGACAAATGGAGCTCAGGGGCACTGCAATTCACAAACCTGCAGAGTTATAAATGATAACTCTCGTCCACAAATATATTGAGGGAAGGCAACGAAGAGGATTTGAAAGCAAGGCAGAATTGCAGGAAACCGATTTCAGGAGGTAGATTCGACTCGCCTTGAAAGCACATGAAAAGCGGCAAAGCGTTAACAATGATGCCCTTGGCCAAAAAGGGCGTATGCGTTTTTTCCTGAATATATTCAGGAAAAAACGCATACGCCCTTTTTGGCCAACCAAGCAAGCCGGAAAGGCAAATCGGCGCTACAAAGCAGTCTCGCTTGCCAGCGGTCAAAAGGGCCATGCTGAAAAAAGTGTAAAAACCAGAAATGCAGGACAGGCCATGGAGACATGGGAGCCTTGCTACGCTGATGAGCGGGATGGAAATTGCCAACAACCACTCTGGAGAAGTGTACGCTGTGTCCTGAAACATGTAATAAGCACAGCTTAGAGAGCATACGGCACTTCCACTCATGGGCGTATAAATCGGGAAAACAACAAATCAACAAGACACAGGCACCCCAAACGTTAGGGCTGCTCTGTTTCCAAGAACCTCCACTTCGGTACACCTTAAATATCGCAGGAAAGAGAAAAATGGATAAAGGAGTTGTGGTACTCATGCACAATGGAATATCACTCAGCCATGAAATCAGTGTCATAAGGCTAGTAGCAGCATGATGAGTGGATTTAGGGATGATGACTCTAAGTGAAGTAAGTCACACAGAAAAGGACACTTATCCTAAGATATCACTTATAGAGGGAATGTCAAAATCGCTACACCTGAACTGAATTCCAAAACAGAACAGAGTCACACATTTAGAAAACACACATTGGCTCCTTAACGGGAAAGGTGAGGTGGGGTGATGCATAAAACAAGGGTTTGAAATTAGCTCAGATACCGTTCCACAAGCCAAATATGTAATACACAAGACCTACTCCCTGCTCAGTGAACTGGACTCAACACCCCCTATTCACCGCCCAAGAATATATCTGACTAGGAAGAGTCTTAAAACCTATGTATTGATATCTCTCTGGAAGTGAATCAAGAGGGTGTAAAGCGGCATAAACACAGCACGGAAAAGCAGCTAAACCCCATTATAAAAATAGATTACTTAAAAAAAAACCCATAAAACAAAGAGAGTGAAAGAGAGAGAAATTCTTACAAAATCCGTTCAGGGGCTCTGATGCAACCTGGATTGACCATATCTAGACCCACAGCTGGATGAGACATAAGGCTGGACACTCTTGGGGCTGAGAGGATTGGTGAGGTTGGGTGAGCAAACGCAG
Source organism: Eubalaena glacialis (assembly GCF_028564815.1). Lineage (NCBI taxonomy): Eukaryota > Metazoa > Chordata > Mammalia > Artiodactyla > Balaenidae > Eubalaena > Eubalaena glacialis. The sequence goes on along the minus strand of NC_083727.1, from coordinate 78,463,109 downwards.
ACCCTTTAAAGTAATACTGCGTGGTACCCATGCCACGGGTCCCAAATCTCCAGGATCAAGGGTATCTTCCTCCATAGAAAACATGCCTGGGAAACCCAGAAGATGGTACACCGTGTGATCGGGAAAGGTTTCTAAAACGCACCTCATTTCTCCTCTCCTTGTGCTCGGGTTCGCCATTCCAGCCGCTTCACTAACAATCTCCCTACTTGGAGAATCAGCACCGTTGACCTCCTGTTTCGTACAGGTCGCAATTTGTCCTGAGGATGAACGGGAAGAGGGGGAACCAATGAGAGACTAGCTCTAGGTGTTGGGACAGGCACAGGTCACTCTATTGTCCCATCAGGAAGAAGAATGAACCACAGGCTCAGCCTGCCCCCTGGAACCAGAATAGGGCCTGAAGCAATCCTGCGCTTTTGCGGCCAGCTCCCAAAAAAGCGAGTTGACAAATGGAGCTCAGGGGCACTACAATTCACAAACCTGAAGACTTATAAATGATAACTCTCGTCCACAAATATATTGAGGGAAGGCAACGAAGAGGATTTGAAAGCAAGGCAGAATTGCAGGAAACAGATTTCAGGAGGTAGATTCGACTCGCCTTGAAAGCACATGAAAAGCGGCAAAGCGTTGACAATGGTGCCCTTGGCCAAAAAGGGCGTATGCGTTTTTTCCTGAATATATTCAGGAAAAAACGCATACGCCCTTTTTGGCCAACCAAGCAAGCCGGAAAGGCAAATCAGCGCTACAAAGAAGTCTCGCTTGCCAGCGGTCAAAAGGGCCATGCTGAAAAAAGTGTAAAAACCCGAAATGCAGGACAGGCCATGGAGACATGGGAGCCTTGCTACAATGATGGGCGGGGTGGAAATTGCCAACAGCCACTCTGGAGAAGTTTACGCTGAGTCCTGAAACATGTAATAGACACAGCTGAGAGAGCATAGGGCACTTCCACTCATGGGCGTATAAATCGGGAAACCTAAAAATCAACAAGACACAGGCACCCCAAACTTTAGGGCTGCTCTGTTTCCAAGAGCCTCCACTTCGGGACACCTTAAATATCGCAGGAAAGAGAAAAATGGATAAAGGAGTTGTGGTACTCATGCACAATGGAATATCACTCAGCCATGAAATCAGTGTCATAAGGCTAGTAGCAGCATGATGAGTGGATTTAGGGATGATGACTCTAAGTGAAGTAAGTCACACAGAAAAGGACACTTATCCTAAGATATCACTTATAGAGGGAATGTCAAAATCGCTACACCTGAACTGAATTCCAAAACAGAACAGAGTCACACATTTAGAAAACACACATGGGCTCCTTAACGGGAAAGGTGAGGTGGGGTGATGCATAAAACAAGGGTTTGAAATTAGCTCAGATACCGTTCCACAAGCCAAATATGTAATACACAAGACCTACCCCCTGCTCAGTGAACTGGACTCAACACCCCCTATTCACCGCCCAAGAATATATCTGACTAGGAAGAGTCTTCAAACCTATGTATTGATATCTCTCTGGAAGTGAATCAAGAGGGTGTAAAGCGGCATAAACACAGCAGGGAAAAGCAGCTAAACCCCATTATAAAAATAGATTACTTCAAAAAAAACCCATAAAACAAAGAAAGTGAAAGAGAGAGAAATTCTTACAAAATCCGTTCAGGGGCTCTGATACAACCTGGATTGACCATATCTAGACCCACAGTTGGATGAGACATAAGGCTGGACACTCTTGGGGCTGAGAGGATTGGTGAGGTTTGGTGAGCAAACGCAGACCCTTTAAAGTAATACTGTGTGGTACCCATGCCATGGGTCCCAAATCTCCAGGTTCAAGGGCATCTTCCTCCATCGAAAACATGCCTGGGAAACCCAGAAGATGGTACACCGTGTGATCGGGAAAGGTTTCTAAAACGCACCTCATTTCTCCTCTCCTTGTGCTCGGGTTCACCATTCCAGCCGCTTCACTAACAATCTCCCTACTTGGAGAATCAGCACCGTTGACCTCCTGTTTCGTACAGGTCGCAATTTGTCCTGAGGATGAACGGGAAGAGGGAGAACCAATGAGAGACTAGCTCTAGGTGTTGGGACAGGCACAGGTCACTCTATTGTCCCATCAGGAAGAAGAATGAACCACAGGCTCAGCCTGCCCCCTGGAACCAGAATAGGGCCTGAAGCAATCCTGCGCTCTTGCGGCCAGCTCCCAAAAAAGCGAGTTGACAAATGGAGCTGAGGGGCACTGCAATTCACAAACCTGAAGACTTATAAATGATAACTCTCGTCCACAAATATATTGAGGGAAGGCAACGAAGAGGATTTGAAAGCAAGGCAGAATTGCAGGAAACCGATTTCAGGAGGTAGATTCGACTCGCCTTGAAAGCACATGAAAAGCGGCAAAGCGTTGACAATGATGCCCTTGGCCAAAAAGGGCGTATGCGTGTTTTCCTGAATATATTCAGGAAAAAACGCATACGCCCTTTTTGGCCAACCAAGCAAGCCGGAAAGGCAAATCAGCGCTACAAAGAAGCCTCGCTTGCCAGCGGTCAAAAGGGCCATGCTGAAAAAAGTGTAAAAACCCGAAATGCAGGACAGGCCATGGACACATGGGAGCCTTGCTACGGTGATGGCGGGGTGGAAATTGCCAACAGCCACTCTGCAGAAGTGTACGCTGCGTCCTGAAACATGTAATAGACACAGCTTAGGGAGCATAGGGCACTTCCACTCATGGGCGTAGAAATCGGGAAACTTAAAAATCAACAAGACAAAGGCACCCCAAACTTTAGGGCTGCTCTGTTTCCAAGAGCCTCCACTTCGGGACAACTTAAATATCCCAGGAAAGAGAAAAATGGATAAAGGAGTTGTGGTACTCATGCACAATGGAATATCACTCAGCCATGAAATCAGTGTCATAAGGCTAGTAGCAGCATGATGAGTGGATTTAGGGATGATGACTCTAAGTGAAGTAAGTCACACAGAAAAGGACACTTATCCTAAGATATCACTTATAGAGGGAATGTCAAAATCGCTACACCTGAACTGAATTCCAAAACAGAACAGAGTCACACATTTAGAAAACACACATGGGCTCCTTAACGGGAAAGGTGAGGTGGGGTGATGCATAAAACAAGGGTTTGAAATTAGCTCAGATACCGTTCCACAAGCCAAATATGTAATACACAAGACCTACACCCTGCTCAGTGAACTGGACTCAACACCCCCTATTCACCGCCCAAGAATATATCTGACTAGGAAGAGTCTTCAAACCTATGTATTGATATCTCTCTGGAAGTGAATCAAGAGGGTGTAAAGCGGCATAAACACAGCACGGAAAAGCAGCTAAACCCCATTATAAAAATAGATTACTTCAAAAAAAACCCATAAAACAAAGACAGTGAAAGAGAGAGAAATTCTTACAAAATCCGTTCAGGGGCTCTGATACAACCTGGATTGACCATATCTAGACCCACAGCTGGATGAGACATAAGGCTGGACACTCTTGGGGCTGAGAGGATTGGTGAGGTTGGGTGAGCAAACGCAGACCCTTTAAAATAATACTGCGTGGTACCCATGCCATGGGTCCCAAATCTCCAGGTTCAAGGGCATCTTCCTACATCGAAAACATGCCTGGGAAACCCAGAAGATGGTACACCGTGTGATCGGGAAAGGTTTCTAAAACGCACCTCATTTCTCCTCTCCTTGTGCTCGGGTTCGCCATTCCAGCCGCTTCACTAACAATCTCCCTACGTGGAGAATCAGCACCGTTGACCTCCTGTTTCGTACAGGTCGCAATTTGTCCCGAGGATGAACGGGAAGAGGGGGAACCAATGAGAGACTAGCTCTAGGTGTTGGGACAGGCACAGGTCACTCTATTTTCCCATCAGGAAGAAGAATGAACCACAGGCTCAGCCTGCCCCCCGGAACCAGAATAGGGCCTGAAGCAATCCTGCGCTTTTGCGGCCAGCTCCCAAAAAAGCGAGTTGACAAATGGAGCTCAGGGGCACTGCAATTCACAAACCTGCAGAGTTGTAAATGATAACTCTCGTCCACAAATATATTGAGGGAAGGCAACGAAGAGGATTTGAAAGCAAGGCAGAATTGCAGGAAACCGGTTTCAGGAGGTAGATTCGACTCGCCTTGAAAGCACATGAAAAGCGGCAAAGCGTTGACAATGATGCCCTTGGCCAAAAAGGGCGTATGCGTTTTTTCCTGAATATATTCAGGAAAAAACGCATACGCCCTTTTTGGCCAACCAAGCAAGCCGGAAAGGCAAATCGGCGCTACAAAGAAGTCTGGCTTGCCAGAGGTCAAAAGGGCCATGCTGAAAAAAGTGTAAAAACCGGAAATGCAGGACAGGCCATGGAGACATGGGAGCCTTGCTACGCTGATGGGCGGGATGGAAATTGCCAACAGCCACTCTGGAGAAGTGTACGGTGCGTCCTGAAACATGTAATAAACACAGCTTAGAGAGCATAGGGCACTTCCACTCATGGGCATAGAAATCGGGAAACCTAAAAATCAACAAGACACAGGCACCCCAAAGTTTAGGGCTGCTCTGTTTCCAAGAACCTCCACTTCGGTACACCTTAAATATCCCAGGAAAGAGAAAAATGGATAAAGAAGTTGTGGTACTTATGCACAATGGAATATCACTCAGCCATGAAATCAGTGTCATAAGGCTAGTAGCAGCATGATGAGTGGATTTAGGGACAATGACTCTAAGTGAAGTAAGTCACACAGAAAAGGAAACTTATCCTAAGTTATCACTTGTAGAGGGAATGTCAAAATCGCTACACCTGAACTGAATTCCAAAACAGAACAGAGTCACACATTTAGAAAACACACTATGGCTGCTTAACGGGAAAGCTGAGGTGGGGCGATGCATAAAACAAGGGTTTGAAATTAGCTCAGATACCGTTCCACAAGCCAAATATGTAATAGACAAGACCTACTCCCTGCTCAGTGAACTGGACTCAACACCCCCTATTCACCACCCAAGAATATATCTGACTAGGAAGAGTCTTAAAACCTATGTATTGATATCTCTCTGGAAGTGAATCAAGAGGGTGTAAAGCGGCATAAACACAGCAAGGAAAAGAAGCTAAACCCCCTTATAAAAATTGACTACTTAAAAAAAAAAACCCCATAAAACAAAGACAGTGAAAGAGAGAGAAATTCTTACAAAATCCGTTCAGGGGCTCTGATGCAACCTGGATTGACCATATCTAGACCCACAGCTGGATGAGACATAAGGCTGGACACTCTTGGGGCTGAGAGGATTGGTGAGGTTGGGTGAGCAAACGCAGACCCTTTAAAGTAATACTGCGTGGTACCCATGCCATGGGTCCCAAATCTCCAGGTTCAAGGGCATCTTCCTACATCGAAAACATGCCTGGGAAACCCAGAAGATGGTACACCGTGTGATCGGGAAAGGTTTCTAAAACGCACCTCATTTCTCCTGTCCTTTTGCTCGGGTTCGCCATTCCAGCCGCATCACTAACAATCTCCCTACGTGGAGAATCAGCACCGTTGACCTCCTGTTTCGAACAGGTCGCAATTTGTCCCGAGGATGAACGGGAAGAGGGGGAACCAATGAGAGACTAGCTCTAGGTGTTGGGACAGGCACAGGTCACTCTATTTTCCCATCAGGAAGAAGAATGAACCACAGGCTCAGCCTGCCCCCCGGAACCAGAATAGGGCCTGAAGCAATCCTGCGTTTTTGCGGCCAGCTCCCAAAAAAGCGAGTTGACAAATGGAGCTCAGGGGCACTGCAATTCACAAACCTGCAGAGTTATAAATGATAACTTTCGTCCACAAATATATTGAGGGAAGGCAACGAAGAGGATTTGAAAGCAAGGCAGAATTGCAGGAAACAGATTTCAGGAGGTAGATTCGACTCGCCTTGAAAGCACAGGAAAAGCGGCAAAGCATTGACAATGATGCCCTTGGCCAAAAAGGGCGTATGCGTTTTTTCCTGAATATATTCAGGAAAAAACGCATACGCCCTTTTTGGCCAACCAAGCAAGCCGGAAAGGCAAATCGTCGCTACAAAGAAGTCTCACTTGCCAGCGGTCAAAAGGGCCATGCTGAAAAAAGTGTAAAAACCAGAAATGCAGGACAGGCCATGGACACATGGGAGCCTTGCTACGCTGATGGGCGGGGTGGAAATTGCCCACAGCCACTCTGCAGAAGTGTACGCTGCGTCCTGAAACATGTAATAGACACAGCTTGGAGAGCATAGGGCACTTCCACTCATGGGCTTAGAAATCGGGAAACTTAAAAATCAACAAGACACAGGCACCCCAAACTTTAGGGCTGCTCTGTTTCCAAGAGCCTCCACTTCGGTACACCTTAAATATCCCAGGAAAGAGAAAAATGGATAAAGAAGTTGTGGTACTTATGCACAACGGAATATCACTCAGCCATGAAATCAGTGTCATAAGGTTAGTAGCAGCATGATGAGTGGATTTAGGGACGATGACTCTAAGTGAAGTAAGTCACACAGAAAAGGACACTTATCCTAAGATATCACTTATAGAAGGAATGTCAAAATCGCTACACCTGAACTGAATTCCAAAACAGAACACAGTCACACATTTAGAAAACACACTATGGCTGCTTAACGGGAAAGCTGAGGTGGGGCGATGCATAAAACAAGGGTTTGAAATTAGCTCAGATACCGTTCCAGAAGCCAAATATGTAATAGACAAGACCTACTCCCTGCTCAGTGAACTGGACTCAACACCCCCTATTCACCGCCCAAGAATATATCTGACTAGGAAGAGTCTTAAAACCTATGTATTGATATCTCTCTGGAAGTGAATCAAGAGGGTGTAAAGCGGCATAAACACAGCAGGGAAAAGCAGCTAAACCCCATTATAAAAATAGATTACTTCAAAAAAACACCCATAAAACAAAGAGAGTGAAAGAGAGAGAAATTCTTACAAAATCCGTTCAGGGTCTCTGATGCAACCTGGATTGACCATATGTAGACCCACAGCTGGATGAGACATAAGGCTGGACACTCTTGGGGCTGAGACGATTGGTGAGGTTGGGTGAGAAAACGCAGACCCTTTAAAGTAATACTGCGTGGTACCCATGCCATGGGTCCCAAATCTCCAGGTTCAAGGGCATCTTCCTACATCGAAAACATGCCTGAGAAACCCAGAAGATGGTACACCGTGTGATCGGGAAAGCTTTCTAAAACGCACCTCATTTCTCCTCTCCTTGTGCTCGGGTTCGCCATTTCAGCCGATTCACTAACAATCTCCCTACGTGGAGAATCAGCCCAGTTGACCTCCTGTTTCGTACAGGTCGCAATTTGTCCCGAGGATGAACGGGAAGAGGGGGAACCAATGAGAGACTAGCTCTAGGTGTTGGGACAGGCACAGGTCACTCTATTTTCCCATCAGGAAGAAGAATGAACCACAGGCTCAGCCTGCCCCCCGGAACCAGAATAGGGCCTGAAGCAATCCTGAGCTTTTGCAGCCAGCTCCCAAAAAAGCGAGTTGACAAATGGAGCTCAGGGGCACTGAAATTCACAAACCTGCAGAGTTATAAATGATAACTCTCGTCCACAAATATATTGAGGGAAGGCAACGAAGAGGATTTGAAAGCAAGGCAGAATTGCAGGAAACAGATTTCAGGAGGTAGATTCGACTCGCCTTGAAAGCACATGAAAAGCGGCAAAGCGTTGACAATGATGCCCTTGGCCAAAAAGGGCGTATGCGTTTTTTCCTGAATATATTCAGGAAAAAACGCATACGCCCTTTTTGGCCAACCAAGCAAGCCGGAAAGGCAAATCGGCGCTACAAAGAAGTCTGGCTTGCCAGAGGTCAAAAGGGCCATGCTGAAAAAAGTGTAAAAACCGGAAATGCAGGACAGGCCATGGAGACATGGGAGCCTTGCTACGCTGACAGGCGGGGTGGAAATTGCCAACAGCCACTCTGGAGAAGTGTACGGTGCGTCCTGAAACATGTAATAAACACAGCTTAGAGAGCATAGGGCACTTCCACTCATGGGCGTAGAAATCGGGAAACCTAAAAATCAACAAGACACAGGCACCCCAAAGTTTAGGGCTGCTCTGTTTCCAAGAACCTCCACTTCAGTACACCTTAAATATCCCAGGAAAGAGAAAAATGGATAAAGAAGTTGTGGTACTTATGCACAATGGCATATCACTCAGCCATGAAATCAGTGTCATAAGGCTAGTAGCAGCATGATGAGTGGATTTAGGGACGATGACTCTAAGTGAAGTAAGTCACAGAGAAAAGGAAACTTATCCTAAGATATCACTTATAGAAGGAATGTCAAAATCGCTACACCTGAACTGAATTCCAAAACAGAAGAGAGTCACACATTTAGAAAAAACACTATGGCTGCGTAACGGGAAAGGTGAGGTGGGGTGATGCATAAAACAAGGGTTTGAAATTAGCTCAGATACCGTTCCAGAAGCGAAATATGTAATAGACAAGACCTACTCCCTGCTCAGTGAATTGGACTCAACACCCCGTATTCACCGCCCAAGAATATATCTGACTAGGAAGAGTCTTAAAACCTATGTATTGATATCTCTCTGGAAGTGAATCAAGAGGGTGTAAAGCGGCATAAACACAGCAGGGAAAGGCAGCTAAACCCCATTATAAAAATAGATTACTTAAAAAAAAACCCATAAAACAAAGAGAGTGAAAGAGAGAGAAATTCTTACAAAATCCGTTCAGGGGCTCTGATGCAACCTGGATTGACCATATCTAGACCCACAGCTGGATGAGACATAAGGCTGAACACTCTTGGGGCTGAGACGATTGGTGAGGTTGGGTGAGCAAACGCAGACCCTTTAAAGTAATACTGCGTGGTACCCATGCCATGGGTCCCAAATCTCCAGGTTCAAGGGCATCTTCCTACATCGAAAACATGCCTAGGAAACCCAGAAGATGGTACACCGTGTGATCGGGAAAGGTTTCTAAAACGCACCTCATTTCTCCTCTCCTTCTGCTCGGGTTCGCCGTTCCAGCCGCTTCACTAACAATCTCCCTACGTGGAGAATCAGCACCGTTGACCTCCTGTATCGTACAGGTCGCAATTTGTCCCGAGGATGAACGGGAAGCGGGGGAACCAATGAGAGACTAGCTCTAGGTGTTGGGACAGGCACAGGTCACTCTATTTTCCCATCAGGAAGAAGAATGAACCACAGGCTCAGCCTGCCCCCCGGAACCAGAATAGGGCCTGAAGCAATCCTGCGCTTTTGCGGCCAGCTCCCAAAAAAGCGAGTTGACAAATGGAGCTCAGGGGCACTGCAATTCACAAACCTGCAGAGTTATAAATGATAACTCTCGTCCACAAATATATTGAGGGAAGGCAACGAAGAGGATTTGAAAGCAAGGCAGAATTGCAGGAAACCGATTTCAGGAGGTAGATTCGACTCGCCTTGAAAGCACATGAAAAGCGGCAAAGCGTTGACAATGATGCCCTTGGCCAAAAAGGGCGTATGCGTTTTTTCCTGATTATATTCAGGAAAAAACGCATACGCCCTTTTTGGCCAACCAAGCAAGCCGGAAAGGCAAATCAGCGCTACAAAGAAGCCTCGCTTGCCAGCGGTCAAAAGGGCCATGCTGAAAAAAGTGTAAAAACCAGAAATGCAGGACAGGCCATGGAGACATGGGAGCCTTGCTACGCTGATGGGCGGGGTGGAAATTGCCAACAGCCACTCTGCAGAAGTGTACGCTGCGTCCTGAAACATGTAATAGACACAGCTTAGGGAGCATAGGGCACTTCCACTCATGGGCGTAGAAATCGGGAAACTTAAAAATCAACAAGACACAGGCACCCCAAACTTTAGGGCTGCTCTGTTTCCAAGAGCCTCCACTTCGGTACACCTTAAATATCCCAGGAAAGAGAAAAATGGATAAAGAAGTTGTGGTACTTATGCACAATGGCATATCACTCAGCCATGAAATCAGTGTCATAAGGCTAGTAGCAGCATGATGAGTGGATTTAGGGACGATGACTCTAAGTGAAGTAAGTCACAGAGAAAAGGAAACTTATCCTAAGATATCACTTATAGAAGGAATGTCAAAATCGCTACACCTGAACTGAATTCCAAAACAGAAGAGAGTCACACATTTAGAAAAAACACTATGGCTGCGTAACGGGAAAGGTGAGGTGGGGTGATGCATAAAACAAGGGTTTGAAATTAGCTCAGATACCGTTCCAGAAGCGAAATATGTAATAGACAAGACCTACTCCCTGCTCAGTGAATTGGACTCAACACCCCGTATTCACCGCCCAAGAATATATCTGACTAGGAAGAGTCTTAAAACCTATGTATTGATATCTCTCTGGAAGTGAATCAAGAGGGTGTAAAGCGGCATAAACACAGCAGGGAAAAGCAGCTAAACCCCATTAAAAAATAGATTACCTCAAAAAAAAACCCATAAAACAAAGACAGTGAAAGAGAGAGAAATTCTTACAAAATCCGTTCAGGGGCTCTGATGCAACCTGGATTGACCATATCTAGACCCACATCTGGCTGAGACATAAGGCTGGACACTCTTGGGGCTGAGACGATTGGTGAGGTTGGGTGAGCAAACGCATACCCTTTAAAGTAATACTGCGTGGTACCCATGCCACGGGTCCCAAATCTCCAGGTTCAAGGGTATCTTCCTACATCGAAAACATGCCTGGGAAACCCAGAAGATGGTACACCGTGTGATCGGGAAAGGTTTCTAAAACGCACCTCATTTCTCCTCTCCTTGTGCTCGGGTTCGCCATTCCAGCCGATTCACTAACAATCTCCCTACGTGGAGAATCAGCCCAGTTGACCTCCTGTTTCGTACAGGTCGCAATTTGTCCCGAGGATGAACGGGAAGAGGGTGAACCAATGAGAGACTAGCTCTAGGTGTTGGGACAGGCACAGGTCACTCTATTTTCCCATCAGGAAGAAGAATGAACCACAGGCTCAGCCTGCCCCCCGGAACCAGAATAGGGCCTGAAGCAATCCTGCGCTTTTGCGGCCAGCTCCCAAAAAACGAGTTGACAAATGGAGCTCAGGGGCACTGCAATTCACAAACCTGCAGAGTTATAAATGATAACTGTCGTCCACAAATATATTGAGGGAAGGCAACGAAGAGGATTTGAAAGCAAGGCCGAATTGCAGGAAACAGATTTCAGGAGGTAGATTCGACTCGCCTTGAAAGCACATGAAAAGCGGCAAAGCATTGACAATGATGCCCTTGGCCAAAAAGGGCGTATGCGTTTTTTCCTGATTATATTCAGGAAAAAACACATACGCCCTTTTTGGCAAACCAAGCAAGCCGGAAAGGCAAATCAGCGCTACACAGAAGTCTCGCTTGCCAGCGGTCAAAAGGGCCATGCTGAAAAAAGTGTAAAAACCAGAAATGCAGGACAGGCCATGGACACATGGGAGCCTTGCTACGCTGATGGGCGGGGTGGAAATTGCCAACAGCCACTCTGCAGAAGTGTACGCTGCGTCCTGAAACATGTAATAAACACAGCTGAGAGAGCATAGAGCACTTCCACTCATGGGCCTAGAAATCGGGAAACCTAAAAATCAACAAGACACAGGCACCCCAAAGTTTAAGGCTGCTCTGTTTCCAAGAGCCTCCACTTCAGTACACCTTAAATATCCCAGGAAAGCGAAAAATGGATAAAGAAGTTGTGGTACTTATGCACAATGGCATATCACTCAGCCATGAAATCAGTGTCATAAGGCTAGTAGCAGCATGATGAGTGGATTTAGGGACAATGACTCTAAGTGAAGTAAGTCACACAGAAAAGGAAACTTATCCTAAGTTATCACTTGTAGAAGGAATGTCAAAATCGCTACACCTGAACTGAATTCCAAAACAGAACAGAGTCACACATTTAGAAAACACACTATGGCTGCTTAACGGGAAAGCTGAGGTGGGGCGATTCATAAAACAAGGGTTTGAAATTAGCTCAGATACCGTTCCACAAGCCAAATATGTAATAGACAACACCTACTCCCTGCCCAGTGAACTGGACTCAACACCCCCTATTCACCGCCCAAGAATATATCTGACTAGGAAGAGTCTTAAAACCTATGTATTGATATCTCTCTGGAAGTGAATCAAGAGGGTGTAAAGCGGCATAAACACAGCAGGGAAAGGCAGCTAAACCCCATTATAAAAATAGATTACTTAAAAAAAAACCCATAAAACAAAGACAGTGAAAGAGAGAGAAATTCTTACAAAATCCGTTCAGGGGCTCTGATGCAACCTGGATTGACCATATCTAGACCCACAGCTGGATGAGACATAAGGCTGGACACTCTTGGGGCTGAGACGATTGGTGAGGTTGGGTGAGCAAACGCAGACCCTTTAAAGTAATACTGCGTGGTACCCATGCCATGGGTCCCAAATCTCGAGGTTCAAGGGCATCTTCCTACATCGAAAACATGCCTAGGAAACCCAGAAGATGGTACACCGTGTGATCGAGAAAGGTTTCTAAAACGCACCTCATTTCTCCTCTCCTTCTGCTCGGGTTCGCCATTCCAGCCGCTTCACTAACAATCTCCCTACGTGGAGAATCAGCACCGTTGACCTCCTGTTTCGTACAGGTCGCAATTTGTCCCGAGGATGAACGGGAGGCGGGGGAACCAATGAGAGACTAGCTCTAGGTGTTGGGACAGGCACAGGTCACTCTATTGTCCCATCAGGAAGAAGAATGAACCACAGGCTCAGCCTGCCCCCCGGAACCAGAATAGGGCCTGAAGCAATCCTGCGCTTTTGCGGCCAGCTCCCAAAAAAGCGAGTTGACAAATGGAGCTCAGGGGCACTGAAATTCACAAACCTGCAGAGTTATAAATGATAACTCTCGTCCACAAATATATTGAGGGAAGGCAACGAAGAGGATTTGAAAGCAAGGCAGAATTGCAGGAAACAGATTTCAGGAGGTAGATTCGACTCGCCTTGAAAGCACATGAAAAGCGGCAAAGCGTTGACAATGATGCCCTTGGCCAAAAAGGGCGTATGCGTTTTTTCCTGATTATATTCAGGAAAAAACGCATACGCTCTTTTTGGCCAACCAAGCAAGCCGGAAAGGCAAATCGGCGCTACAAAGAAGCCTCGCTTGCCAGCGGTCAAAAGGGCCATGCTGAAAAAAGTGTAAAAACCAGAAATGCAGGACAGGCCATGGAGACATGGGAGCCTTGCTATGTTGATGGGCGGGGTGGAAATTGCCAACAGCCACTCTGGAGAAGTGTACGCTGCGTCCTGAAACATGTAATAAACACAGCTTAGAGAGCATAGGGCACTTCCACTCACGCGCGTAGAAATCGGGAAACCTAAAAATCAACAAGACACAGGCACCCCAAAGTTTAGGGCTGCTCTGTTTCCAAGAACCTCCACTTCGGTACACCTTAAATATCCCAGGAAAGAGAAAAATGGATAAAGAAGTTGTGGTACTTATGCACAACGGAATATCACTCAGCCATGAAATCAGTGTCATAAGGCTAGTAGCAGCATGATGAGTGGATTTAGGGACGATGACTCTAAGTGAAGTAAGTCACACAGAAAAGGACACTTATCCTAAGATATCACTTATAGAGGGAATGTCAAAATCGCTACACCTGAACTGAATTCCAAAACAGAACAGAGTCACACATTTAGAAAACACACTATGGCTGCTTAACGGGAAAGGTTAGGTGGGGTGATGCATAAAACAAGGGTTTAAAATTAGCTCAGATACCGTTCCAGAAGCCAAATATGTAATAGACAAGACCTACTCCCTGCTCAGTGAACTGGACTCAACACCCCCTATTCACCGCCCAAGAATATATCTGACTAGGAAGAGTCTTAAAACCTATGTATTGATATCTCTCTGGAAGTGAATCAAGAGGGTGTAAAGCGGCATAAACACAGCAGGGAAAAGCAGGTAAACCCCATTATAAAAATAGATTACTTTAAAAAACCCCATAAAACAAAGACAGTGAAAAAGAGAGAAATTCTTACAAAATACGTTCAGGGGCTCTGATGCAACCTGGATTGAACATATCTAGACCCACAGCTGGATGAGACATAAGCCTGTACACTCTTGGGGCTGAGAGGATTGGTGAGGTTGGCTGAGCAAACGCAGACCCTTTAAAGTAATACTGCGTGGTACCCATGCCATGGGTCTCAAATCTCCAGGTTCAAGGGCATCTTCCTACATCGAAAACATGCCTGGGAAACCCAGAAGTTGGTACACCGTGTGATCGGGAAAGGTTTCTAAAACGCACCTCATTTCTCCTCTCCTTGTGCTCAGGTTCGCCATTCCAGCTGCTTTACTAACAATCTCCCTACTTGGAGAATCAGCACCGTTAACCTCCTGTTTCGTACATGTTGCAATTTGTCCTGAGGATGAACGGGAAGAGGGGGAACCAATGAGAGACTAGCTCTAGGTGTTGGGACAGGCACAGGTCACTCTATTTTCCCATCAGGAAGAAGAATGAACCACAGGCTCAGCCAGCCCCCCGGAACCAGAATAGGGCCTGAAGCAATCCTGCGCTTTTGCGGCCAGCTCCCAAGAAAGCGAGTTGACAAATGGAGCTCAGGGGCACTGCAATTCACAAACCTGCAGAGTTATAAATGATAACTCTCGTCCACAAATATATTGAGGGAAGGCAACGAAGAGGATTTGAACGCAAGGCAAAATTGCAGGAAACAGATTTCAGGTAGTAGATTCGAGTCGCCTTTAAAGCACATGAAAAGCGGCAAAACATCGACAATGATGCCCTTGGCCAAAAAGGGCGTATGCGTTTTTTCCTGAGTATATTCAGGAAAAAACGCATACGCCCTTTTTGGCCAACCAAGCAAGCCAGAGAGGCAAATCAGCACTACAAAGAAGTCTCACTTCCCATAGGTCAACAGGGCCGTGGTGAAAAAAGCGTAAAAACCAGAACTGCAGGACAGGCCATTGAGAAAAGGGAGCCTTGTTATGCTGATAAGAGGGAGTAATTTGGCAACAGCCACTCTGGAGAAGTGTACGGTGTTTCCTAAAACATGTAAAAAACAGAGCTACAGAGCATAATACACTTCCACTCATGTTCGTATAAATTGGGAAAAGCAAAAATCGACAGGACACAGGCACCCCAAAGTTTAGGGCTGCTCTTTTTCCAAGAACCTCCACTTCGGTACACCTTAAATATCCCAGGAAAGAGAAAAATGGATAAAGAAGTTGTGGTACTTATGTACAATGGAATATCACTCAGCCATGAAATCAATGCCATAAGCCTAGTAGCCGCATAATGAGTGGATTTAGGTACGATGATTCTAAGTGAAAGAAGTCACACAGAAAAAGAAACTTATAACATATCACTTATAGAGGGAATGTAAAAATCGCAACACATGAACTGAATTACAAAACAGAAACGGAGTCACACATTTAAAAAACAAAATTATGTCTGCTAAAGGAGAAAGGTGGGGTGGGGTGATGCAAAAACCAGGAGGTTGAAATTCGCACAGATACTGTTCCATAAACAAAATAAGTGATAGACAGGACCTACTGTATAGCTCAAAGTGCTGGGCTCAGCACACTTTTGTCAATGGAAAAGGATATATAAGACTGGTAAGAATCTGTAAAAGAATTTATTGATGTCTCTCTTTAAGTGAGTCAACTGAATAAATGTAGAGCAGCAAGAAACACAGTATTGAAAATCAGCTATACCCCATTATAAAATTAAATAACAAGAACAAAAAAAGGACAGTGAGAGAGAGAAATTTTTACAAAATTTGTTCAGTGGCTGTGATGCAACCTGGACTGACCACATCTAGACACACAGCTGGATGGGACCTAAGGCTGTACACTCTTCGGTCTGAGAGGCTTGGTGAGCATGCGACAGCAAATGCAGCCCTTTTAGAGTAATACTGCCTGGCCCCCATTCCATGGGTCCCATATCTCCAGGTGCAGGGGACCCTTCCTACAGCTAAAACATGCATGGAACATCCAGAGGATGGTACACCTTCTGATCGGGAAGAGTTTGGAAAAGTCACCTCATCTCCACGTCTCCTGGTATTCTGGTCCCCCCTCCAACTCCTTTCCTTAGAGTCTCCCCACTTTGGGAAGGCAGCACACTCAACAGCCAGTTTTGCACAGCTTGGAATTTTCCGGCTGAAGAAGGGGAATGGGGGGATGGAATGAGACACAAGCCCTAGATGTTTGGACAGGCATATGCCACTCTAGTTTCCCAATCTGGAAGAAGAATTTCCCTATCCTTCAGGTGCCCCAGTAACCGGAATGGGTGTGTAGAAATCCTGCCCCTTTGTGGCTGCTTCCCTAAACAACAAGGTGAAAACCGGTGCTCAGGGGCACTGCAATTCACAGACATGCAGGGTTCTAATTGACACCTCTAATGGAGTCATTTTTTCAGCCAAGTATTCCTAAAGGACTTGTAAGCAAGCAGAATTGAAAGAAAGGGATTTCAAGAGGTAGTTTGCGTTCGCCATTAAAGCACATGCAAAGCTGCTGAACATCGCCAAAGATGCAGTTGGCCAAAAAGGCCGTATGCGTTATTCCTTAATATATTCAGGAAAAAGCCTTACTCACTTTTTGGCCAACAAAACAGGCAGGCAGTGCAAATCAGTACTACAAAGAGGTATCACTTCGCACCAGTCAGAATGGCCAACCTCACAAAGTTTAAAACCTGAAATGCAGGACAGGGCGTGGAGAAAAGGGAACGCTGACAAGCTGATGGTGGGAATGTAAATTGCTAACAGCCACTCTGGAGAAGTGGATGGTGATTCCTTAAAAATCTAAAAAACAGAGCTTCATAGCATATGGCGCTTCCACTCCTGGTCCTGTATCTTGGAAAAAACATACACTGACAGAACCCAGGCACTCCAACCTTTATGCAGCCGTGTTTACAAGAGCTTCTACTTGGAAGCTACCTAAAAGTCCTTGGAAGGAAAACTGGATAAAGAAATTATGGTGCATATGTACCAGGGAATATTACTCAGCCATGAAATGAATGAAATAAGGCCATTTGCAGCCACTTGGAAGGACCTTTATACATTCATACTAAGTGTTATAAATCAGACAATGATAACTATCATATGATATTACTTATTGGTGGAATCTAAAAATTGATACAAAGGTACTATCCTACAACACAGAAACAGAGTCCCAGACTTAGAACACAAACTTATGGTTACCAAACTGGAAAGGTGTGTTGGAGGCATAAATCATGAGGTTGGAGTTAGTATATACATAATTACAGAGAGAAAACTTGTAATCAGCGTGGACCTGCTGTAGAGCACTTGGAACTCTTCTCAACACCCTTTAGCAACCTCAATGGGAAAATAATTCTAAAAAGAATATATAGTCATCTCTGTATAAATGAATCATGTTGGTGTATATCAAAAACGAACACAAAATAGTAAATCAACTATACTCCATTATAAATTTAAAATTAAATTACAGAAAAGAAAAATGATCACTAAATTTGTTTAGTCGCAGTGAACGTGCTAGTGTCACATCCCTGGACACAGACCCAATTTGGTCCCAAGGCTGAACAGTTGTGGGCCTGAGGACCTCGGGAGTATATGCCAGCTAATTCGCCCCCCTTGAACCTGTAATACCTGGTCCCCTCTGCATGGGATCACAATCTCCAGATCTAAGTGTGCCCTCATACTACTAAACCAACCCTCTGACACCCAAAGGATGCTGGACTCTCTGGGCCGGATGACATTTGGAAAATCACCTGCTCTCAACATATCCTGGTGTTTGGGTTCCGACCTCCAGACTTCTTCATTAGGGTCATCCCACTCTGCAAGACAGCACCCTCAACAGGTGATTTTGCAGGGGTTTGTATTTGTTCGGGGGATGAAGGGTAAGGGGGAAGAAGGAATGGGACAGAAGCCCTTACATGTTTGGTCAGGCACATTCCACTCTAATTTAAAACACAGGAACAGGACTTGCCCTACATCTAAGGTTGTGTCAGTAACCAGACAGGGACAGTAGAAATCCTGCCGCCTTCTGTTTCCCATAACAACAACTCTAAAAACTGGACCTTATAGGCACTTCATATTCACAATGCCTGGGGAGCTGTAAATGACAACAGCCCTCAAAAAATGTCTTGGGGTAGGTAATCGAAATAGACTTCAAAACAAGGCAACCTTTCAATAACCCTTTTTCAAGGGGTAAATTTTACTCACACTGTTCAAAAAAAAAAAGCACATATGAAGATGCTCACCACTGCTTTGTGTTAGACAAATGCAAATCAGATGTACAAAGAAGTATCACCTGGAACCACTCAGAATAGCCATCATCACAGTGTCTACAAACACGAAATGCTTCAGATGGTGTGAGAAAAAGAGAAACCTACTACTTATTATTATTATTTTTAATCTGCGTTGGGCGTTCATTGCTGCACGTGGCTTTTCTCTAGCTACAGCAAGCGGGAGCTATTCATCGTTGTGGTATGAAGCCTTCTCTTTGCGGTGGCTTCTCTTGCTGTGGAGCACAGGCTCTAGGTACACAGGCTTCAGTAGTTGTGGCTCGTGGGCTCTAGATCACAGACTCAGTAGTTATGGTGCACAGGCTTACTTGCTCTGTGGCATGTGAGATCTTCCCGGGCCAGGGCTCGAACCTGTGTCCCCTGAACTGGCAGACAGATTCTTAACCACTGCACCACCAATACTATGCTATCGGTGGCAATGTCAATTGGTAACAGGCACTATGGAGCACAGAATGGAGGTTACCAGAGTAAGGGGAGGTGGGAGGGATAAATTGGAAATTGAGATTGACATATACACACCACTATATATAAAAGAGATAACAAATAAGGGCTTACTGTATAGCACAGGGAACTCTACTCAATACTCTGTAATGTCCTGTATGGGAAAGGAATCCAAAAAGGATTGGATATATGTATAACTGCTTCACTCTGCTGTGCAGCAGAAAGTAACACAACATTGTAAATCAACTATACTCCAAAAACATTGAAATTGAAATGAAATGAAATAAAATAAAATAAAATAGAGCTACCAGATGATCCAGCAAGTTCACTCCTGTGCGCATATCTGGAGGAAAGCATAAATCGAAAAGACACATCTTCCCCAATGTTCACTGCAACACTCTTTACAATAGCGAAGACATGGAAGCAACCAAAATGTCCATCAACATGAATATAGGTAAAGAATATGTGATACATATATATAATGGAATATGACTCAGCCATAAAATAGAAGAAAATAATGCCAATTGCAGTAACATGGATGGGCCTAGAGATGATTGTACTAAGTGAAGTAAGTCAGACAAATATTGTATGATACCACTTCTAGGTGGAAGCTAAAAATTGATACAAATGAACTAACTTACAAAACAGAGGCAGACTCACAGACTTGGAAAACAAACTTATGGTTACCAAAGGGGAAAGGTGGGGGGTAGGGATAAATCAGGAACTTGGGGTAAACATACGAATACTACTATATATAACATAGATAAGCAACAAGGACCTACTGTATAGCACAGGGAACTCTACTCAATATTCTGGGAATACCTTTATCAGAAAAGAATCTGAAAAAGAATGAATATATGCATATGTGTAGCTGAATCACTTGCTGTGAAGCTGAAATGAACACAACATTGTAAATCAACTATACTCCAATAAAATTTAAATTACAAAGTAAAGAAAATCAGCTATATTTCAAAAGAAAAAAAAAGAATTCCCATCTATTTTTATGGCTTGATAGCTTACTTTTTTAGTGCTCAATATTATCCCATTCCCAGAATATATTAATACTATATCATTTCATTCACCTATTGGAGGACACCTTAGTTTCATTCACATTTTGGCAGTATTGAATTAGGTGCTATAAATATCCATATGCAGGGTTTCATCTGGAAGTATGTTTTAAACTACTTTCAGTAAATATCCATGAAAACACTTGCCAGATTGTACAGTAAGGGAATGTTCAATATTATAGCAAGTGTCAATCAGACTACCAAAGTAGCTGTATTATTTTTCATTTCCACCAATAACAAATGACATTTCCTATTGTTCCACATCTCCTACAGAATTTGTTCTTGTCATTGTTCACATTTTAGCCATTCTAAGTGTTACATAGTGGTATGTAATTGTATTTTTAATTTGCTTTTTCATGGCAGCATGTAATCTGGATTATTCTTCTGTATACTTATATGCATATGTCTGTTTTCTTTGGTGAGGTGTCCATAAAGTATATTGGTCCACATTTTATTTAGGTTGCTTTCATTTTTTTCTACCCAATCTGTATTTGTTTTATTTATTTTCGTGCCTTATTGCATTAGCAAGGACTTGCAGTAAAATATGGAAAAGGAGTCATGAAAGGGGACATCCTTGCTTTTACCTGAACTTAGTGGAAAAGCTTCATGTTTTTGACCATTAATCATGATGTAAGATAAAAGTTTCCTGTACATCTTTGTTATCAACTTGAGAAAGCTCCAGTCTATTTCTTTAACTGAGAGTTTTTATGAAGAATGGGTGTTAGATTTTTTCAAAGGTCTTCTGAATCTATTGATATGCTAATGATTGTCTTTAGGGTGTTGATATGATGGATATAATTATTTGATTTTAGAATGTTGAACCAGCCTTTCATACCTGGGATTAATCCCTCTCATTCATGATATAAAATTCTCTCAAAATATTGTTGGATTCAATTTGGTAATATTTTGTTGAGGATTTTTGCATTGATGTTCCTGAGAGATATTGGTCAGTTTTCTTTACTATTCATATGTTCCTCTGAGTTTGGATGTTGTGGATTTAGTGACAGACATTCATTTGGGGAGATTCTCAGTCATTTTGTAAAAATATTTTCTGTTCTTTGTTATCTTTATTCTCCTCCTGCTATACCCGTTATGTATAGGTCACAGCATTTTTCATTGTTCCACAATTATTGATTACTCTGTTCTGTTGATTTCTTTCCTGCCCATTTTCTCTTTTCTTTTGAGATTTAAAGGTTTCTCTTGATATGTCTTCAAGCTCACAGATATTTCTCCTCAGCCAGCTCTTTGACTGCTAAAACAAAATACGAGAGACTTGGTATTTTATAAACAACAGAATATTTTTGTTTTCTCATAATTGCTGAGGCTGAAAAGTTCAAGAACAAGTTACCAGGGGCTTCCCTGGTGGTGCAGTGGTTAAGAATCTGCCTACCAATAAAGGGGACAAGGGTTCGAGCCCTGGTCTGGGAAGATCCCACATGCCATGGAACAACTAAGCCTGTGCACCACACATACTGAACCTGTGCCCTAGAGCCCACAGGCCACAACTACTGAGCCCGTGAGCCACAACTACTGAAACCCGCACGCCTAGAGCCCGTGCTCTGCAACAAGAGAAGCCACCCAATGAGAAGCCTGCACACTGCAACAAAGACCCAACACAGCCAAAAAATTAATTAATTATCTAATTAATTTTTTTAAAAAATAGAACAAGGTGCCAGCTGACTTAGTGTCTGGAGAGGGACCAATTTCTGGTTCATAATGTGGGTCTTCTCGCTCGGCAATGAAATCATCGAATGGGCATAAGATCTTCTGTGTCCTACATTTATTATGTCACTAATCTCATGTTTGAGGTCTCTGGTCTCATGACCTAATCACCTCCCAAAAGCCCCACCTCCTAATACCACCAATATGGGAGCTGGGTTTCAAAATTTTAAAATTAGAGGTACAAAATATTTACACCATAACAGGGACAACAGAGTTAACTGATTTTTTCTTTCATGTTAAAGGTTTGCACATTTACATTTATTATATAATCCCAAAACCCTTGTTTTTTTTTAAGATTCTTTTTCCATATACGCCAGTACAGACCACTGAGTAGAGTTCCCTGTGCTATAAAGCAGGTCTTTATCAATACTTATCTATTTTATATATAGTAGTGTGTATATGTCAGTCACAATCTCCCAATTTATCCCTTCCCCACTTATCCCCTGGTAACCATAAGTTTGTTTTCTATATCCATGACTCTATTTCTGTTGTGTAAATAAGTTCATTTGTACCTTTTATTTCTTTTTTAGATTCCTCATATAAGCAATATCATATGATATCTGTCTTTCTGTGTCTGACTTTCTTCACTCAGTATAACAATCTCTAGGTCCCTCCATGTTGCCACAAAACCCTTAATTGTTAAGGATAACTCTCAATTTTTTCCAGTATCATCAGCAATTCTTTCTGGCAGACACATGATAACACTTTTTAAACAGGGATATTGAGACCAAGGCTCCTGACCTGCAAACAAACAAAACATCATTCATATAGTGAAAACTTTGCACATCGAAGGATGAAAGCACTTGGTCTAAATCCCTTTGCATCCACTGCTGACAGAGGGCAGAGGAGTTTGACTCACTAATCTTCCTTACGTGCACTTCTTCC
This sequence comes from Eubalaena glacialis, assembly GCF_028564815.1. NCBI lineage: Eukaryota > Metazoa > Chordata > Mammalia > Artiodactyla > Balaenidae > Eubalaena > Eubalaena glacialis. Next base: position 78,440,759 of record NC_083727.1, on the reverse strand, counting down.
TAATGGGGTATTCCATCTAAAACTTATAAGAAGCGGGAATCCATCATGGATCACACCAATCTCTACTACAGATTCTGAAGCAGCAAAAAAAAAAAAAAAAAATGATGAATCCATCCAAAGGGTTCTGTCCACATTGTTACAACTGTTTCCCTCGCACTGTGAACCCTTTTCAAACCCTATCACTTGAACCTATTTTTATTTTTTTCAACAAAAATAACGTTAATCTGCAGTCAGACACTCCAGTAATATTACACTATCCCTTGTGCAAGTATGTAGGGATTTGAGGAGCTATGGGAGGCTATCATGAGAGGTTGCCTAGAGTAATTAGGACATTTCATTTAATGTTGGCTCTTCTCCCTAAGATGTCTGCTGTCCTCTTCTTTTTGTAGCTACTAGCATTGAGAAAGTGACCAAGATAAGGCCCTTCTCTTTTACTGCCCATGAATGCAGCTGTGATTATCCCCACAGAACTTGGTGTTTCCAGAAGCCCCTGAACCTACTGATCCTCCATGCATGGCATGACATAGATAAGGATGGTGACGTGTATCCTTGTATAGAGCATGTTATAAAATTTTCGACTCTTCCCTTCCTCATAATTCCAAAGAATAGATTTCTTTGGATTTCTGCTTAATGCTGCTGGAGTTGGTACATAAGTTGAGGGAGGTATCAGGGCACACCAAAACAGAGGGTAACTGCACAGAAAATACAAGCAGGTACATTTCTGTGTAGTTTCAAGCAGCTTATTTACTATATCAACCATGGTGACATGTTGACCCTTCCTCTTTCTACTAGTAGTACAACAAACATAAAGGATATTTAGGCTGCTTGTTTTATCCCCACCTCTCACAATTGATCTGCATTAACATATAGGACAATGAAGGGCCCTTTCTACCATCTTAACCAATATTTGAGAACTAGAAAATGTCCAGATTTTTCTGGGGATTATTTTCATATTCCCCAATCAGGCCTATGAAGGAATCTTACCTATTGTGTTTAATGAAGTCATATCTCTGACGGCATTCCATCATCAACAAAACTGGAAAGAAATTTGAAGGGTCTTCGATTTTACCATATTTGAAATAACAATGTTTTAGCCTGACATGTTTTTGGATTTTAGAAAAAAATATTTTAAATGAGACAAAAAATCATTTTTATGACACAAAAAGACAGCAATAGTTTTACATTTTTATCTGTTCCACTTGCACACAAGTGTCTCATGGGGTTATGTAAAGCACTCCTGTTGGGTGCTGTGCATGGTGCAAGTATGGATTAAAGATTAGGAATCTTAAGCTTCAGTCACCTGAAACATTTAAATTAGGATGCAAGCAATCCTGTCCAACATTTGAACAGAGCAAGACACTCTCTTTATTTTATTTGTCAGGTAATTAATCTGTCTGTTCCCCAAGGAGAGAAACAACTGGCATCTTCCATTAATGTGTTGTACAAAAATCTTTGAACAGAGTGCAAGCAGAGGCTGATACAAGATGTGAAAAAAAAAATGAGAGACCCTTGTGGCGTTTTCTCCTAACTTATTGCAATCTCCCATGTAAAATGTGAGAATAATCAATCTTCTGAGGAAAAAGGCCCAAGGAAGGTTTTTGCTTCTGTGGAATAATGGGATTGCTAAAGATTTCAGGAGGCAAGATGAATTAGTGAGAATGACCATGAGAAATCAGAGAAAAGTCAGATCCAAGGATGAAGTGATGTTTACCACTGTGAATCAATGAGAAGTAGGAGCAAATGAAAAGAAAGCTGAATACAACATTTTCTGAATAAATGTAACCTTTCAGCTGTCATAGAAAAATTAATACTCACTATGATACAACATATTTAGTTTAGAAAGTTAACTTAAATTTAAAGCTTAATAATTACATTTATTGAAGAAACGAAAACATATTTGTGGTTTAGAATAAACAATGTGTTCTGCTACAGATAAGAAGACTACATAAATAAATAGAAATAAGACTAAATAAATAAATAAATAAAGAGGAAAATAACAAATTAGATGTTATTAACATTAAAAACTGACATTCATCTAAAGAAAGAGAAGGAGAGACAGAAAGAGAGAAGAACTCATATCAAGCATGTATTAAAAACTCCTAAATAAGAAATCTTCAGATGTTAAAAAAAAAAAAGAAGTCTTCAATAAGAAGATAATGGAATAGCAAATGGGGAAAATATACCAAAAGATATTTCAAAAAAGAGAGTACAGAATGTTAAGTAAACATATCAAAAGATGCTTGGCTTCTTAGTAGTCAATTAAATGCAAAAACGTGATACCTGGAATTATAACTCACCAACCAGAAAGTTCAAATGAAAATGACAGATATTATCAAGTTTGACAAGAATGTGTATAATCCTTGAATCTCATTCACTGCTGCTGAAGATGAAAAATCATACAAATGTTTTGAAAATATTTAGAAATATCTAACAAGATAAACACAAGAAAGCTACGACTCGAAAATTTTACTACTACATGTATACTGAACAATAATTTATACACACACCACCAAAGCTCAAGTTCTAGAATTTATATACCAGTGCTGTTCTCAATAGACACAAACTGAAAATCACTCATATTGTAATACACATTGGAATAAATTAATTAATAGTTAAATATTTACACTATGGAATTCTATGCAACAGTGGCAATGCATGATCACAACAACAGGCAACCATATAGGCATATTCACAAACAACATAAAATAAAAAAGCCCAATCCAAAAGTGATTTTACTGTGCCATAACATTTATATAAAATACAAAATACAGGTAAAGTTATCTTTTTGTTAGATACCAGGACAATATTAAACCTTAAGGGGAGTCACTAGAATGGGACCAGGGGGCCTCTGAGTATCCGGCAATTTTCTGTGTCTTTATCTAGAAGCTATGTATAGAGTGTATTCAGATGCTGAATTTTCTGAAATTTGTCATTTCCTTACAAACCATGCATGTTTTAGTTGTTTTTTATACATAACAAAAAGTAAAAAAGATAGACTAGGGAAGGTAATTATATTAGCACTTTAATATCCATGCTTTTCAAGGTGGAAGTGAAAGGTATTAAATACTTGACATTGTGATTACTTCTTAAAAGTAAGGTGAAAATTTGAGGTTAATAAATGAGACATACTTCTTCATATATAATCCTCAAAGAGGAGGGGTAGAAATGAGTATTATTTTTTTTCTTTAATACAGAATCGTTAAGATAGAAAATAATGAAAACAGACTAGGTTTAAAAAAGAACACACTGGACTTCCCTGGTGGCACAGTGGGTAAGAATTTGCCTGCCAATGCAGGGAACAGGGGTTCAATCCCTGGTCTGGGAAGATCCCACATGCCACAGAGCAACTAAGCCCATGTGCCACAACTACTGAGCCTGTGCTCTAGAGCCTGCAAGCAACAACTATTGAGCCTGCATGACACAACTACTGAAGCCCATGCACCTAGAGCCCATACTCCACAACAAGAGAAACTACCGCAAGGGGAAGCCCGTGCACCACAACGATGAGTAACCCCTGCTTGACACAACTAGAGAAACCCTGTGCAGCAACGAAGACCCAATGCAACCAAAAATAAATAAAATTAAATCTTTTGACTTCTGAGATGACTCACTCACGTGGCTGTAGGTAAGAGGCCTCAGTTCCTTGCCACATGGATCTCTCCTTACGGCTGCTTGAGTGTCCTCATGACATGGCAGCTGGCTTACCCCAGGATGAGTGATCTAGTAGAAACCAAAGCAGAAGCTGCAATGTCTTTTATAACTTTGGAAGCTGCACTTTGTCATTTCTGCAATTTCTTATTAGTTAAACAGTCAACCCTTTTCAAGTGCGAGGAGCCACACAGGTACATGAAGACTGGGAGACAATTAGGGGATAATTAGGGCCATCTTGGAAGCTGGCTACCAAAGTGGCTGACTAGCCGAAATCTGAATTTTGTTTTCTTCACTTCTGGAGAGAAAATGGTCAGTGAATCTCATTGGTGGTCTTTGAGATGTACCAAAGCTACCTCTTGCTCTCACCCCCAGCCGTGTGGCTGACAGGGTCTTGGTGCTCCAGCCGGGTGTCAAGCCTGTGCCTCTGAGGTGGAAGAGCCGAGTTCAGGACATTGGTCTACCAGAGACCTCCGGCACCTTGTAATATCAAATGGCGAAAGCTCTCCCAGAGATATCCGTCTCAACGCTAAGACCCAGCTCCACTCAGAGACCAGCAAGATCCAGTGCTGGACATCCCATGCCAAACAACTAGCAAGACAGGAATGCAGGCCCACCCATTAGCAGAGAGGCTGCCGAAAATCACAATAAGGTCACAGACACCCCCAAACACACCACCAGATGCGGATCTGTCCACCAGAAAGACAAGATCCAGACACACCCACCAGAACACAGGCACCAGTCCCCTCCATCAGAAAGCCTACACAACCCACTGAACCAACCTTAGCCACTGGGGGCAGACACCAAAAACAACGGGAACTACGAATCTGCAGCCTCTGAAAAGGAGACCCCAAACACAGTCCCCAAAGCCAAATGAGAAGACACAGAAACACACAGCAGATGAAGGAGCAAGGTAAAAACCCACCAGACCAAACAAATGTAGAGGAACTAGGCAGTCTACCTGAAAAAGAATTCAGAGTAATGATAGTAAAGATGATCCCAAATCTTGGAACTGGAATGGAGAATAGACAAGAAACGTTTAACAAGGACCTAGAAGAACTAAAGAGCAAACAAACAATGATGAACAACACAATAAATGGAATTAAAAATTCTCTAGAAGGAAACAATAGCAGAATAACTGAGGCAGAAGAAGGATGAATGACCTGGAAGATAAAATAGTGGAAATAACTACTGCAAAGCAGAATAAAGAAAAAAGAATGAAAAGAACTGAGGACAATCTGAGACACCTCTGGGACAACATTAAATGCACCAACATTCGAATATAGGGGTCCCAGAAGTAGAGGAGAAAAAGAAAGACACTGAGAAAATATTTAAAGAGATTATAGTTGAAAACTTCCCTAATATGGGAAAGGAAATCGTTAATCAAGTCCAGGAAGTGCAGAGAGTCCCATACAAGATAAACCCAAGGAGAAACATGCCAAAACATATATTAATCAAACTATCAAAAATTAAATACAAAGAAAAAATATTAAAAGCAGCAAGGGAAAAACAACAAATAACATACAAGGGAATCCCCATAAGGTTAACAGCTGAACTTTCAGCAGAAACTCTGCAAGCCAGAAGGGACTGGCAGGACATATTTAAAGTAATGAAAGGGGAAAAGCTACAACCAAGATTACTCGACCCACCAAGGATCTCGTTCAGATTCGACAGAGAAATTAAAACCTTTACAGACAAGCAGAAGCTAAGAGAATTCAGCACCACCAAACCCGCTTTACAACAAATGCTAAAGGAACTTCTCTAGGCAGGAAACACAAGAGAAGGAAAAGACCTACAATAAGAAACCCAAAACAATTAAGAAAATAGTAATAAGAACATACATATCAATAATTACCTTAAATGTAAATGGATTAAATGCTCCAACGAAAAGACATAGACTGGCTGAATGGATCCGAGAACACGACCGGTATGTATGTGGTCTACAAGAGACCCACTTCAGACATAGGGACACATACAGATGGAAAGTGAGGGGATGGAATAAGATATTCCATGCAAATGGAAATCAAAAGAAAGCTAGAGTAGCAATTCTCATATCAGACAAAAAAGACTTTAAAATAAAGACTATTACAGGAGACAAAGAAGGACACTACATAATGATCAAGGGATCAATCCAAGAGGAAGATATAACAATTGTACATATTTATGCACCTAACATAGGAGCACCTCAATACATAAGGCAAATGCTAACAGCCATAAAAGGGGAAATCGACAGTAACACAATCATAGTAGGGGACCTTAGCACCCCTCTTTCACCAATGAACAGATCATCCACAATGAAAATAAATAAGGAAACACAAGCTTTAAATGATACATTAAACAAGATGGACTTAATTGATATTTATAGGACATTCCATCCAAAAACAACAGAATACACTTTTTCTCAAGTGCTCATGGAACATTCTCCAGGATAGATCATATCTTGGGTCACAAATCAAGCCTTGGTAAATTTAAGAAAATTGAAATCGTATCAAGTATCTTTTCCGACCACAATGCTATCAGACTAGATATCAATTACAGGAAAAAATCTGTAAAAAAATAGAAACACATGGACGCTAAACAATACACTACTTAATAACCAAGACATCACTGAAGAAATCAAAGAGGAAATAAAAAAAATACCTAGAAACAAATGACAATGAAAACATGAAAACCCAAAACCTATGGGATGCAGCAAAAGCAGTTCTAAGAGGGAAGTTTATAGCAATACAATCCTACCTCAAGAAACAAGAAACATCTCAAATAAACAAGTTAACCTTACACCTAAAGCAATTAGAGAAAGAAAGGAAAAAAAAAACCCAAAGTCAGCAGAGGAAAGACATCATAAAGATCAGACCAGAAATAAATGAAAAAGAAATGAAGGAAACCACAGCAAAGATCAAAAGAACTAAAAGCTGGTTCTTTGAGAAGATAAACAAAATTGATAAACCATTAGCCAGACTCATCAAGCAAAAAAGGGAGACGACTCAAATCAATAGAATTACAAATGAAAAAGGAGAAGTAACAACTGACACTGCAGAAATACAAAGGATCATGAGAGATTACTGCAAGCAACCATATGCCAATAAAATGGACAACCTGGAAGAAATGGACAAATTCTTAGAAAAGCACAACCTTCCAAGACTGAACCAGGAAGAAATAGAAACTACAAACAAACCAATCCCAAGCGCTGAACTTGAGACTGTGATTAAAAATCTTCCAACAAACAAAAGCCCAGGACCAGATGGCTTCACAGGCAAATTCTATCAAACATTTAGAGAAGAGTTAACACCTATCCTTCTCAAACTCTTCCAAAATATAGCAGAGGGAGGAACCCTCCCAAACTTATTCTATGAGACCACCATCTCCCTGACACCAAAACCAGACAAAGATGTCACAAAGAAAGAAAACTACAGGCCAATATCACTGATGAACATAGCTGCAAAAATCCACTGCACAATACTAGCAAACAGAATCCAACAGCGCCTTAAAAGGATCATACACCATGATCAAGTGGGGTTTATCCCAGGGATGCAAGGATTCTTCAATACATGCAAATCAATGTGATACACCATATTAAAAAACTGAAGGATAAAAACCATATGGTCATCTCAATAGATGCAGAAAATGCTTTTGACAATATTAAACACCCATTTATCATAAAAACCCTCCAGAAAGTAGGCATAGAGGGAACTTTCCTCAACATAATAAAGGCCATATATGACAAACCCACAGCCAGCATCGTTCTCAATGGTGAAAAAATGAAACCATTTCCACCAAGATCAGGAACAAGACAAGGTTGCCCACTCTCACCACTATTATTCCACACACTTCTGGAATTTTTAGCTACAGCAATCAGAGAAGTAAAAGAAATAAAAGGAATCCAAATCGGAAAAGAAGAAGTTAAGCTCTCACTGTTTGCAGATGACATGATACTATACATAGAGAATCCTAAAGATGCTACCAGAAACCTACTAGAGTTAATCAATGAATCTGGTAAGGTTGCAGGATACAAAATTAATGTACAGATATCTCTTTCATTCCTATACACTAAAGATGAAAAATCTGAAAGAGAAATTAAGGAAACACTCCCATTTACCACTGCAACAAATAGAATAAAATACCTAGGAATAAACCTACCTAAGGAGACGAAAGACGTTTACTCAACAAACTATAAGACACTGATGAAAGAAATCAAAGATGACACAAACAGATACAGAGATATACCATGTTCTTGGATTGGAAGAATCAACATTGTGAAAATGACTCTACTACCCAAAGCAATCTACAGATGCAATGCAATCCCTATCAAACTACCAATGGACTTTTTCAGAGAACTAGAACAAAAAACTTTCACAATTTGTATGGAAACACAAAAGACCCCGAACAGCCAAAGCAATCTTGAGAAGAAAAACAGAGCTGGAGGAATCAGGCTCCCTGACTTCAGACAATACTACAAAGCTACAGTAGTCAAGACAGTACGGTACTGGCACAAAAACAGAAATATAGATCAATGGAACAGGAGAGAAAGCCCAGACATAAACCCATACACATATGGTCACCTTATTTTTGATAAAGGAGGCAAGAATATACAATGGAGAAATCACAGCCTCTTCAATAAGTGGTGCTGGGAAAACTGGACAGCTACAGGTAAAAGAATGAAATTAGAAGACTCCCTAACACCATACACAAAAAATAAACTCAAAATGGATTAAAGACCTAAATGTAAGGCCAGACACTATCAAACTCTTAGAGGAAAACATAGGCAGAACACTCTATGACATCAATCACAGCAAGATCCTTTTTGACCCACCTCCTAGAAAACGGAAATTAAAAAGAAACATAAACAAATGAGACCTAAGGAGACTTAAAAGCTTTTGCACAGCAAAGGAAAACGTAAACAAGACGAAAAGGCCACCCTCAGAATGGGAGAAAATAGTTGCCAACGAAGCAGCTGACAAAGGATTAATCTCCAAACTTTACAAGCAGCCCATGCAGCTCAATATCAAAAAAAAAACAAACAACCCAATCCATAAATGGGCAGAAGACCTAAATAGACATTTCTCCAAAGAAGATATACAGATTGCCAACAAACACATGAAAGAATGCTCAACATCACTGATCATTAGAGAAATGCAAATCGAAATTACAATGAGGTATCACCACACACAGGTAAGAATGGCCATCATCAAAAAAATCTACAAACAATAAATGCTGCAGAGGTGTGGAAAAAAGGGAACCCTCTTGCACCGTTGGTGGGAGTGTAAATTGATACAGCCACTATCGAGAACAGTATGGAGGTTCCTTAAAAAACTAAAAATAGAACTACCATATGACACAGCAATCCCACTACTGGGCATATACCTGGAGAAAACCATAATTCAAAAAGAGTCATGTTCCACAATGTTCATTGCAGCTCTATTTGCAATAGCCAGGACATGGAAGCAACCTAAGTGTCCATCAACTGATGAATGGGTAAAAAAGATGTTGCACATCTTCAATATAAAATGGAATATTACTCAGCCATGAAAAGAAATGAAATTGAGTTATTTGTAGTGAGATGGATGGACCTAGAGTCTGTCATACAGAGTGAAGTAAGTCAGAAAGAGAAAAACAAATACTGTATGCTAACACATATATGTGGAATCTAAAAAGAAAAGAAAAAAAAAGGTTGGGAAGAACCTAGGGACAGGACAGGAATAAAGACGCAGACATAGAGAATGGACTTGAGGACATGGGGAGGGGGAAGGGTAAGCTGGGACGAAGTGAGAGAGTGGCATGGACTTATATATACTACCAAATGTAAAATAGCTAGCTAGTAGGAAACAGCTGCATAGCACAGGGAGATCAGCTCAGTGCTTTGTGACCACTTAGAGGGGTGGGATAGGGAGGGCGGGAGGGAGATGCAACAGGGAGGAGATATGGGGATATATGGATATGTATAGCTGCTTCACTTTGTTATAAAGCAGAGACTAACACACCATTGTAAAGCAATTATAGTCCAATAAAGATGTTAAAATTAAATAAATAAATAAATAAATAATTTATGCCCCCCCCCAAATTCAATCTTTTTAAAAAATAAATAAATAAAAAAAGAGCACTCAATGACATGGGACTCTAAACCGAAGTATTTTCAGTACTATAGTAAATGTAAATGGATTAATATCTCCTATTAAAGTGTGATTTTTTATATTATGTGCAACTAAATTTTTTTCACAATATACAGGTAAAATAAAAGAATTACATTAGAAAGGAGAAAACATTCCATGTATTTAAAAACAATAAAACAATAAGCATATAATATGCATCTTAGATATAAGTAGTCTTTAAGTTCAGAACAATTTGTCATTATTGTAATTAGTATTATTATACCAATTTCTTTAAAACATTTCAATACTTTTTGTATTTGAAAAAATATTTTAATATTTTTTCTTCGCTCTTTTGTGGTCTAATACATGGTAAGTATTTAGGTGCTAACATAACTTAAAAATATATTTTGTTTTTTTACAGCCAAACAAACCTGAATCAAGAAGAAATAGATAACTTGAACATACTGATCACTAAAAGCAAAATAGAGGGCTTCCCTGGTGGCGCAGTGGTTGAGAATCTGCCTGCCAATGCAGGGGACACAGGTTCGAGCCCTGGTCTGGGGAGATCCCACATGCCGTGGAGCAACTGGGCCCGTGAGCCACAACTACTGAGCCTGAGCGTCTGGAGCCCGTGCTCCGCAACAAGAGAGGTCGCGATAGTGAGAGGCCCACGCACCGTGATGAAGAGTGGCCCCCGCTCGCTGCAACTAGAGAAAGCCCTCGCACAGAAACGAAGACCCAACACAGCCAGAAATAAATAAATAAATAAATAAAATTTAAAAAAAATAGAACCTGTAATTTTAAAAAACTCCCTACCAACAGAAGTCCAGGATCAGATGGTTTCACAGGCAAATTCTACCAAATATAAAAAGCAGAACTTACACTGATTCTTCTCAAACTCTTTGAAAAGATTGAAGAGTAAGGAATACTTCCAAAGACATTCTATGAAGCCACTATCACGCTGACATCAAAAACAGATGGGGGGGGGGACTTCCCTGGTGGCACAGTGGTTAAGAATCTGTCTGCCAATGCAGGGGACATAGGTTCGAGACCTGGTCTGGAAAGATCCCACATGCCACGGAGCAACTAAGCCTGTGTGCCACAACTACTGAGCCTGCGCTCTACAGCCCACGAACCACAACTACTGAGCCTGATAGCCACAACTGCTGAAGTCCACGCACCTAGAGCCCATGATCTGCAACAAAAGAAGCCACCGCAATGAACAGCCTGCACACCACAATGAAGAGTAGCCCCCGCTCGCCGCAACTAGAGAGAGCCCGAGCACAGCAACGAATGCCCAATGCATCCAAAAATAAATAAAGAAAGAAATTTACTTAAAAAAAAAACAAACAAATAAAACAGATGGGGACTTTTCTGGTGGTCCAGCAGTTAAGATTTCGCCTGCCAGTGCAGGGGGTGCGGGTTCGATCACTGGTTTTGGAGCTAAGATCCCACATGCCTCACAAACAAGAAACCAAAACATAAAACAGAAGCAATATTGGAACAAATTCAATAAAGACTTTAAAAAAAGAAAACACAGAGAAAGACACTACCAAAAAAGAAAACTGCAGGCCAATATCGTTGATAAATATAGATGCAAAAATTCTCAACTGAATATTAGAAAACCGAATCCGACAACACATAAGAGGATCATACACCATGACCAAATTTGATTCACCCCAGTGTCACAAAGTTGTTTCAACATATGCAAATCAATCAACATGATACACCCCATCAACAAAGGAAAAACAAGAAACAAACGATCATCTCAATAGATGGCGAAAAAGCATTTGAAAAACTTCAACATCCATTCATGATAAAAACACTTACCAAAGTGGGTATAGAGGAAACATATCTCAACATAATAAGAGCTATTTATGACAAACCCACAGCCAATATAATACTCAATGTTCATAAGCTGAAAGCCTTCCCGCTAAAATCTGGAACAAGACAAGGATGCCCACTCTCACGTCTTCTCTTCAACATAGTATTGGAAGTCCTAGCCACAACAATCAGACAAGAAAAAGAAATAAAATCTAACCAAATTGGAAGGGAAGAGGTAAAGTTGTCATTATATGCAGATGATATGATAATATATATAAAGGAAACCCTAAAAATTCCACACAAACACTACTAGAACTGATAAACAAATTCAGCAAAGTAGCAGGATACAAGATTAACATATATAAATTGGTTGCATTTCCTGGTTTTTCTTTCTTTCTTTTTTTAATTTATTTTGGCTGCACTGGGTCTTCATTGCTGTGCACGGGCTTTCTCTAGTTGTGGCCAGTGGGGATTAGACTTTCTTGTGGTGCGCAGGCTTCTCATTGCAGTGGCTTCTCTTGTTGTGGAGCACGGGCTCTAGGCACACAGGCTTAAGTAGTTGTGGCACATGGGCTCAGTATTTGTGGCTCACTGGCTCTAGAGTGCAGGCTAAGTAGTTATGGCACACAGGTTTAGTTGCTCCACGGCATGTGAGATCTTCCTGCATCAGGGCTCAAACCCGTGTCCCCTGTATTGGCAGGCGGATTCTCAACCACGGAGCCACCAGGGAAGTCCCTGGTTGCATTTCTTGACACTAACAATGAAATATCAGAAAAGAAATGTAAACAAGCAATCTTTTTTTAAATGGCATCAAAAAAATAAAATGCTTAGGAATAAACCTCACCAAGGAGGTGAAAGACTTATATACTGAGAACTACAAAACATTAGTAAAGGAAACTGAAGATGATTCAAAGAAATGGAAAGACATCCCACGCTCTTGGATGGGAAGAATTAATACTGTTAAAATGGCTATACTACCCAAAGCAATCTACAGATTTAATGTGATCCCTATCAAATTACCCATGACATTTTCCCCAGAACTAGAAAAAATAATCCTAAAATGTATCTGGAACCATAAAAAGTCAGAAATGTCAACACAATCCCCAGAAAAAAGAACAAAGCAGGAGGCATAACCCTCCTAAGCTTCAAACAATACTACAAAGTTACAGTAATCAAAGCCGCATGGTATTGGCACAGAAAGAGATACATGGATCAATGGAATAGAATAGAGAGCTAAGAAATAAACCCACACACCTATGGTCAATTAACCTTTGACAAAGGAGGCAAGAATATACAATGGGGAAAAGACAGTCTCTTCAGCAAGTGGTGTTTTGAAAGTTGGAGAGCCGTATGCAAATCAGTGAAGTCAGAACATACCCTCACACCATACACAAAAGTAAACTCAAAACGACTTATATGCTTAAATATAAGATAGGACACCTTATAACTCCTAGAAGAGAACATAAGCAAAACATTCTCTGACATAAGTCATACCAAAATTTTCCTAGGTAGTTCTCCTTAGGCAGTACAAATACAGTAAGTCACCTACCTACGAACCTTCAAGTTGCAAACTTTCAAAGATGCAAACGTCCATTCGCATGTCCAATCATGTACGTTAGTTCACGTGTCTGGCATACATTGTCACGTGCGTGCTTCCTCTATATGTGGTTGTGCTTTTGTGTACTTTACAGTACTGTATAGAGTACAGTAGTACAGTACCTTTATTTCAAGCCCAAGATGTCTGGAAGCAAGCATAAAAGCAGAGGTGATGTAGCTGGTACTGTTAAGAAGCGCCGAGCGATAATGATGGAAACAAAAGTGAAAGTAATTGAGAGAGTGGAGCGAGGCAAAAAGATGTTAGACATCGCTCATTCTTATAACATGAATCATTCAATCATTGGCACGAATCTAAAGAACAAGGACAAGATCATGGAACATGTGAAGTCTGCTGTGCCGACGATGTTGACAAAATATCCAAGAAGCATGGAAAAGTGATGGAGGAGATGGAGAAACTTCTCAGTGTGCGGATGCAGGATCAACATCAGCGCTGAGTCCTGCTCAGCTTAACGCTGATTCAAGAGAAAGCTAAAAGCCTTTATGAAGACTTGAAGAAGAAACACGGCAAAGAATCAGAGGGCACATCTTTTAATGCCAGCCATGGCTGGTTTCATCGGTTCAAGGCTAGAGCCAACCTTCACAATGTAAAAGTAAGTGGAGAGACAGCAAGTGCAGATAGGGTAGCTGTCCAGGAACTTCCAGAAACACTTTGAGAAATTATTGAGGATGTGGATGAGACACAACTGTACTGGAAGAGGATGACAGACTGAAGTTACATCAGTAAGGAGGAAAAGTTGATGCCGGGCTGTAAAGCAGCAAAGGATAGGCTAACTGTTGTTTGGTGGCAATGCTTCCGGTGAATTGAAGCTGAAACCTCTCTTAGTTTATCATTCACAGAACCCAAGAACCCTTAAAAACATAGCCAAGGGCTCTCTTCCTGTTGTGTGGAAGCGTAACCCCAAATCCCGGATTACACAGGCCACGTCCCAGGACTGGTTTTGCCACCACTTTATCCCAGATGTAGAGAAATATTGCTTGGAGAAGGACGTTCCAGCAAAACATTCTTCTGCTGCTCGACTATGCTCTGGGCCACCCCCCATTCATGGATGACTTTCATCCCGACGTCAAAGTACTGCATCTGTCACCAAATACTACGTTGCTCATCCAACCTATGGACCAGGGAGTTATAGCGACTTTCAAGAAATATTATTTATGTCACACTTTTTGTCAGGCAGTAAAGGTAAGTGACAAATCAGGAACAACCTAGGGACAACTTTGGAAGGACTATAACATCTACAAGACCATAAAAAACATTGACTTTGCATGGTGTGAGGGTATGGCGGTCACCATGAATGGGGTTTGGAAGAACCTTTGCCCACAGTTTGTTCATGAGTTTTGTGGATTTGAGAAGGTAGATCAGAAGTCCGAAGAGGTGTTCAGCAACGTAGTGACCCTCAGTGAGAAGCTGGAGCTAGATCTGCAAGAGGACGATTTCGCTGAACTCCTTGCTGTGCAACATGAGGAGCTTACTGATGGAATTGGAGGCCCAGAGAAAGGATGAAGAGGGACAGGAGGAAGAAGAAGTAACTGAAGAACTGAAGAGATTCACGGCACAGAAAATGGCAAGGGAATCTTCGTTATTTGAGGAAGCACTGTTAGTTTTTGAGGCACAGGACCCGAACCTAGAATGGGACCCAAAGGTGGCAGCAGCCATTCAGAATGCAATCCAGTGCTACCTTGTCATCTATGATGAGAAAAAAAGAGCTACTACCCAGACATCAATGGATCATTCTTTCAAGAGGGTAGATAGAATTAAATCCAGCAAGGAACCAGAACCTTTGCCATCAACGTCAGGTATGAGTGAAATTGCAGCTTGCCCTCTGTCTCCTACTGCTGATAATCCTTCACCTCTACTATCTCCCAGCTCCTCTCCCTCCTCCAATCAGTAACTCTTCTCGCCTGTTCCCTCGATGCCAGCCCGAGTATCCCAGCTGTTGTACTGTATTACTGTACTTTTCAAGTTACTGTACTGTAAGATTAAAAATGTTTTCTTTGTTTTTGTGCTTGTTTTTTATGTATTGTTTGCCTGAAAAGTATTATAAACCTATTACGGTACAATACCATATAGCCGACTGTGTAAGTTGGGTACCTAGGCGAACTTTGTTGGACTTACAAACGCACTCTTGGAACAGAACTTGTTCATATGTAGGGGACTTACTGTAAAAGCAAAAAAGAAACAGGAACTAATCAAACTTATAAGCTTTTGCACAGCAAAGGAAACCATAATCAAAATGAAAATACAACCTATGGACTGGGAGAAAATATTAGCAAATGATGAGACTGACAAGGGCTTAATTTCCAAACTATACAAACAGCTCATACAACTCAATAACAAAATAACAAATAACTCAATGGAAAAATGGGTAGAAGACCTAAATAAACATTTCTCCAAAGAAGACATACAGAGAGCCAATAAGCACATGAAAAGATGCTCATCATCACTAATTATTAGATAAACGCAAATCCAAATTACAATGAGGTATCACTTCACACTGATCAGAATGGCCATCATTAAAAAAAAATCTACAATTAACAAATGCTGGAGGAGGTATGGAGAAAAGGGAACCCTTCTACACTGTCGGTGGCCATGTAAGTTGGTGCAGCCACTATGGAAAACAGTATGGAGGTTCCTCAAAAATACTATAAAGACAGTTGCCATATGATCTAGCAATCCCACTTGTGGACATATATCTAGACAAAACTATAATTCAAAAAGATACATGAAACCTTATGTTCATAACAGCACTATTTATAATAGCCAAGACATGGAAACAACCTAAATGTTCATTGAAAAATGAATGTATAAAGAAGGTGTGGTATACGTATACAATAGATATTACTCAGACATAAAAAAGAATGAAATAATGCCATTTGCAGCAACATGGATGGACCTAGAGATAATGATACTAAGTGAAGTAAGTCAGAGAGAGAAAGACAAATACCATATAATATCACTTATATGTGGACTCGAAAACAGGACACAAATGAACATGTCAGCGAAACAGAAACAAACACACAGATATAGAAAAGAGAGTTGTGGTTGCCAAGGAGAGAGTGAAGGAAAGATTGGGAGTTTTGGAATAGCAGAAGCAAACTATTCTACATAGGATGGACAACCCACAAAGACCTACTGTATAGCACAGGAAACTATATTCAATATCCTGTGATAAACCATAATGGAAAAGAAGATATATAGATATATACATATAGACATATAGACATATAGATATAGATATGTAGATAGATATATATAAAACTGAATCACTTTGCTGCACAGCAGAAATTAATACAACAATGTATAAAGGCTGCAGAGGGTGTGGAGAAAAGGGAACCCTCCTGAACTGTTGGTGGGAATGCAAACTGATACAGCCACTATGGAGAACAGTATGGAGATTCCTTAAAAGCTAAAAATAGAACTACCATATGACCCAGCAATCCCACTACTGGGCATATACCCGGAGAAAACCATAATTCAAAAAGATACATGTACCACAATGTTCACTGTAGCACTATTTACAATAGCCAGGACATAGAAGCAACCTAAATGTCCATCGACAGATGAATATATAAAGAAGATGTGGCGCATCTATACAATGGAGTATTACTCAGCCATAAAAAGGAACAAAATTGAGTTATTTGCAGTGAGGTGGTTGGACCCAGAGTCTGTCATACAGAGTGAAGTAAGTCAGAAAGAGAAAAACAAATACCGTATATGGAATCTAGAAAAATGGTACTGACGAACCTAGTGACAGGGCAGGAATAAAGACACAGATGTAGAGAACGGACTTAAGGACACAGGGGGGAAGGGGAGACAGGGACGTAGTGAGAGAGTAGCACTGACATATATACACTACCAAATGTAAAATAGCTAGTGGTAAGCTGCTGCATAGCACAGGGAGATCAGCTCGGTGCTTTATGTCCCCCAGAGGGGTGGGATAGGGAGTGTGGGAGGGAGGCTCAAGAGGGGGGGATATGGGGAATATATGTATACATATAGCTGATTCACTTTGTTGTAAACCAGAAACTAATACAGTGTTATAAAGTAAGTATACTCCAATAAACATGTATTTTAAAAACCCACAACATTGTAAATCAACTACACTTGAAAATATTTCTCAAGTGCAAAAAACTTTCTGAATGTAAGTTTTACTGTGTGTGTGTACCACAGGTTCAATAGATATGAATTATGTCAAATTGATTACATTGCTTTTCAAAATAAAGATTTTTTGATATTTTACATCAGCTTCATATTATAAATGCAGAAAAACTATATTATTTTTTTCTAAAGTTCAGAAATAGCCATTTTGCTCATTCGGTATACTATAAACCATTAACTATTAAAAAGGGATTCGTGACCTCTTCCTTCCAAAGAAATATTTCTCCACTCACACAAGTTTAATAGAATGTTCCGCCATGAACTGACTTCCCACCTTAGAGACACGAGATTTGCATCCTGAAATCTCTTTCTTGCAAAAATGTCCAATTATCATCCTAGCATTACAGAAAAGAAATGCTTTTTTCCAGATCTCAAATTCCATACAACTTTAGTCAAGACATCATGTATGTTTTTTTTCACACACACACACACAGACTGTATTTTATTTTTACAAGAGATAAATCAACTGACACCAAGCATTGGAAATGGATGACCACAACAAAAGCAACAATGATTGCAATTACCAAACACGAAACACACTCATACTATGTCATAATATTGACATTCAGTCCAGTAATCCTCCACTGTGACAGCTCCTTTACTTTGCAGTGAAAGACATCATGTATTTTTAAATAATCAGCACTCACCTGAGGTCTTTAAAAATCAACATAAACATAATTTTGTGTTCTCTTTCATTTATTCTGGTTCTAAGTGGTCATTTCTAAACGAAAGTATTTAAGTATGTTAACGTCATCTTATAACATCATATTTCAAATGACTACCGTGTCTCCAAAGATGAAATATGAGGAACTCACAATTAGGCTCTCCAAGGTTTTGCTCTCTGAATGTGTATGACCCTTCTGCTGAACTCCACACTGTTCATTATTCTCTGAGAATATTCTTTTTCTTGTATGGCCATCTCACATGCTCTTTCATTTCATGAAGTTTTTTCCTACAATGTTATGCCTAGTTTATATTTCTGAGAATATGCATTATTTCAGAATGATATCTATAGACACAAAGACTTCTCTATAATTCCCTGAGAGTTTCAAGAACTCCTTCTTCTTCTTTTTTTTTTTAATACCTAGATTCTGAAGCTCTCCACAAAGCATTACTAAACTTGCATTTACATAAGTATCTACATATTAATCACACATTAATGCATTCACAATTGTATTATGATTTATTGCTAATTTTGGAGCATAAATGTAGCTGTCTTATTTACCACCCTCTTGGAAATCACTTTAATATTTGCACTTAGGACTTGAAAGAGAATGGATAAATAAAAACCTGAAGAATATGCAAATACAATTTATATATTTCTCGTAAAATTAGGTGATTATCTAACCTTTATCCAGAAAAAAAGAAGAGCCCAGATACTCCGCAGGCATGATCCTCGAGAATGTGTGGTCTTCCAGCAGGAAAACATGCAGTAATCCATGTGGCAGAGTTTACCTGTGACCAGCTGGGGTTAGTGACCTATGCATTCCTTACATGCAACATATCAGGAGTGGAAAAAGGGAATTTGTCCGTTGTGGCAATAAGTATAATGAAGATTTGTAGCAGGTCATGCTCATATGTTCAACACAGGTACAATCAAAAGTTTGTTCAATTCTGGTAGATCTAAGTCTGTATCTGTTACCTTGTCTTTAACGAGGAAATGTCAGAACTGACTTACCAAAAAAAAAAAGTGTTTTGTTTGTTTGTTTGTTTTAATTAGAGTCACGGTGAGTAAGGCAGAGCTCAGAACAGCTAATGTGACTTAGTGATTCTCTCATCAGGAAATACAGTTTCTACTTCCTTGTTTATTCTCCACATCCTGTAGTAAGTAAAGTTTCAATGAAAGATAAATCTACAGCATGAAAAGAAAAGAAAACTTACATGTGTTGATAAGATCATTTTGACAGGTTTTACCACGTATGTCAGTGTTTCTGGGGATGGACACAAGCCAGAGCTCCCTACTCTGACATTTTCACTGATGTCCTTCCCCTTGATCCTCAATCTGAAAGCGGATAAAAATGTTTTCTATGTTTTCTTCTTTAAGAAATTAAATAAAGAATGCTTTCTAGACATGATCCTCTCATGATTTTCAGTCAGTGGTCATCAACAGAGGAAAAGCACAGAATCTCATCCCCACAGAAGGGTGACATTCAGTCAGGTAAAAAAATTCTCCCCAAAATCAGAGCTTCATCTTTAACATGCAATCAAAGGCTTTCACAGGTTCTTCATCACTCTGCACTCAGCCCTACCATATGGGATTGGCTCTGAGAATCTCACATCAGATGACTGACAAACATGTCACAGTACACTGATCTGGTACCAGATCCTGCCTCTCTTAATGATCTCCCGCAGGGACGTTGGAATATTCTAGGATATTTCCTGGAGCCCTCTATTCTACACAGGTACACTTCCAAGTAGAAACAGAAGCTTGGATTCTCACTGGGACCCCTGCTCTGTCCAACCAACCTCTCTAGAAATATGATGTTCTAATCTCTCCTGATTAGAACATTTCAAGGTCTCTCCCTGTGCTAATTTAGTAAAGGTAAAAGAGAAACAAGAAAGAGCAAACTATGCAGGGAGCAATATATAAGATTCCTTTACTTAATGTATTTATCTGATATACCCAAATATTGAGAAATATAGATTCATTTCATAATGTTCAAGAAAAGAGGAGGAGGAACCTCCATGCCAACAGTATATATAAAATGGAATCAATATTGCATAAGCTCCAGCTTAAGCTTAGCTACGAGGTACTAACTCTTCTCATAAAGAAGCAATAGTTCTCCATCATTTGAAGCACACTGAGGACTCAGACAGCTGGACACTGAAGGTGGAGCCTCCTCACTCGAATTCTGTACCTGCATCACAGAGCAGTGAAATATTCCCAAAGAATTATTAAGGATGGGGAGGGGAGGCGAAATAAAAAAGATGAATCCATAGTCTGTCCTACCATCTGTTCTGTTGGATATTACCACCATCTTGGCCCAATATGACCTTCCCACTTTTCTCTGGGCCTCCCTACTTTCCACCTCCATCCTCTCATTATATCTTACCTACACTTGGGAACGACTCTAGTTTTTCCACTTATCTTTATCAACAAGTAATCCAAATAGCAACTGTGTATATAACGCCTTAGAAACCTCAGGTCTGACTCAGTAATAATACATGACCTTCGAAGTCCAAAGTTTTCCTAATTCCCTTTATTATTATTTTTTCTAGTTTCCATGTACTTACACTCTTAAGACCTCCACTGTTCTCAGGTTCGTCTTCCCTGCAAAATCTGTCAACCTAGACATAGACTTAAGTACC
Source organism: Eubalaena glacialis (assembly GCF_028564815.1). Taxonomy (NCBI): domain Eukaryota; kingdom Metazoa; phylum Chordata; class Mammalia; order Artiodactyla; family Balaenidae; genus Eubalaena; species Eubalaena glacialis. The sequence continues at coordinate 78,420,119 of NC_083727.1, read as the reverse complement.
ACCCTCTAATTATCTCCTGGGGAATCCAGTTTTTAAAAAAGCCTCAGCAAGCCTTATGGACTTTATTAAAGACTCTTTAAGATAACCCATGGGAGATAGCAGCACACCCACAGATATCTATCTAATACACGCTCAGAGTAATTTTTTTTCTTTTTTATAAAGTCTCTTCTGGCCAATGAAGATTCTCAGCTCCTCTTCTTCAACATATGCAGTGTCTCACCCTTCTGATTACTCTCTGCTCTATCCCAGGTCCACTCCCTTTCCTGATATTACATTCTTTCCCAATTTTGTATGTTGGTAAAATCAAATAACATAAAATATAACATGTTAATTATTATAAAGTGCACCGTTCAGTGATATTAAATACATTCATATTATTGGGCGATCAACATCACCATTTATCCTTCTAATTCTTTTCTACGTTTTAAAACTGTAACTCTGTATCCTTTAAACATAACTTTCCTTTTTGTTCCATAACCACCTGAAAAGCATCATTACCCTCCCAATTTCTATGGTTTTGACTACACTAAGTACCCCATATAATTGAAATAAGTAGTTGTATTGTTATGACTCACTAAAAGTCACAAAAATGGCATTTTTGGTAGCTAAATTTCCTCGAGACTCATCCATGTTGTAGCATATTCCTAGATCTTTTCCTTCTTAACACTGAATAATATTGTATTATATGGGTATACCACACTTTGCTTATCCAGGAACTAGTGGATGAACACTTAGGTTGCTTTCATATTTTAGCTACTGTGATTATTACTGCTCTAAACACTGGAGTACAAATATTTCTTTAAGACCCTGATTTCAATACCTTTGGGTATACCTCATAGTAAAATTCCTGGATCATGTAGTAATTCTATTTTTCAATATCTGAAAAATTGCCATACTCTTTTGCAAAGCAGCTGTATCATTCTGCATTCCCTCTGACATAGCACAACGGTCCCAACTCCCTCACATCCTCACCAATAGTTGTTTTCTGCTTGTGTATGTGTGTGTGTGCTTGTGTGTGTATGCATGCACACAAATATATAAACATGCATTTAGTGATATGGAGCATCTATTCAAGTGCTTAGTCATTTGTACATCTTTTTGAAGAACCATCTATTCAAGTCTTTTATCCATTTTTGAATCAGGGTGTTTGCTTTTTGTTCAGTTGTAGGAGTTCTCTGTATATTCTGAATAGAAATCTCTTGTCAGATAGATGGCTTTGAAATATTTTCTCCCATCTTGTGGGTTGCCATTTTATTCTGTTTACATTTCTTTGATACACATTTTTTTTAATTATGTACTGCAAATTGTTTATTTTTTTGTTAGCTGTACCTTTGTTGTTCCTTCGTTTCATATTGAGGAAAACACTGCCAAATCCAATATCATGAAGCTCTTGTCCCGTATCTTCTTCTAAGACTTTTTATTTTATTAGGTCTTATATGTAGTTTCTTGATACGTTTTCATTAAATTTTGCATATGATGTTAGGTAAGGGTCCATCTTCCTTCTTTTGCATGTTGACCACAAGACTTCTCAGCACCATTTGTTGAAAATACTATCCTTTCTACTTTGAAAAGTCTTGGCAACTTGTCAAAAATCATTTGGCCATATATCAGGGTTTATTTCTGGGTGTTCTATTCTATTCTCTTGGTCTTGAATAAGGGAGAAAATAGTATAACCTATCCAGGTTGATGAAGAACATAAAGAAAGACCAGGACTGAGAATTAGGAGGGCAATATAAAACAGCAGGGAGTAAAAGACAGTGTGAGAGAAGATCTTGTATTTGTGAGTTCATGGAAATAGGATCATGCTAAAACCACTAAACGCCTGACTTTGAACAATACGGTAAATGTGCCAGCAAGAAATATAACACTTACCCATCTCTGGGAAATATAGTATGGGCATAAAGATAAACTACACACAAATATATTAAAAAGGGAAGGGTTTTCATGGTGTGAGAATATTGTGGCATTTGAAATACAATTTACTTCCATTCTACCATTGTCTCTAAAATTTATCAAAGTGTATATACAAGCAATTCCAATTCTGGTAATGTGCTTGACAGGTTTATATATGAACTTCAGTGGAGCAGTAAATGTACATTCATAGTAGGACTGTTCCCTAAACCAAAAAACAAAACACAAAAACTGCAAAGACTAGAGTTCACTTTGTCAACACACATACAGATGCAATGATGGTTAACGGTCCGAAAACAGAAGGTGAGCATGGGTGCAAGAGGTTAATCCCCAGGCTGGGGTGGGGTGCAGAGTTTGAGGGTAACACAGGTAGAAAAGGCTTTTGTCCTATCCTTGATTATTGAGGTATGGAAATTCGCAGGTCACTACCTTCATTTCAAACTGAATGAATGCACTATTCAATTTTTTTAAACAGGCGAAGTAAACATGAGTGATAATAAATTTCAAACTGTCGCTAATCAAATAAGATACTAAGAAAACTTAAATGATATGATTTAAGAATGAAGTAAAGAGATTGTCCAACATGGTAGCATTCAGAGACCCAGAGCTTGATGCCTCTCATGGGCACACCAAAGTCACAACTGTTTACAGAACAGCAATTGATGAAAAAGGCCGGGACCTACCATAGAAGATGTTTTACAGCTAAAGATACAAGGAAGGCACCTCGACAAGACAGAAAGGAAGGGCAAAATCTCAACAGAGTCAAGACCCATACCACCAAGTGGGTGGCCCACAAATGGGAGAATAACTACAATTTCAGAGGTGCTCCCAAGTAGCAAGGGGTATGAAGCCAACATCAGGCTCCCAAGCCCAGGGATCCTGTTCTGGAAAGAAGTGTTCCTAGAAAGTTGGGCTTTGAAGACCAGTAGTGCTTATTTTCCAGAGAGCCAGAGGGTTGTGGGAAATAGAGATTCCACTCTTAAAAGATGCTCACAAAACCCCACATGATCTGAGAATCAGAACAGAAGCAGTCATTTGAAAGGATCCCGGGTCACACCTACCTCCTGATCTTGGAGAGTCTCCCAGAGAGGCAAGAGGCAACTACAGCACAGCCTCAGGGACAGAGGCACTGGCAGCAGCCATTCGGGGGAGCTCCTTCTACCTCGTGGACGCTGGTACCGGCAAGCATAATTTCAGAATCCTCCCTCTAGCTTATCAGCCTCAGGACTGAGCCCTACCCATTTCCACCAGACTATAGACACAAGTACTAGGATGCTGCAGGCCAAGCAACTAACTGAGCAGGGGGCATAGCCCCATCCACCAGCAAACAGGCTGCCTTCAGATCATCTCAAGGCACAGCTGCCCCTGGACATGGGCCCAGCCACCAAAAGCCCCAGGACCAGCCTCCACACCTCAGTGGACAGGCACCAGCCCCAGAGTCCCTGGCCCCTCTGACAAGTGAGCCTGCTCTGGCCTTGGAGTCAGCCTCACCATCGGCAGGTGATAACTGCACAGGGACTGGATGGAGCTTGGACCTACCCAACAGCATACCTGCTCTAGCAGTGGGATCAGCCTCATACACCAACAGGCACACACCAGCTCCAGGAATACCACAGCCCAGCAGCCTGTGTAACCAGGCCACTTAACTGCAGGCCAGACGCAGCCATGGACTCAGCTGGGTCCTGACCCTGCCCATCAGAATGCCAACACAAGATTAGAGATACCCCCGACCTTGCAGAGAGCTGTGTCAGGAACAGTGATCCAACACCAACTCTGTGACTCCTGGGCCCTGCAGCCAGAACGCAGGACCTGTCTCTTCCTCCCAGTAGCCAGCATAGCCCCAGAACCAGTGACTGGGCACGAGCCCTGATATCACCTGGACTGCAATTCTACCCATAAGTGAACCAGCACCAGATTTGGTGTCCCCCAGAGTTGTGCAGCCAGCTGCCTTATGATTTAGTCTCACCAAGCAGCACAGACAGCCTCCATACAAGGCAGAGCCTGGCAAACAAGCAGTCTGGGGGCAGCCAAGCCTACCAGACCACCCACAGTAGTCAGCCCACCACAGCAGAAGAGCCCAAGCAGCCCACATAGGGGGTACACCTAGAATAAATAGCTCTAGTGACCAGGGGAGAGGGGGCTGCTGGGACCCATAGGACATCTCCTACAAAAGGCCACTTCCCCAAGGTCAGGAAATGTAACAAACCTACTACATACCTAGCAATAAAAACAGGAAGTTAAGAAAAATGAGGTGACACAGAAACACGATCCAAATGAAGGACCAAGAGAAGAATTCAGAAGAAGATCTAAGTGAAGTGGATATAGCCAATCTCCTCAACAAAGGGTTCAAGGTAATGACTGTAAAGATGATCAAAGAACCCAGGAGAAGAATGGACGACCAGAGCAAGAAGTTAGAATTTTTTAAAAAAGAGTTAGACCATTAAAGAACAACAAAACAGAGATGAAGAATACAATAACTGAAATGAAAAATACATTAAAGGAACCTACTGTAGACTAAATGATACAGAGGAATGAATCAGAAAACTGAAGGACAGAGTACTGGCAATCACTGAAGATGAACGGTAAAACAATAGATTAAAATGAAATGAGGAAAGTTGAACAGACTTGTGAAACAACATCAAGTGTACTAACATTTGCATTATACTGGTCCCAGAAGCAAAAAGGAAAGAGAAAGCAGTGTAGAACATACCTGAAGACATAAGAGCTGAAAACTTCCCTAACCTGGGAAAGAAAACAGACATCCAAGTCCAGTAAACACAGTAAGGCCAAAACAGGATCAACACCAAAGAGGACCACACCAAGACTCATTGTAATTAAAATGGAAAAAAAAAAATAAAGATAAAAAGACACTATTAAAAGGAGCAAAGGAAAAGCAACAAGTTACAAACATGGGAAATTGCATAAAGTTATCTGCTGACTTTTCAGGATAACCTCTGCAAGCCAGAAGGGAGTGGCATGGTATATTTAAAGTCATGAAAGGGAAAAGCCTATAAGCAAAAATACTCTACCCAGCAAGGCTCTCCTTCAGATTTGATGGTGAGATCTAAAGTTTTACAGAGAAGCAAAACTAAAAGAGCTCAGCATCGCCAAACCAGCTTTATGAGAAATCTTAAAGGGGCTTTTCTAAGTGAAAAAGAAAAGGTCACGATTGAAACATAAAAATTAGGAAAGGAAACTTACTAAAGGAAAAACCTCATTGGTTAATGCAAATATTCAGCAAAGGTAGTAAATCAACCATGGACACAGCTAATAGGAAGGATGAAAGAAAACAGTAATAACATCATCTATATTCACAATAAGAAGTTAAGGGACACACAAAACAAGTAGATGTAAAATATAAGGTCAAATTCAGTAACTGTGGGGGAGCAGAGTAACAATGCAGGGTTGTTAGTGTCCATGTGAAATTAAGAGCTCAGCAACTTAAATAATCACACACACACACACACACACACACACACACACACACGCGCGCGCACATACACAAAACTGAAAGAAATCCAAACATAATATTAAAGATAGTCCTCACATCACAGATGAAGGGAATAAAAGGGGAAGAAAGGAACACTGAAGAAATTAAAGAGGGATTCTAAAAATACCCAAGACAAATAAAAATGAACGCACAATGATCCAAAATCTATGGGACACAGCCAGCGCAGTTCACAGGGGGAAGTTATAGTGATACAAGCTTATTCTTAGGAATCAAGAAAAATATCAAATAAACAACCTAACATTACACCTGAAGGAATTAGAAAAAGAAGAAAAAACAAAACTGAAAGCTGTCAGAAAGAAAAATTAAGAAAACTATACCATATGCAATCACATCAAAAAGAATAAGATACCTAGGAATAAACACACCTAAGCAGGTAAAAGACATGTGCTCAGAAACCTATCAGCCATTGGTGAAAGAAGTTGAAGACAACACAAAAAGATGGAAAAATATAGCATGTGCATGGACTGGAAGAATTAATACTGTTAAAATAACCATACTACCAAAGACAATCTACAGATTTAATGCAATCCCTATCAGAATACCAAAGCATTTTCGCAGAACTTGAAAAAGTAATTTTAAAATTTGTATAGAAACACAAAGACCCCAAATAGCCAAACAATCTTGAGAAAGAACACAGCTGGAGGCATCACGCACCTTGACTTCAGACTATACTGCAAAGCGACAGTAATCAGAGAGAAAGGTACCAGAGCAAAAACAGACACAAAGATCACTGGAACAGAATAGAGATCCCAGAAATAAGCCCACACACTTATATTTAATTGATTTATGACAAAGCAGGCAATATGGAGAAAAAACTGTCTCTTCAATAAGTGGTACTGGGAAAACTGGTCAGTTACATGGAAAAGAATAAAATTAGATTATTTTAGCACACCATATATAAAATAAATGCAAAACTGAATAAAGACCTAAATGTAGGACCAGAAACCATAAAACCCCTAGAGGAAAATATAGAACATTCTTCAACATAAATGATAGCAACAGTTTTAGGTTCAGTCTACTAAGGCAAATGAAACAAAAGCAAAAATAAACAAATGGGACTTCACTAAACTTAAAAGATTTTGCACAGCAAAGGAAACCAAAGACAAAATGAAAAGGCAACCTGCTGAAGGAGAGACAATATTTGCACATGATAAGAGGTTAACATCAAAAAAGACGACCAAGCAAGGGTTCATATCTAAACTACAGAAACAGCACATACAGCTCAATATCCAAAAAACACCCACAATCTTTTTTAAAAAAATGAGAAGACCTAAATAGACATTTTTTTCCAAGGAAAAACTACATATAGACAGCCAGAACTCACAAAGATGCTAAACATAGGTAATCGGCAGTAAAATGCAAATCAAAACTATGAGATATATCACCTCAGTCTTGTCAGAATGGCTGTCATCAAAAAGATCACAAATAACAAAGGTTAGTGAGGATGTGGAGAAAGGGAAACTCTTGTACACTCTTGATGTGAATGTGAAGTAGTGCAGCTACTGTGGAAAGCAGAATGGAGGTTCCACAAAAAACTAAAAATAGAACTACCATAATATCCAGCAATTTCACTGTTGGGTATATCAGAAGAAAACAAAAACACTATTTCAAAAGAAATAACTGCACACCAATGTTCCTAACAGTGTTATTTGCCATAGCCAAGATATAGAGTCAAACTAAGTGTTCATCAATAGCTTAGTGGATAAAAAAGATTTTTTATGATGACTTCAGCAAAAAATGAAATTTTGCCATTTGCAAGAACATGGATGGATTTGGAGGGTATTATGCTTAGTAAAATAAGCCGCAGAGAAAACAAGCATGGCATGTTATGAGAAAAAAAGCATGGTATGTTATGAGAAAACAAGCATGGTATGTTATCACTTACACGTGGCATCTAAAAAATTGAATACAACAACAACAAAAAAACAGACTCACAGATTAAAGAACAGACTAGTGGTTACCAGCAGGGGGAGGTAGGGTGGAGGAGCAAAATAGTGGTAGGAGATTTTGAGGTACAATCCACTATGTATAAAATCAATAATCTACAGTGATGTACTGTATAGCATGGGGAATATAGCCACTCTTTTATAATAACTATAAATGGAGAAGAACCTAAACATTTATGAATCACTATGTTGTACCTCTGAAACTAATATAATAATGTAAACTAACTATAGATCAATAAAATATAAAGTAAGAAACAATAAAGGGGAGACACAGATTATTAGATAGAAATCAATTAAATAAACACAAGTTTTGGAAATCAAGGAATTAAAAAACAACACGTAAGACACAACATTGGCATTTAAAGTGTACAATCTATTCATTTAAAAGAAATCATTTAAGTGGTAAAAAAAATGGTACCCATTCTCACAATTTTGTATATCTAGGATAAATTATTATCTACAAAAATATGTTACAAATATTCACTCAAAAAGAAAGAGAAAATTGGGATAAACCCATTTTAGTATACAAATTTAATATCAAAGTCTCTATGTAAAACTGATTTGAATAAGTTCTGTTAGCCACTTCTAGTTTCTTTGTGATGTAAAATCTTTTAAAGCATAAAAATCAGCCTTTCTACATTATTCCATTAGACATACATAGAAGTTAAAAGAAATGAGAAGACAGAACAATTAACCAGGAAGGTGAATTTACTGAGAAACAGTCATTCGTTCTCCCTCCTTTTCTTTTCCTCCTTTTCCAGGTCTCTTTCAGTTCCGATCAAGAGAAGTCTTGAGAGTTCTGAGAATATTTCTTTGAGGGCTTCAAATCACCATACCTACATCCTCTGCCACAACTACACACACGGGAACAAAAATAAACCTCTGCTATCTACTCATGTAGGAGGGATTCATGCAAAATAAACTCCTACATGGAGACCAACAGGTGAGTTTTCTACCTGTTCTTTATAATGTCCTTCCATTATAGTAAATCCCACACATTATGAGGAAGAAACGGTTATGTGAGCTTTTCCTTGAAGTCAAAAAACTTGCATTCATTTCAAGTACCCGCTGATCATAGGGTACAGCCAGGGAAGGTGCCATCCCCCTTGGGGGGAGGGGCGGTGAATGGGCTCCCGCACCCATGCACCTCCTGATGTACAGATTCTGGAGAAACAAAGGGCGGTCACACCGCAGTCAGCCCGTCAGGCTGTCGGGCCACTGGGCAACCCGACCAGCCTGGAAGTGCCCCATCAGTTTGCTGAAAGCAAAACTCTGTCCCCCCTGTGAAGCCAGGCAATTTGGGTCAGAGAGTCAGAGGAGACCGGTAATCAACTCCTCCTCTCTGCTCACCTCCTTGGGGTGACAGCAACCCCATCTCCAAACCCAAATCTGACCCTGGAGTGCCAAACTGGGAGTGGCAGGCGGGCTCTGCCGGTGCTTCAGCGCCCTCTGGAGGTTGTCTGCTCTAATGGCAACTCTCAGCCCTTCCTCCTCCTCCTTCCCTAGTCCTGGGGGCTGCCTTGGCCCCCTGCAGCTACTGGCCTGAATTCATTCTTCTTTTTTCTCCAATTACAATGAAGTGTCTTACAGAGGTTTGGAATCTCTTGAAGAAGGAAGATCTTTTAGTCAATACACCTTAACCGTGAGAAGCTGGTTTCAAGAATGAACCTGAAATACTGTATTTTTCTCCTGATGATTCCAAGGAGAGACAGCTCAAGTTTTCTAAATCATAAGAAAAACCAAGGTAAATATGATATTCTGAGCCAGAGATGAAAAAGCAGTTTTTAGCACCCCCTCCTCATGTCATATGACCGGGATTTAAATCAATCAACTGCCACTGGTTTTTAAATCACATGACCCAACTTTAAATCAATCAGCTGCTTCCCTGTAACTCGCGTGACTTGGCTTTGAATAGTAAGAAATGCAGAGGTATAAAAATGATGTTCTGAACAATAAATGGAAAAACAACATTTTAGAAAGTTTTTTTCTTTTCGAATGGACCATTCATTGCCTACAGAATAAAGGATTCCCTTGTGGATTTCTTGAACTGTAAACACATACATTGTCTCCGTTGGCTTGATTGACTTAGATTTTGGGTTTTTTTTTGTTGTTGTTGTTAACATCTTTATTGGAGTATAATTGCTTTACCTTGTTGTGTTAGCTTCTGCTGTATAACAAAGTGAATCACCTATTCGTATACATATATCCCCATATCCTGTCCCTCTTGTGTCTCCCTCCCACCTTCCCTATCCCACCCCTCTAGGTGGTCACAAAGCACTGAGCTGATCTCCCTGTGCTATATGCAGCTGCTTCCCAATAGCTATCTATTTCACTTTTGGTAGTGTATATATGTCCATGCCACTCTCTCACTTCATCCCAGCTTACCCTTCCCCCTCCCTGTGTCCTCAAGTCCGTTCTCTACAGCTACGTCTTTATTCCTCTGCAGCGACTCCTGCTAGGGACGGATACTTCCTTTTATGCTCAGGGAAATCCCCTAGTTTGAATATGATTTGAGTTTGATCCTGTGAAACCATCAGAACTTCCCACCAGAGATAAATGAGGAGATTCTGGCCTTTATTAGTATGCATGATGAACACGGGTGTCCTGGCTGTACTTGCCAACCCTCCTATTTTACCCACCTATTTTTATCCACCTTCCTCCCTGTGAGTACCTTTGACCAACCCTGAGTTCAGACTCCTGACCTATTACAGTGACTTTGTCAGTCTTTCTTTAAAAATGGACAGGTAATAAAATGAATTTAACCTAGAAGCAGCAGCTCAGTAAGGGAAATAAAATCATCAGAAGTTATCTAATCACAGCCACAGCCATCCAGGGCTCTGTCTTACCTGCTGGGTCATAAGAATGGGACCTTCCTAAACTTGAAGGGCATCCAATCAAATAAGCAAAGGTTTGCTCACCTCTGGCTCTTGGAGGGATTGCTAGGCAGTCTACCCAGTGTATACTAACTGCAAAACACTGTCATGGTTGTGAAACACCTATGTTCCAGGAAAGCTTTTTGGGGTGCATGGGGAAGGTTTCTTTTTGACATCAAGCAAAAAATAAATCACCAAGCTCTTTGAGCACAGGGGTTCTTAAGAGGGCAGTAGAAGGAAGGAATGGGCAGAAAAGACGATCTCCAATGAAGTGAAGGCCGTTTTTCCAAAAGAGTAGGATCTAGTCTCAGTTTAAGGAGAACACTTTTAAATAGCTGGGACAGCTCCAAACTGCAGTTTAGGGAACGAGTGCTTCAAAAGAACAGTGCTTTAAAAGTCCTGGCAAGGCAGCAAGAGAATGAAGAGTTGGTTTTGCATAGTTTTGAACACAGGAGTAAAGAAGCAGAGGCATCTCTGACTAAAAGGCCCTGAGATCCTATGGCATCAATGGGTCAGTTGCAGGGGCAGGGGGTGTGGGGGGCGATATTTCTCTCTCAACGTCTCCCAGGGCAGCCACCCCTCCCGACCCCACCCCCCCACTCCCTTCACCCTTCCTCCCTCCACTGTTGGGTCCCCAGGGACAGCACTTCTCAAGCTGGAGCGCTCAGGCACCATCTCTGCAGTCTGGATTCTTCCTGGAGCCTGGCAAGTTCTGGGACAGGAAGGCGGGTCTGCAAGGCCGCTGCGGTGCAGTCGGACCTGGAGGCCTGGAGGGGAACTGGAGCCCTGAAGCCCACCCACGTCCTTGAAGCCGAGGGAGGAACACATCCTCCTAACAGTACTTCTCAGGGGTCAGCGTGCTCCCCACCCGACGGTGATCCATACTCACTTGAGGCAGCAAGGACTGCCTCTAACTGGCCCCCTCGATTCCGCCTTAAGGGTCCTCGCACATGTGTGATAGCGCAGGCCCCGGATCTCTTTAGTCAGCTGAGGCCAGTGCTGCCGGCATCCCTCCAGTCCCATCCCCCAGCCCCTCCCTCTGGGACTGTATCTAATAGAAGAAAGAGCACAGAGGAATTGGCTGAATCAAGGGACCTGGGAGCCTGGGTATGAGTTTGAAGACCGAGAACCTAAGGCGCAATTACATATTATTGGAAACTCTTGTGGAGTGTGTGGGGGGAGGTTAGGAGGCTGAGAGGCTGAGTCGACCTGGTGAGTCCAGCCCCAGGACACCACACAGCCCCGTCCCCCGTTCCCTGCCATCAGACAAGGGGTGCCGCAACTCCAGCCGGGACTCTGCACTTCCCCCTCCCTGATTCTCCAGAAGAGCAGGTGGCCCCCCTCTGAGGGCAGGGGCAAGACAACGGACCAAGTCCCCCTGCACTAAGGCGCTACTGGAAGCTCTTCCTGAACAGCAGTGCTGGCTTGGAGTGAACCCGTGCACCGCCAAAGTTGGTCTCGTCCTGCAGCTGAGGGACGCAGGTTTTAAGTCAGCTGCCTTGGCTTTAAATCAATCAGTCCCCCCTTTAAGTCAGGTGACCCGACTTTAAATCACTGTGTGCCCCTCAAGCCTGCAACTTCAAAAGTTGGGAACTTCACTTTGATCCCAGCACCTCACACAGCTGAATGCACACTGTAGTCACCCCCAAGCCTGGCTTAGAGGCAGGATATAAGGTAAGGGGATGGGCTGCACACATGGTGAGGAGGGTGCACTTCATGTGCCAGAAGGGTCCGGGTACTCTGGGTACAGCAAGCAGTGCACGATACAGCAGCTCCCTGGCAAAGCTGGTGATGCACAGGGGGAGCAGGCACACCCAGGCACGCAGAGGTTCCAGGCCGGGAGCTGGGGCACAGCCAGCCGGGAGGGTGTGAAAGCCGAGGATCTGAGCCTTCTTGAGAAAGGCAGACACAGAGGATGGATGAGAAACAAAGACCAGATGAAACATGGATTTGGAAAACACACGCTGCTCTTGAAATTGGGGTGGGGGGCACCCCAGATTTGAGTCTTCTTACTCCCCAGTACCTAGTGCTTTGGCATTTGCCCAATTACTTATAAAATGTGACTGATAATATCTAACCCATAGAATACTGCATTTGCAGTGGTTTTGCGTGTTTATGTTTCTATAGTGGAATAATCTTTTCTACAAGAAAAATGTACACAATCTGAAATAAATTAAAACCCCTCTTTAAAAAGTACTATATCGGACTTCCCTGGTGGCGCAGCGGTTAAGAATCTGCCTGCCAAGGCAGGGGACATGGGTTCGAGCCCTGGTCAGGGAAGATCCCACATGCCGCGGAGCAGCTAAGCCCATGCGCCACAACTACTGAGCCTGCAGGCCACAACTACTGAAGCCCGCGCGCCTAGAACCTGTGCTCCACAACAAGCGCAGCAAGAGAAGCCACCGCAATGAGAAGCCCGCGCACCGCAACAAAGAGTAGCCCCCGCTTGCCGCAACTAGAGAAAGCCTGCGCATAGCAACGAAGACCCAACGCAGCCAAAAACAAATTAATTAATTAATTAGTTAACTATTTTTAAAAAAAGTACTATATCCTTCTGTACAGCGTCTCTGGGAAGAACAGAGAGATGGCGTAGGAGAGTGAGAAAGACCAATATTTAGTGCACATCTCTCATGCAGGTGCTCTGCTGGCTCAGATAGATTTATCCCCACTTTACAAAGGAGGAAATAATCTCAGAGAGGTTTAGTAATTTTCCCAAAGCCAAACAGCTATTGAGTGGCAGAACCAAGATCTGAACCAAGTCTGTTACCTTCAAAGCCTAAGTCCTCATCACAACAAAACTCAATTAATATTTACATTTATCGAATTACATTGCAACCTGGGGAGTTCTTGGCACAATCCTCAATAAGAGTGAGAAAGAAAGAAATAGCATTGTTCCTACAGTCAACCAAAATTTTTGGAGCAGCTGCTAGATGCCTGGCCCTTTTTGGGGTTCAGCAGTGATCAAGACAGGAAGAGTCCTGCTTTCATGAACCACGTAGTGGGGAGGAGAGACGGGTGCAACTTGGGTGAGGGATTTCACCTTGCTGGACCTCTGTTTTCTCATCTGGAAAATGGGATGGGTGTTCCTCATTTTCTGGGATTGTCCAGCCCTCACATTCTCTGATTCCATAAGAAGCATTTGTTTTCCTGTTTCTTTAAAATTCATTCAGGCCGTGAGCTGTGATGAATGTTGTTAGCTGCTCCCCAAATCACTCTATTCCCACCCTTTTCCTGTGATCAGGTCTTTCCCGAAACATGACTCACAGTCAGTCAAGTCACAGAACCTAAGGGGCACCCAGCAGAGAAATTCCAACCCTTGCTTCCCAGGAGCTCTGCGGTCTACCTGCCAGGTAAACTTAACTCACCTGGCACAAGGTGGCCATCCCTGGTTTCACATCAACATGATCTCAGGCACAAACCTCCTTGTTTTTCCATTTTGTCTTCAAGTTACTTGTTGAAACAACTGCACAAATATGACAAAGAAATGAAATCAGGCATCTTCTGTCCCCAGTGCCTACTAATAAATGATTTTCTGCCACTTTAATGATAAAGATAGAACATTTCAACATTCTGCTACCCTTATTATTTGTCATTTTTGTTGATATTTCTATTGAATACATCTTTCAATATTTTAACAATGGAACATTTATTTAGGTTGTTCCAGACCCAGCCTTTAGTGGTAAAGGTTTTGTTGTTATATTTCTATTATGTTTCCTTTAAAAATCATTATCCTATTTAAATGGATTAAGTCAATTCTATAGGCATTTATCTTATGATATTGATGAAATTGATACATAGAGGGCAGTAGTACAAGTTGATTGGACTTGAGAACCTCTATTAGCACAGGTAAGTATAAATATTATCTATATGTAAACCAAAGTACATGCCCAGTGAGATTCTCCGACTCTTTTTCACTGTCTGCCCCTCAAGCCTGTGAGAAATGGAATGTTTCTTGCCATATCAGTAAACAAAGGATGTCACAGTCTTCAGCACTTGCAGCCCTCCACTGTGAGCCGGCGGGCCCTGAGGCACTCAGGATATGCAAATACAGAATGCAGGCCCCAGAGAGCTGAGGTGCATATCAAAGGAAGGATGTCAGTGAGCCCAGACTCTTGCATCTTCCCATATGAAGAAAAGCGCTCCATTCCTCACCTTGGGAGAGCTGGTTTTCCTTAGTTAACAATCACCTTTTGATGTTCCCCATTACCTGCGCCAGTCCCCTGCCCTGTCCCCTCCCCCCGGTACTTTAGCTCAGGGAGGAGGAAGCGCAGAGGGACTCGGCTGAATAAGGGGCCTGCGCGCCTCGGGAGGAGTTTTCAGCCGCTTTCCCCGCAGTCGGGAGGAGGGGCGCTGACGCTGCAGCCGGACCCTGCGCCTCCCTTGCCCCGTTTCCCCTCAGGACGCTCAGGCCGACCCCCTCCCCACGCCCACCAGGCCCCGCGAGCCAGGCCGAGGGCAGGGGCGAGAGGAGGGACCGAAGTTCCCCGGGACCAGAGGCCGGGGGCCGCTCTTTCTGCACAGCAGCGGCGGGTGGCAGCGAACCCCTGCCCCTCAGAAGCTGGTCTTGCGCTGCCGCCCGGGCACCGGACCAGGCGGAGGGTCGGCGCCCACTTACCCGGCCCGCCGTCCCCACGACTGTCGCGGCTTCGGCCGCCGGGGCACCTCCAGAGCCGGCAGCCTCAGTGAGGTCGCCCTCCCCTCGGGCTCCGGGGCAGTTCCGTGACGGCGGAGGGAAGAGACCCTGAGCCGGGAGTTCCAGCTCTGCGGAAACGCGGGCTCTGTTCAGCGCGCAGGGGGTGGGACCGCTCTGCCCCGAGGCCTTCCGGGAGGGAGCGGGGCGGCGGGGGAGGGAGCCGCCAGGAGCGCAGGGCCCCGTCGGGGGTCCTGGAGGGGCGGCCCGGCCTGGGGGCCACGCCCACTGTGGCCGCAGCCCAGGCCTTTTTCCTGGAATCCTACACAAAAAAGTTAGAAAGATACACAGTCTATAGTAAATATTCACAAATGATTGTTGCTGCTGTGCTCACTATTCTATTAAAGGTGTAAAATCCATAAAACACTTTAAGTTCAAAATTAAATATGAATTTTTACCTTTCTAATTATGTCTCTGATATTCACAGTTGTGGTTAATGAATCAGAGACTGTGGCATCACTAGTTAAAAATGAGCTTGTTAAAAAAATAGAACTCAGGCCCACCGGACCTACTGAATCACAATCTGCACTTTTATAATCTCCCCAGTGTACTTGTGTACCCATGAATAGTTGAAAGGTACATTTCTACCTCGACATGTCTTTTCTGTATGAGAAATACACACATTTTATCCAGTTTGATATAAATAAAACACTCAAAAATGCATATGCCTGTGTTGAAACCATCATTTTATCATTTCTTTTCCAGACAAGTATAGACTCTATACTGGTTTTGTGGATCACATGCCATACTCTTTTCCTGTAGTTAGAAATAAGGTAGAGAAAGTTACTTTGTAAAAAAAAAAAGAAAATATATATATATATATATATATTAGTGGATAATTGAAGACACTCTTCTAAATTAAAACCAGTTCTCTTAACTTGCTGTTTTCTTCTTGGGTCACATTATGAACTCTTCCCGTGGCCACATGGCATGTGTACTTTTAATTTCAGGGACTGCTGCCATTCCAGGAGGTGGCCATAGATTTCTCTCAAGAGGAGTGAGAATGCCTGGACCAAGATCAATGGGAATTGTACAGGGATGTGATGTTAGAGAAGTATAGGAACCTGCGCTCCTTGGGTGAGGATACCTTCCTTCCAGAATTCCTTATCCAACCACAGGGTTTGGAGCCCTTCGTTTGTAGAATGTCTCCTGGAATCTTCTGCTTCCTACAGTAGGGTTTCAGATTGCAACGTTTCAGGAAAGATTGGGAGTTTGTGGGTATAATTTTTCTTATTCTTTTAAAATTGCAGCCTCCCTTTTAATATACTTTGTAACTGCTTGGGATGTGTCTATATGAACTGTGTACTATATGCTTCTGTTATAGTCCTTACAATATTTTATTGTCTTATTTTCTGTAACAATTTTCCATGGATTCTTTGGGCTTAAGGTATATTAAAAGGGAGACTGCGATTCTGGGACTTCCCTGGTGATGCAGTGATTAAGAATTCGCCTGCCAATGCAGGGGACCCAGTTCGATCCCCGGTCCGGGAAGATCTCACGTGCCACGGAACAACTAAGCCAGTGGGCCACAACTACTGAGTCTGCACGCCACAACTACTGAAGCCGGTGTGTCTTGAGCCCGTGCGCCATTTATTTTTTGGAGAATAAAACCACGTCTGAGTGATTAAAATTTAGGCCAGCTAGTCAAAATGCTTTATCACCTGTTCTTCTAAAACACTGATCAATGGAACAAGTTTTACTAGGGATAACAGTGTAATTGTATTCTGGAGTTCATATGGGCAATATGGTTTATGACCTTGATGCTGGATCACGACATTTCAATGGTATAACTGCCATTAATTGTCTGTTTGTTCAACGATTAAAGTCTCACGTGATCTGAGTTCAGACTGGAGTCATCCTGGTTGGTTTCTGTCTATTGCAGATTTCTTCCAGTATGAAAGGACAAGAGCAATACGGCTTACTTTACAAAATGTCTTCAAACTAAATGATGATATAATCTACACTCAATTAATTTATACATACCCTACTGTAGAACAGGGCTCGTTACGGTGGCAGAGCCCGGTAATTATGTAAAACTGAAACTTTTTCTGCACTGGTTCAAGTCCTCTTCCTAAGAATATGTTTATAATCAACATTCTTTCACAAATTACCCAATTTAATTCACCATAGCATTCCTCATATTAACTAAATGGAGAATCCTAGGCTATATACAAATCCAGAAAGGGCCAAAAATCATCAGCCCCCATGGATTATTACAACCCATTGCTGAGGCATTCAAATTACTTATTAAAGAACCACTATGTCCATCAACATCATCCATTTATATATTATTGCCCCAATGCTAGCCTTAACCCTGGCTCTCACAACATGAATTCCTCTTCCCATATCTTATCCACTAATTAATATAAATGTAGGCATATTATTTATATTAGCCATATCACACCTAGCCATTTATTCCATCCTCAGATCTGGATGAACTTCACATTCAAAATTCTCACTCACTGGAGCTCTAGGGACAATAGCACAGACAATCATCTCATGTGAAGTAATGTAGCAGTTATTCTATTCTCAGTCTTACTGATAAATAAGATAATAAGTGATAATAATTTATCAGTCTTACTGATAAATAAGATCATTTACACTTTCAACAGTAATTATTACACAAGAACACCTATGACTAACTTTCTCCTGACCCCTACCCAGAATTTGATTATCTCCGCAGTAGCAGAAATCCAATGAAGCCCCACTTGATTTAACAGAAGTAGAATCAAGACCTGTATATGTCTTCAAGGTAGAAAATGTAGCAGGCCCATTCACCCCGTCCTTCCTAGAGAATATGTCAATTTCCCTATAATAAACATTTCCACACCAATCTATTTTTAGGAGCATTCGACAATCCCTAGGTGCCAGAATTATATACAGTCCAAGTCATCATTAAAACACATCTAACAATCTCCTTTCTATGAATTTGAGCATCCTACCCACAATTTTGATATGATCAACGCATACATCTCTTATAAAAATTTTTTTTACTACTAACATTAACCCTATGTATATGAGAGTTTTCACTACTTGTCATCATACCAGGCAACCCACCACAAACTTAAGAAATATGTCTGACAAAAGAGTTACTTTGATAGAGTAAATCATAGAGGTTTCAACGCTCTTATTCCTGGAATTGAATTCTTCCTAATAATTTTACATTCTCCATGCTACCTACCACATTACACCACATGCTCTATAGTAAGGTTCTCTAAGTAAGCTTCAGGCCCATACCCCCAAAATGTTTTTGTATATCCTTCCTGTGCTAATAAACTCTCATTGTTTTACCATGATTCTACTGACCATTTTCTCAGGAAATATAATTGTATAACAAGCTCACACTGGTTAATGGTATCCCCATTCTAATAAAAAAAAGCATGAACCCATAAGCTACGGAAGCATCCAACAAATATTTCCTAAAACAGTCCACCACATCAATACTACTTATAATGGCTATTATCATTAATCTAATATACTCTGGTCAAAGAACACAATGAATAACAAAAATCTTTAATCCAGCAGCATCCACCCTCATGACAATCGCCCTTGTCACAAAGTAGGACTTTCCCCATTTCACTTCTGAGTGCCTGAAGTCACACAAGGCATCCCATGAACAGCAGACCTGATGCTATCAATATAACAAAATTGCACCCCTATCAGTTTTATACCACATGTCACCATCCATCAACCTAAATATACTATTAATCATAGTGATATTATAAATCATAGCTGGAGGCTGAGGCAGACTTCGCCATACTACACCCTCCTCATCAATTGCCCATATAGGATGAATAACAGCTATTATAATGTATATTCAGATTATAACAATCCTAAACATACTAATTTATATCATAACAACACTATCTTCTTCTTATTTATGCCCAGATCATGTACTACAAGAGTATCATTATCACACACATGAGATAAAACACCTCCCATCACAATCATTTTCCTCACCATTATAGTATCATTAGGACATCACCCATCACTATCAGGGTTTTTACCCAAATGAATAATTATCCAAGAGATAACAAAAATGACATCATTCTACCAACACTAATAGCCATCATAGCAGTCCTCAGCATATATTTCTACTTGCAGCTAACATACTCCACATCACTAACTATATTCCCTTCATTAAACAACACAGACACAAAACAATTTGAACATACAAAGAAATAACCTTCCTATCATTACCAATCATAATACCCACACGATTACTACACACAACACCCATTCTATCAGTGCTGGACTAGGAATTTAGGTTAGTTCAGACCAAGAGCTTTCAAAACCCTAAACAAGTAAAATTTACTTAATTCCTAAAAATAAGGATTGCAAGACTTTATTCTACATCAATTGAATGTAAAGCAAACACTGTATTTAAGCCAAATCTTTACGAGATTGATGAGTTTTAACCCCAGGAAACTTTAGTTAACAGGCAAATCCTCTAGTCAACTGGTTTCAGTCTACTTCTCCTTCATTTGAGAAAGAAAAAAAGAAAAAAAAAAGGCAGGAAAATCACCGGCAGAATTGAAGCTGCTTCTCTGAAGTTACAATTCAATTTGTTGATTCACCACAGGGTTTGCCAGAAAGAGGGCTCAATCTCTGTCTTTAGATTTACAGTCTAATGCTAACTCAGTCATTTTACCTCTGTTCATACACTGCTGATTATTTTCAACAAATCACAAAGATATCGGCATTTTATATTTACTATTTGGTGCTTGAGCTGGAGTAGCAGGCAGCACCTTAATTATATTAATCCAGGCTGAGCTATGCTGACCTGGAGCGCTACTTGGAGATGCCCAAATCTGTAAAGTAGTCATAACAGTCCCTGCACTTGTAATAATTTTCTTTATAGTTGTACCCGTTATGATTGCAGGCTTTCAAAACTGACTTGGGCCACTAATAACTCGGACACCTGAAGTAGCATTTCCCCAAATAAGTCATATAAACTTTTGACTACTTCCCCCATCATTCTTACTCCTACTCATATCACCAATAGTAGAAGCTGGTTCTGGTATCAGTGGAACCGTGTATTCAGCTCTAGCCTGCAATCTGGCCCATGCAGGAGCCTCTGTCGACCTAACTGTTTCCTCCTTACATTTAGCAGGTGTCTCTTCAATTCTTGGTATTATTACTTTTATTACTATCGTCTTTAATACAAAACCAGCAGTCATATCCCAATACCAAACACCATTATTTGTTTAATCTTCCCCAACTATAGCCATATTACTATAATTACCAATCTCAGTCTGAGCAGCCAGAATTGCCATACTGTTAAGAGATAGAAATCTAAACACTACTTTCTTTGACCCTGCAGGAGGAGACCAAATCCTATACCAACACCTATTTTGATTCTTTGCTCACCCTGAAGTCTGTATTCATGGCCTACCAGGGTTTGTTATAAACTCACATATCATTACATACTATTTAGGACAAAAAGTGCCTTTCAGCTATTTGGGAATAGTATGAGTCATGTCCACTGGCTTTTCAGGATTTCCCTCGTGGGCCCATCACATGTTTACCATAGGGATAGCTGTCGACTCAGGAGCATACTTTGCATCAGCTACCGTAATTACTTCTATCCCTACAGGAGTAAAAGTGTCTAGCTGATTAGTAACTCTTTATTTAATTTTTCTTTTTCTTTTCATTTTTTTTTTTGGCTGAGTTGGGTCTTGGTTGCTGTGCGTGGGCTTTCTCTGGTTGCGGTGAGCGGCAGCTACTCTTCGTTGCGGTGTGCGGCCCTTTCATTGCAGTGGCTTCTCTTGTTACAGAGCACGGCCTCTAGGTGCGTGAGCTTCAGTAGTTGTGGCTTGTGGGCTCTAGAGGGCAGGCTCAGTAGTTGTGGCGCACGGGCTTTTTGCTCCGCGGCATGTGGAATCTTCCCAGACGAGAGCTCGAACCCGTGTTCCCTGCATTGGCAGGCAAATTCTTAACCACTGCGTCACCAGGGAAGTCCCTGGTTAGCAACTGTTCACGGAGGTAATATTATATGACCTCCCACTCTATTATGAGTTTTAGGCTTTAGTTTTTCTTTTTACAGTAGGTGGTTTGACAGGAATCATCTTAGCCAACTCATCCCCAGACATTGTTCTCCAGGATACATACTATGTAGTAGCACACTTCCATGACCTAATGTCCATGGGAGCAGTCTTCACTATTATAGGAGGCTTCCTACACTGATTCCCACTGTTCTCAGGTTATACAGTTAACTCAGCATGAGCAAAAATTCACTTCACAAGTACATCTGTAGTAGTAAATATGACTTCCTGCAGCACTTCCTTGGCCTCTCAGGGATGTCACTACGTTAGTCTGAGTACCCTGAGGCACACACAACATGGAATATTTTGTCTTTAGGCTCATTCATCTCAGTAGCAGCAGTAATGCTAATAATCTTCATACTTTGAAAAGCATTTGTGTCTAAACAAGAAGTCTTAGCAGTGGAAATTGCTACTCCTAACCTAGAATGGTTACACGAATGCCCTCCACCATATCCTATGCTTCAAGATCCTACCTATGTAAATGTAAAATAAGGAAGGACTCAAGTCCTTTTCAACCAGTTTCAAGCCAACACCATAACAATTATGTCTTTCTCAATAAATGAGATAAAAATAAAAAGTGATGTAGCTTTGTCAAAGTTAAATCATAGGCTAAAATCCTGTATATCACTAAGGCATATCAATTTCATCTAGGCTCTCAAGATACAACATCACCGATTATGGAAGAACTTTTACATTTTCATCATCACACATTAATAGTGATTTTTAAAATAAGTTCTCTAGTCCTCTGTATCATTTCACTAATATTGACATCTAAACTAACTCATATGCAAACAATAGATGCACAGGTAGAGAAAATGTGAACAATTTACTAGCCATTATTGTAAACTTAATTGCCCTATCATCATTGTGAATCCTTTACATGATACATGAAATCAATAACTCTTCCCAAACCATAAAAAACTATGGGTCAATAATGATACTGAAGCTACAAATACACAGATTATGAAGACTTAAATGTTGACTCCTCTGTAATCCCCACATCAGAGCTAAAACCAGGAGAATAATGACTAATAGAAGTCAACAACCGAGTAGTTAGAGATAGTCATTGAATATTAGTTTCATCTGAAATTGTTGTACACTCCTGAGTTGTTCCTTCTCAGGCCTAAAAAGAGCTGCTATCCCAGGACACCTAACTTAAAGAATCCTAATATCAACAGGACCAGGCCTATGTTGTGGACAAGAGAGCTCGTTTTCCTGAGTTCAAAGACAGGACAGAGGGATATGGCTGAGATATGGGGTGAATCTGGAGCCCATGGGGATGCACTCTCCAAGCTCCAGGATAGGAATGGGGCCTCTAGGGTCCCAGGCCACCCACCACGCCCTCTCGAGCAGGATCTGGGCAACATTCCCTGTCAGTGATGAGGCAGCCCTAGCACTTGTCACGCCCCGATGTTGTGTCCTATGTGGGCCCCATGCTCTTGGGACCACACCCCACACTCTGGAGGTCCATGCTACAGGGTCCTTCGTGCCTCAGGAGTAGAGACCACACAGCAAGCAGTTCCCTCCCCAACCAGCAGGAGGAGGGGAGGAGAGCAGGGGCACCAGGGGAATCTCACTCAGACAACAACACCCCAGGGGTGCCAGCGGGGACAGTGATGATGCAGATGAGGCACAGACCAAGAGATGGGACCAGAGGACCCAAAAGGCAGCTGGTCAGGTCCTGGCTCATCTGCACCCCGGACACCTTTGTCCCTCATACACCCCCTTCCTCATACACCCTCTCCTTAAATGCAGATTCTTCAGATGCAAACAGGCAGAGCTTCAGACTGAAAGTCAGCTCTTCCAAAATGACCCGTCAGCAAACACTGCAGGATTCCACTCCAGTGGGTGCCCTGGAGTCGACAACTCAGGGACTGAAGTGGATATCGGTGCCAGGGGCAGTGGGAGTGAATGTGGAATGAGACTTTCATGGTTGTGGAATTTTGGTTTTGCAAGATGAAATGTTCTAGGGATGGTGGTGATGGCTCCACGAGAAAGTGAATATATCTGATGCCTCAGAAACGTGCACTTAAAATGGTGATGATGGTAAAGGGTATGTGACGTTTGTTTTATTTCACTTAAAATAAATTCTTAAAATAATGTCTTGTTAATTGAGATTCCATTTCGACTCCCCTTCATCACAAATGTCGGAGGCCCAGACACAGTCTTCTACCTTAGGGGTCATCACGGTACCCTCACAGAGCACGGGGGAGACCATTCTTAGGGGGGGCTAGTCTGTGCTCACCTGACCTCTGTCCAGGGGGACCCAGGCAGCGGTGACCCCCATAGATTAGACATATGATATGCTATGATATTAATATGATACCACCAAGTGTTGTCACTCACCAGAACACAGAGCAGCAACCCACTCAAACATGCCTGACCTCATATGATTGTGACAAGATTAAGAGAAGAAAAGGAACCACAGGTTAATCAGGACAACACCCTTAACGCAGAGGTTGGAAATCTCAAAGGGGACAGGACACACTGTAGGCAAAGAGCGCATATGTGGTCTCCCCATACATGTGATCCTGACCCATGCAGGTGTGGTGAGACCCACAGAGTCCCTGTACCCTATACCTGGGGTCACACATCCACACTCACCAGGGTGCCCCACCTCCCCAGACCCCTCCACCTGGGTCACATGTCCACAGTCCCAGGGTGACCTCACCTCCCCAGACCCTGCACCTGGGGTCACACGTCCCCTTGGTCAGGACACCATGGCTCTGCAGGGGGCTCCCCCAATGTGGAAACAAGCTGGGTCCCTGGGACCTCCTGGGATGGGAAAAAGTGTCAGGTGGGTCTCCTTTCCCCACACTTGTCCCAGAGGAGTCCTCCTCTTCTCACTTTGGTTCTGTGTGATTTTAACTGTTTTTAAAGCTTTCATGCTAGAGTTGAACACACGACCTTTGTGCTGGCAGGCTCAGTCCTTTCTCGTCTCACTTACATGTTGAGAAAACTCACAGGACAGCAGGGCTGAAAGCTGAGGGGTAGCTCTGGACTCTGCTGAGTAGGGACGGTAGACTGGAAGGAGAGCTCAGCAGCAGCCTCAGCTGTTACCCATCGGCCTTTTGCCCGATCTGCGTGCCCTGCAATCAATTCACCAGCTAAACCTGCCTCCCTATGCACCATGCACGTGCTGGTAAATTGGAATTATTGCCAGGTAGCCCCCCTGAGGATTCTCTACGAGCCCCAGGGAAGGTGAACCTTGCAGGGATTAACACTAAGGCCCCGACCATAGCACTGACCCTTGGGAGGACCAGGTCACCACACTCAGAAGAGAGGCTGTTACGTAGACAAGCCCACCTCAGCTCCAGACCCCAGACATCTAAACACTGACATTCAGATGCAGGCACGGAGCTTCCCAGTACTGAGGCCAGGCCAGGTCTCTACCCAGGTCCGCATAGTCCTAGCGTACACAGAACATGGTCAGGTCTAAATCTTCTTATTATAGACAACACATGGTCAGCTCTAAACATAATCAGTAGACAGGACATGCAGAGGTCTAAATCTACCGTGTAGACAGAACTTGATCATGTTTAAACTAGCTTAGGGCTGATCTCATAGGAGGTACAGATCACACACATGGGTCTCTCATCTTTGGACACCCACATCAGGAAACTGAACAAAATCTTTGTCATTAAACATTTCAACAGGCAAAACAGAAATGTTCCCAATTTCTCTGGCCACCTGATGGTCAGGATCCACGGGTAAGCCACGAACTTCTTAGAGTGCAGCCCAGTCTGCTGCCAGGACAGACAAGAAGTGGCCTGATTCCAGCCTCCCAGGCTTCCAGAAGGAGGCGACCACACTGGAAGCCCAGGCAGGAGAGTCCTGCATGGTCCGGGCCGGGAGATCCGGTCTGTCCATTCGGCTGGCCGATTCCAGGCGGGGCGCTCAGGGCCGCTGAGAGCCCTGCACTCAGGTCCTGCTTCCCTGCAGCGTGTGCGTGTGTGTGTGCGTGTGTGTGTAGAGGGGCGGTGGCTGACGGCTCCCATGGCTCCCGTCCCGGGCACCGCGCTGTCTTCGAGGGGAGAAACGGGGAGAGGAAGGGGCACAGAAGCCGTTGGAGAGGAGAACCCACCGCGGAACTCCTTGCACACTGGCTCGCCCCACCCGGAGACCCGCCTGCCCACTGTGGGCCACATGTCACCCCCCAGCCCCCCACTCCCGAGGGCAGGGTGCCTGCTCTTTCAACAGCACAGGGTCTCACATGAAGGAGACCCAGTGGGGACTGTCACCCCCCCCACTCCTGATGCTGTGTTTGGGGAGAATGAACCCCCTTGACTGGGCGATGGGACCCTGTGAGGAAAGAGGTGGCGGCCCCATCCAAGTCGGGGCCTGGCTGAGAGATGGGAACACAGGAGCCAAGTGCAGGGCCTGGAGGCCAGGCCAACAGGAGGGGCACCCCCATCCTTGGCCGGGCTCCCCAACTGTGACATTGTTGCTTTAGGGGACCTGGCGCAGGTGACTGAATGTAATGGGAGTCTAAACTGGACCCTGAATGGGGCTTAAAGAAGGTGTGAAGGATGTTACTGAGACAGTGACAGTCATTGGAAGACAGACTCTGTGTCAGGATATCCTGCTCCATCCATTTAAATCCCTGAGATCTGTGACCTTTACGTGGCTACGCAGGATTGTTAGAACAGCTGCGTGCGGATATATCTGGGGCACAATTCAGTCTGCAGCCCACTTGCAAGTGTTTCCAGCAAACACACAGGTGTGCACACAGGCAGGCACAGCACACACACAAACATATGCACGTGCACAGCACAAATATATTCACACACTAGCATGTGAACACACATGCACGCATATGCCCATGCACACACTAACGTGTGCAAGTGCACATACCTATGCACATGCACAGCATATGTATGCAAACAGGCAAATGCACACGCATAGCACACACACAGGGAATAAAGTGAATCCGTAAAGCATTAATTCCTGAACACAAGTGAAGCTGACATGTATTTTTCCCTTTTCTTAGCCTTGATGTTTTTCACAATAAAAAGTTTAAGAAAAAAGTTAATGGCAAATGACTTTTGATTCATAGGACTTTCTGATGTTATTCCACAAATATTATGACAGGAGAAATGAATGTAGATATTACATGTGTCCACTAATGGATGAATGGAGAAGAAAAACACGGTCCATCAATACAAGGGAATGCTATTCAGCCTAAAAAGGTAGGCAATTCTGACACGGGCTGCAGCAGGGATGAACCTTGAGGGCATTATGCTCAGTGATGTAAGTTAGACACAAAAAAACAAACAGTGCTTGATCCATTCATACAAGGCCCCTAGAGCAGTCGGAAACATAGAGACATAAAGTAGGATGTTGAGTGCCAGGGGCTGAGGGAGGGACAATGGGGAGTGAGTGTTTAATGGGGACTGTTTCAATTTTGCAAGATGAAAAAGTTCTGGAGGATGATGGTGGTCAGGTTTGCACAACAGTGTGAATTACTTCTTGACCCTGAAATGTGCACTTAAAAATGGTTAAGATAGTAAATTTTATGTTATGTGTATCTGACCACAATTTTTAAAACTTTTTAAAAAACAACAGGAAATAGTCCATGAATACCACAAGATGCACAACTTCACTAACAACAGAGGGGTTAAAGCCATAAGAAAAATACTGTGCATACACCTACCAGAATGGCAGACATGAAAGACATAGTATCAAATATCAGCAGGATGTGGAGCAATGGAAAGCCTGGTAGGCAGCGGGGGGGAGGGGGGGGGAGGGGGGATGCAACCACTTCTGAAACAATCGGGCCTCAGATAGCGAAGTCCGTGCACACAGACCTACAGTGCTCCTCCCAGTTGAACACAAGCCCACCAGCCCTGCACCAGGACACACGGACATGGACTCGCAGCCACAGAAGCCAAACCTGAAAGAACCTGAAGGCCATCACAGGCGGATGCAGAAATGAACCATGCACGCTCCTATGAAGGAATATTCCACAGCAATGGAGTACATTTTGTTTAAAGGTAGTAAAACTATAAAAATTATTTTTTAAAAAAAACTATATTTACAAGATGAAAGAATCTATAATTCTGGCACCTAGGGATTGTCGAATGCTCCTAAAAATAGATTGGTGTGGAAATGTTTATTATAGGGAAATTGACATATTCTCTAGGAAGGACGGGGTGAATGGGCCTGCTACATTTTCTACCTTGAAGACATATACAGGTCTTGATTCTACTTCTGTTAAATCAAGTGGGGCTTCATTGGATTTCTGCTACTGCGGAGATAATCAAATTCTGGGTAGGGGTCAGGAGAAAGTTAGTCATAGGTGTTCTTGTGTAATAATTACTGTTGAAAGTGTAAATGATCTTATTTATCAGTAAGACTGATAAATTATTATCACTTATTATCTTATTTATCAGTAAGACTGAGAATAGAATAACTGCTACATTACTTCACATGAGATGATTGTCTGTGCTATTGTCCCTAGAGCTCCAGTGAGTGAGAATTTTGAATGTGAAGTTCATCCAGATCTGAGGATGGAATAAATGGCTAGGTGTGATATGGCTAATATAAATAATATGCCTACATTTATATTAATTAGTGGATAAGATATGGGAAGAGGAATTCATGTTGTGAGAGCCAGGGTTAAGGCTAGCATTGGGGCAATAATATATAAATGGATGATGTTGATGGACATAGTGGTTCTTTAATAAGTAATTTGAATGCCTCAGCAATGGGTTGTAATAATCCATGGGGGCTGATGATTTTTGGCCCTTTCTGGATTTGTATATAGCCTAGGATTCTCCATTTAGTTAATATGAGGAATGCTATGGTGAATTAAATTGGGTAATTTGTGAAAGAATGTTGATTATAAACATATTCTTAGGAAGAGGACTTGAACCAGTGCAGAAAAAGTTTCAGTTTTACATAATTACCGGGCTCTGCCACCGTAACGAGCCCTGTTCTACAGTAGGGTATGTATAAATTAATTGAGTGTAGATTATATCATCATTTAGTTTGAAGACATTTTGTAAAGTAAGCCGTATTGCTCTTGTCCTTTCATACTGGAAGAAATCTGCAATAGACAGAAACCAACCAGGATGACTCCAGTCTGAACTCAGATCACGTGAGACTTTAATCGTTGAACAAACAGACAATTAATGGCAGTTATACCATTGAAATGTCGTGATCCAGCATCAAGGTCATAAACCATATTGCCCATATGAACTCCAGAATACAATTACACTGTTATCCCTAGTAAAACTTGTTCCATTGATCAGTGTTTTAGAAGAACAGGTGATAAAGCATTTTGACTAGCTGGCCTAAATTTTAATCACTCAGACGTGGTTTTATTCTCCAAAAAATAAATGGCGCACGGGCTCAAGACACACCGGCTTCAGTAGTTGTGGCGTGCAGACTCAGTAGTTGTGGCCCACTGGCTTAGTTGTTCCGTGGCACGTGAGATCTTCCCGGACCGGGGATCGAACCGGGTCCCCTGCATTGGCAGGCGAATTCTTAATCACTGCATCACCAGGGAAGTCCCAGAATCGCAGTCTCCCTTTTAATATACCTTAAGCCCAAAGAATCCATGGAAAATTGTTACAGAAAATAAGACAATAAAATATTGTAAGGACTATAACAGAAGCATATAGTACACAGTTCATATAGACACATCCCAAGCAGTTACAAAGTATATTAAAAGGGAGGCTGCAATTTTAAAAGAATAAGAAAAATTATACCCACAAACTCCCAATCTTTCCTGAAACGTTGCAATCTGAAACCCTACTGTAGGAAGCAGAAGATTCCAGGAGACATTCTACAAACGAAGGGCTCCAAACCCTGTGGTTGGATAAGGAATTCTGGAAGGAAGGTATCCTCACCCAAGGAGCGCAGGTTCCTATACTTCTCTAACATCACATCCCTGTACAATTCCCATTGATCTTGGTCCAGGCATTCTCACTCCTCTTGAGAGAAATCTATGGCCACCTCCTGGAATGGCAGCAGTCCCTGAAATTAAAAGTACACATGCCATGTGGCCACGGGAAGAGTTCATAATGTGACCCAAGAAGAAAACAGCAAGTTAAGAGAACTGGTTTTAATTTAGAAGAGTGTCTTCAATTATCCACTAATATATATATATATATATATTTTCTTTTTTTTTTTACAAAGTAACTTTCTCTACCTTATTTCTAACTACAGGAAAAGAGTATGGCATGTGATCCACAAAACCAGTATAGAGTCTATACTTGTCTGGAAAAGAAATGATAAAATGATGGTTTCAACACAGGCATATGCATTTTTGAGTGTTTTATTTATATCAAACTGGATAAAATGTGTGTATTTCTCATACAGAAAAGACATGTCGAGGTAGAAATGTACCTTTCAACTATTCATGGGTACACAAGTACACTGGGGAGATTATAAAAGTGCAGATTGTGATTCAGTAGGTCCGGTGGGCCTGAGTTCTATTTTTTTAACAAGCTCATTTTTAACTAGTGATGCCACAGTCTCTGATTCATTAACCACAACTGTGAATATCAGAGACATAATTAGAAAGGTAAAAATTCATATTTAATTTTGAACTTAAAGTGTTTTATGGATTTTACACCTTTAATAGAATAGTGAGCACAGCAGCAACAATCATTTGTGAATATTTACTATAGACTGTGTATCTTTCTAACTTTTTTGTGTAGGATTCCAGGAAAAAGGCCTGGGCTGCGGCCACAGTGGGCGTGGCCCCCAGGCCGGGCCGCCCCTCCAGGACCCCCGACGGGGCCCTGCGCTCCTGGCGGCTCCCTCCCCCGCCGCCCCGCTCCCTCCCGGAAGGCCTCGGGGCAGAGCGGTCCCACCCCCTGCGCGCTGAACAGAGCCCGCGTTTCCGCAGAGCTGGAACTCCCGGCTCAGGGTCTCTTCCCTCCGCCGTCACGGAACTGCCCCGGAGCCCGAGGGGAGGGCGACCTCACTGAGGCTGCCGGCTCTGGAGGTGCCCCGGCGGCCGAAGCCGCGACAGTCGTGGGGACGGCGGGCCGGGTAAGTGGGCGCCGACCCTCCGCCTGGTCCGGTGCCCGGGCGGCAGCGCAAGACCAGCTTCTGAGGGGCAGGGGTTCGCTGCCACCCGCCGCTGCTGTGCAGAAAGAGCGGCCCCCGGCCTCTGGTCCCGGGGAACTTCGGTCCCTCCTCTCGCCCCTGCCCTCGGCCTGGCTCGCGGGGCCTGGTGGGCGTGGGGAGGGGGTCGGCCTGAGCGTCCTGAGGGGAAACGGGGCAAGGGAGGCGCAGGGTCCGGCTGCAGCGTCAGCGCCCCTCCTCCCGACTGCGGGGAAAGCGGCTGAAAACTCCTCCCGAGGCGCGCAGGCCCCTTATTCAGCCGAGTCCCTCTGCGCTTCCTCCTCCCTGAGCTAAAGTACCGGGGGGAGGGGACAGGGCAGGGGACTGGCGCAGGTAATGGGGAACATCAAAAGGTGATTGTTAACTAAGGAAAACCAGCTCTCCCAAGGTGAGGAATGGAGCGCTTTTCTTCATATGGGAAGATGCAAGAGTCTGGGCTCACTGACATCCTTCCTTTGATATGCACCTCAGCTCTCTGGGGCCTGCATTCTGTATTTGCATATCCTGAGTGCCTCAGGGCCCGCCGGCTCACAGTGGAGGGCTGCAAGTGCTGAAGACTGTGACATCCTTTGTTTACTGATATGGCAAGAAACATTCCATTTCTCACAGGCTTGAGGGGCAGACAGTGAAAAAGAGTCGGAGAATCTCACTGGGCATGTACTTTGGTTTACATATAGATAATATTTATACTTACCTGTGCTAATAGAGGTTCTCAAGTCCAATCAACTTGTACTACTGCCCTCTATGTATCAATTTCATCAATATCATAAGATAAATGCCTATAGAATTGACTTAATCCATTTAAATAGGATAATGATTTTTAAAGGAAACATAATAGAAATATAACAACAAAACCTTTACCACTAAAGGCTGGGTCTGGAACAACCTAAATAAATGTTCCATTGTTAAAATATTGAAAGATGTATTCAATAGAAATATCAACAAAAATGACAAATAATAAGGGTAGCAGAATGTTGAAATGTTCTATCTTTATCATTAAAGTGGCAGAAAATCATTTATTAGTAGGCACTGGGGACAGAAGATGCCTGATTTCATTTCTTTGTCATATTTGTGCAGTTGTTTCAACAAGTAACTTGAAGACAAAATGGAAAAACAAGGAGGTTTGTGCCTGAGATCATGTTGATGTGAAACCAGGGATGGCCACCTTGTGCCAGGTGAGTTAAGTTTACCTGGCAGGTAGACCGCAGAGCTCCTGGGAAGCAAGGGTTGGAATTTCTCTGCTGGGTGCCCCTTAGGTTCTGTGACTTGACTGACTGTGAGTCATGTTTCGGGAAAGACCTGATCACAGGAAAAGGGTGGGAATAGAGTGATTTGGGGAGCAGCTAACAACATTCATCACAGCTCACGGCCTGAATGAATTTTAAAGAAACAGGAAAACAAATGCTTCTTATGGAATCAGAGAATGTGAGGGCTGGACAATCCCAGAAAATGAGGAACACCCATCCCATTTTCCAGATGAGAAAACAGAGGTCCAGCAAGGTGAAATCCCTCACCCAAGTTGCACCCGTCTCTCCTCCCCACTACGTGGTTCATGAAAGCAGGACTCTTCCTGTCTTGATCACTGCTGAACCCCAAAAAGGGCCAGGCATCTAGCAGCTGCTCCAAAAATTTTGGTTGACTGTAGGAACAATGCTATTTCTTTCTTTCTCACTCTTATTGAGGATTGTGCCAAGAACTCCCCAGGTTGCAATGTAATTCGATAAATGTAAATATTAATTGAGTTTTGTTGTGATGAGGACTTAGGCTTTGAAGGTAACAGACTTGGTTCAGATCTTGGTTCTGCCACTCAATAGCTGTTTGGCTTTGGGAAAATTACTAAACCTCTCTGAGATTATTTCCTCCTTTGTAAAGTGGGGATAAATCTATCTGAGCCAGCAGAGCACCTGCATGAGAGATGTGCACTAAATATTGGTCTTTCTCACTCTCCTACGCCATCTCTCTGTTCTTCCCAGAGACGCTGTACAGAAGGATATAGTACTTTTTTTAAAAATAGTTAACTAATTAATTAATTAATTTGTTTTTGGCTGCGTTGGGTCTTCGTTGCTATGCGCAGGCTTTCTCTAGTTGCGGCAAGCGGGGGCTACTCTTTGTTGCGGTGCGCGGGCTTCTCATTGCGGTGGCTTCTCTTGCTGCGCTTGTTGTGGAGCACAGGTTCTAGGCGCGCGGGCTTCAGTAGTTGTGGCCTGCAGGCTCAGTAGTTGTGGCGCATGGGCTTAGCTGCTCCGCGGCATGTGGGATCTTCCCTGACCAGGGCTCGAACCCATGTCCCCTGCCTTGGCAGGCAGATTCTTAACCGCTGCGCCACCAGGGAAGTCCGATATAGTACTTTTTAAAGAGGGGTTTTAATTTATTTCAGATTGTGTACATTTTTCTTGTAGAAAAGATTATTCCACTATAGAAACATAAACACGCAAAACCACTGCAAATGCAGTATTCTATGGGTTAGATATTATCAGTCACATTTTATAAGTAATTGGGCAAATGCCAAAGCACTAGGTACTGGGGAGTAAGAAGACTCAAATCTGGGGTGCCCCCCACCCCAATTTCAAGAGCAGCGTGTGTTTTCCAAATCCATGTTTCATCTGGTCTTTGTTTCTCATCCATCCTCTGTGTCTGCCTTTCTCAAGAAGGCTCAGATCCTCGGCTTTCACACCCTCCCGGCTGGCTGTGCCCCAGCTCCCGGCCTGGAACCTCTGCG
Organism: Eubalaena glacialis; assembly: GCF_028564815.1. Lineage (NCBI taxonomy): Eukaryota > Metazoa > Chordata > Mammalia > Artiodactyla > Balaenidae > Eubalaena > Eubalaena glacialis. The sequence goes on along the minus strand of NC_083727.1, from coordinate 78,387,347 downwards.
TGCCTGGGTGTGCCTGCTCCCCCTGTGCATCACCAGCTTTGCCAGGGAGCTGCTGTATCGTGCACTGCTTGCTGTACCCAGAGTACCCGGACCCTTCTGGCACATGAAGTGCACCCTCCTCACCATGTGTGCAGCCCATCCCCTTACCTTATATCCTGCCTCTAAGCCAGGCTTGGGGGTGACTACAGTGTGCATTCAGCTGTGTGAGGTGCTGGGATCAAAGTGAAGTTCCCAACTTTTGAAGTTGCAGGCTTGAGGGGCACACAGTGATTTAAAGTCGGGTCACCTGACTTAAAGGGGGGACTGATTGATTTAAAGCCAAGGCAGCTGACTTAAAACCTGCGTCCCTCAGCTGCAGGACGAGACCAACTTTGGCGGTGCACGGGTTCACTCCAAGCCAGCACTGCTGTTCAGGAAGAGCTTCCAGTAGCGCCTTAGTGCAGGGGGACTTGGTCCGTTGTCTTGCCCCTGCCCTCAGAGGGGGGCCACCTGCTCTTCTGGAGAATCAGGGAGGGGGAAGTGCAGAGTCCCGGCTGGAGTTGCGGCACCCCTTGTCTGATGGCAGGGAACGGGGGACGGGGCTGTGTGGTGTCCTGGGGCTGGACTCACCAGGTCGACTCAGCCTCTCAGCCTCCTAACCTCCCCCCACACACTCCACAAGAGTTTCCAATAATATGTAATTGCGCCTTAGGTTCTCGGTCTTCAAACTCATACCCAGGCTCCCAGGTCCCTTGATTCAGCCAATTCCTCTGTGCTCTTTCTTCTATTAGATACAGTCCCAGAGGGAGGGGCTGGGGGATGGGACTGGAGGGATGCCGGCAGCACTGGCCTCAGCTGACTAAAGAGATCCGGGGCCTGCGCTATCACACATGTGCGAGGACCCTTAAGGCGGAATCGAGGGGGCCAGTTAGAGGCAGTCCTTGCTGCCTCAAGTGAGTATGGATCACCGTCGGGTGGGGAGCACGCTGACCCCTGAGAAGTACTGTTAGGAGGATGTGTTCCTCCCTCGGCTTCAAGGACGTGGGTGGGCTTCAGGGCTCCAGTTCCCCTCCAGGCCTCCAGGTCCGACTGCACCGCAGCGGCCTTGCAGACCCGCCTTCCTGTCCCAGAACTTGCCAGGCTCCAGGAAGAATCCAGACTGCAGAGATGGTGCCTGAGCGCTCCAGCTTGAGAAGTGCTGTCCCTGGGGACCCAACAGTGGAGGGAGGAAGGGTGAAGGGAGTGGGGGGGTGGGGTCGGGAGGGGTGGCTGCCCTGGGAGACGTTGAGAGAGAAATATCGCCCCCCACACCCCCTGCCCCTGCAACTGACCCATTGATGCCATAGGATCTCAGGGCCTTTTAGTCAGAGATGCCTCTGCTTCTTTACTCCTGTGTTCAAAACTATGCAAAACCAACTCTTCATTCTCTTGCTGCCTTGCCAGGACTTTTAAAGCACTGTTCTTTTGAAGCACTCGTTCCCTAAACTGCAGTTTGGAGCTGTCCCAGCTATTTAAAAGTGTTCTCCTTAAACTGAGACTAGATCCTACTCTTTTGGAAAAACGGCCTTCACTTCATTGGAGATCGTCTTTTCTGCCCATTCCTTCCTTCTACTGCCCTCTTAAGAACCCCTGTGCTCAAAGAGCTTGGTGATTTATTTTTTGCTTGATGTCAAAAAGAAACCTTCCCCATGCACCCCAAAAAGCTTTCCTGGAACATAGGTGTTTCACAACCATGACAGTGTTTTGCAGTTAGTATACACTGGGTAGACTGCCTAGCAATCCCTCCAAGAGCCAGAGGTGAGCAAACCTTTGCTTATTTGATTGGATGCCCTTCAAGTTTAGGAAGGTCCCATTCTTATGACCCAGCAGGTAAGACAGAGCCCTGGATGGCTGTGGCTGTGATTAGATAACTTCTGATGATTTTATTTCCCTTACTGAGCTGCTGCTTCTAGGTTAAATTCATTTTATTACCTGTCCATTTTTAAAGAAAGACTGACAAAGTCACTGTAATAGGTCAGGAGTCTGAACTCAGGGTTGGTCAAAGGTACTCACAGGGAGGAAGGTGGATAAAAATAGGTGGGTAAAATAGGAGGGTTGGCAAGTACAGCCAGGACACCCGTGTTCATCATGCATACTAATAAAGGCCAGAATCTCCTCATTTATCTCTGGTGGGAAGTTCTGATGGTTTCACAGGATCAAACTCAAATCATATTCAAACTAGGGGATTTCCCTGAGCATAAAAGGAAGTATCCGTCCCTAGCAGGAGTCGCTGCAGAGGAATAAAGACGTAGCTGTAGAGAACGGACTTGAGGACACAGGGAGGGGGAAGGGTAAGCTGGGATGAAGTGAGAGAGTGGCATGGACATATATACACTACCAAAAGTGAAATAGATAGCTATTGGGAAGCAGCTGCATATAGCACAGGGAGATCAGCTCAGTGCTTTGTGACCACCTAGAGGGGTGGGATAGGGAAGGTGGGAGGGAGACACAAGAGGGACAGGATATGGGGATATATGTATACGAATAGGTGATTCACTTTGTTATACAGCAGAAGCTAACACAACAAGGTAAAGCAATTATACTCCAATAAAGATGTTAACAACAACAACAAAAAAAAACCCAAAATCTAAGTCAATCAAGCCAACGGAGACAATGTATGTGTTTACAGTTCAAGAAATCCACAAGGGAATCCTTTATTCTGTAGGCAATGAATGGTCCATTCGAAAAGAAAAAAACTTTCTAAAATGTTGTTTTTCCATTTATTGTTCAGAACATCATTTTTATACCTCTGCATTTCTTACTATTCAAAGCCAAGTCACGCGAGTTACAGGGAAGCAGCTGATTGATTTAAAGTTGGGTCATGTGATTTAAAAACCAGTGGCAGTTGATTGATTTAAATCCCGGTCATATGACATGAGGAGGGGGTGCTAAAAACTGCTTTTTCATCTCTGGCTCAGAATATCATATTTACCTTGGTTTTTCTTATGATTTAGAAAACTTGAGCTGTCTCTCCTTGGAATCATCAGGAGAAAAATACAGTATTTCAGGTTCATTCTTGAAACCAGCTTCTCACGGTTAAGGTGTATTGACTAAAAGATCTTCCTTCTTCAAGAGATTCCAAACCTCTGTAAGACACTTCATTGTAATTGGAGAAAAAAGAAGAATGAATTCAGGCCAGTAGCTGCAGGGGGCCAAGGCAGCCCCCAGGACTAGGGAAGGAGGAGGAGGAAGGGCTGAGAGTTGCCATTAGAGCAGACAACCTCCAGAGGGCGCTGAAGCACCGGCAGAGCCCGCCTGCCACTCCCAGTTTGGCACTCCAGGGTCAGATTTGGGTTTGGAGATGGGGTTGCTGTCACCCCAAGGAGGTGAGCAGAGAGGAGGAGTTGATTACCGGTCTCCTCTGACTCTCTGACCCAAATTGCCTGGCTTCACAGGGGGGACAGAGTTTTGCTTTCAGCAAACTGATGGGGCACTTCCAGGCTGGTCGGGTTGCCCAGTGGCCCGACAGCCTGACGGGCTGACTGCGGTGTGACCGCCCTTTGTTTCTCCAGAATCTGTACATCAGGAGGTGCATGGGTGCGGGAGCCCATTCACCGCCCCTCCCCCCAAGGGGGATGGCACCTTCCCTGGCTGTACCCTATGATCAGCGGGTACTTGAAATGAATGCAAGTTTTTTGACTTCAAGGAAAAGCTCACATAACCGTTTCTTCCTCATAATGTGTGGGATTTACTATAATGGAAGGACATTATAAAGAACAGGTAGAAAACTCACCTGTTGGTCTCCATGTAGGAGTTTATTTTGCATGAATCCCTCCTACATGAGTAGATAGCAGAGGTTTATTTTTGTTCCCGTGTGTGTAGTTGTGGCAGAGGATGTAGGTATGGTGATTTGAAGCCCTCAAAGAAATATTCTCAGAACTCTCAAGACTTCTCTTGATCGGAACTGAAAGAGACCTGGAAAAGGAGGAAAAGAAAAGGAGGGAGAACGAATGACTGTTTCTCAGTAAATTCACCTTCCTGGTTAATTGTTCTGTCTTCTCATTTCTTTTAACTTCTATGTATGTCTAATGGAATAATGTAGAAAGGCTGATTTTTATGCTTTAAAAGATTTTACATCACAAAGAAACTAGAAGTGGCTAACAGAACTTATTCAAATCAGTTTTACATAGAGACTTTGATATTAAATTTGTATACTAAAATGGGTTTATCCCAATTTTCTCTTTCTTTTTGAGTGAATATTTGTAACATATTTTTGTAGATAATAATTTATCCTAGATATACAAAATTGTGAGAATGGGTACCATTTTTTTTACCACTTAAATGATTTCTTTTAAATGAATAGATTGTACACTTTAAATGCCAATGTTGTGTCTTACGTGTTGTTTTTTAATTCCTTGATTTCCAAAACTTGTGTTTATTTAATTGATTTCTATCTAATAATCTGTGTCTCCCCTTTATTGTTTCTTACTTTATATTTTATTGATCTATAGTTAGTTTACATTATTATATTAGTTTCAGAGGTACAACATAGTGATTCATAAATGTTTAGGTTCTTCTCCATTTATAGTTATTATAAAAGAGTGGCTATATTCCCCATGCTATACAGTACATCACTGTAGATTATTGATTTTATACATAGTGGATTGTACCTCAAAATCTCCTACCACTATTTTGCTCCTCCACCCTACCTCCCCCTGCTGGTAACCACTAGTCTGTTCTTTAATCTGTGAGTCTGTTTTTTTGTTGTTGTTGTATTCAATTTTTTAGATGCCACGTGTAAGTGATAACATACCATGCTTGTTTTCTCATAACATACCATGCTTTTTTTCTCATAACATGCCATGCTTGTTTTCTCTGCGGCTTATTTTACTAAGCATAATACCCTCCAAATCCATCCATGTTCTTGCAAATGGCAAAATTTCATTTTTTGCTGAAGTCATCATAAAAAATCTTTTTTATCCACTAAGCTATTGATGAACACTTAGTTTGACTCTATATCTTGGCTATGGCAAATAACACTGTTAGGAACATTGGTGTGCAGTTATTTCTTTTGAAATAGTGTTTTTGTTTTCTTCTGATATACCCAACAGTGAAATTGCTGGATATTATGGTAGTTCTATTTTTAGTTTTTTGTGGAACCTCCATTCTGCTTTCCACAGTAGCTGCACTACTTCACATTCACATCAAGAGTGTACAAGAGTTTCCCTTTCTCCACATCCTCACTAACCTTTGTTATTTGTGATCTTTTTGATGACAGCCATTCTGACAAGACTGAGGTGATATATCTCATAGTTTTGATTTGCATTTTACTGCCGATTACCTATGTTTAGCATCTTTGTGAGTTCTGGCTGTCTATATGTAGTTTTTCCTTGGAAAAAAATGTCTATTTAGGTCTTCTCATTTTTTTAAAAAAGATTGTGGGTGTTTTTTGGATATTGAGCTGTATGTGCTGTTTCTGTAGTTTAGATATGAACCCTTGCTTGGTCGTCTTTTTTGATGTTAACCTCTTATCATGTGCAAATATTGTCTCTCCTTCAGCAGGTTGCCTTTTCATTTTGTCTTTGGTTTCCTTTGCTGTGCAAAATCTTTTAAGTTTAGTGAAGTCCCATTTGTTTATTTTTGCTTTTGTTTCATTTGCCTTAGTAGACTGAACCTAAAACTGTTGCTATCATTTATGTTGAAGAATGTTCTATATTTTCCTCTAGGGGTTTTATGGTTTCTGGTCCTACATTTAGGTCTTTATTCAGTTTTGCATTTATTTTATATATGGTGTGCTAAAATAATCTAATTTTATTCTTTTCCATGTAACTGACCAGTTTTCCCAGTACCACTTATTGAAGAGACAGTTTTTTCTCCATATTGCCTGCTTTGTCATAAATCAATTAAATATAAGTGTGTGGGCTTATTTCTGGGATCTCTATTCTGTTCCAGTGATCTTTGTGTCTGTTTTTGCTCTGGTACCTTTCTCTCTGATTACTGTCGCTTTGCAGTATAGTCTGAAGTCAAGGTGCGTGATGCCTCCAGCTGTGTTCTTTCTCAAGATTGTTTGGCTATTTGGGGTCTTTGTGTTTCTATACAAATTTTAAAATTACTTTTTCAAGTTCTGCGAAAATGCTTTGGTATTCTGATAGGGATTGCATTAAATCTGTAGATTGTCTTTGGTAGTATGGTTATTTTAACAGTATTAATTCTTCCAGTCCATGCACATGCTATATTTTTCCATCTTTTTGTGTTGTCTTCAACTTCTTTCACCAATGGCTGATAGGTTTCTGAGCACATGTCTTTTACCTGCTTAGGTGTGTTTATTCCTAGGTATCTTATTCTTTTTGATGTGATTGCATATGGTATAGTTTTCTTAATTTTTCTTTCTGACAGCTTTCAGTTTTGTTTTTTCTTCTTTTTCTAATTCCTTCAGGTGTAATGTTAGGTTGTTTATTTGATATTTTTCTTGATTCCTAAGAATAAGCTTGTATCACTATAACTTCCCCCTGTGAACTGCGCTGGCTGTGTCCCATAGATTTTGGATCATTGTGCGTTCATTTTTATTTGTCTTGGGTATTTTTAGAATCCCTCTTTAATTTCTTCAGTGTTCCTTTCTTCCCCTTTTATTCCCTTCATCTGTGATGTGAGGACTATCTTTAATATTATGTTTGGATTTCTTTCAGTTTTGTGTATGTGCGCGCGCGTGTGTGTGTGTGTGTGTGTGTGTGTGTGTGTGTGTGATTATTTAAGTTGCTGAGCTCTTAATTTCACATGGACACTAACAACCCTGCATTGTTACTCTGCTCCCCCACAGTTACTGAATTTGACCTTATATTTTACATCTACTTGTTTTGTGTGTCCCTTAACTTCTTATTGTGAATATAGATGATGTTATTACTGTTTTCTTTCATCCTTCCTATTAGCTGTGTCCATGGTTGATTTACTACCTTTGCTGAATATTTGCATTAACCAATGAGGTTTTTCCTTTAGTAAGTTTCCTTTCCTAATTTTTATGTTTCAATCGTGACCTTTTCTTTTTCACTTAGAAAAGCCCCTTTAAGATTTCTCATAAAGCTGGTTTGGCGATGCTGAGCTCTTTTAGTTTTGCTTCTCTGTAAAACTTTAGATCTCACCATCAAATCTGAAGGAGAGCCTTGCTGGGTAGAGTATTTTTGCTTATAGGCTTTTCCCTTTCATGACTTTAAATATACCATGCCACTCCCTTCTGGCTTGCAGAGGTTATCCTGAAAAGTCAGCAGATAACTTTATGCAATTTCCCATGTTTGTAACTTGTTGCTTTTCCTTTGCTCCTTTTAATAGTGTCTTTTTATCTTTATTTTTTTTTTTCCATTTTAATTACAATGAGTCTTGGTGTGGTCCTCTTTGGTGTTGATCCTGTTTTGGCCTTACTGTGTTTACTGGACTTGGATGTCTGTTTTCTTTCCCAGGTTAGGGAAGTTTTCAGCTCTTATGTCTTCAGGTATGTTCTACACTGCTTTCTCTTTCCTTTTTGCTTCTGGGACCAGTATAATGCAAATGTTAGTACACTTGATGTTGTTTCACAAGTCTGTTCAACTTTCCTCATTTCATTTTAATCTATTGTTTTACCGTTCATCTTCAGTGATTGCCAGTACTCTGTCCTTCAGTTTTCTGATTCATTCCTCTGTATCATTTAGTCTACAGTAGGTTCCTTTAATGTATTTTTCATTTCAGTTATTGTATTCTTCATCTCTGTTTTGTTGTTCTTTAATGGTCTAACTCTTTTTTAAAAAATTCTAACTTCTTGCTCTGGTCGTCCATTCTTCTCCTGGGTTCTTTGATCATCTTTACAGTCATTACCTTGAACCCTTTGTTGAGGAGATTGGCTATATCCACTTCACTTAGATCTTCTTCTGAATTCTTCTCTTGGTCCTTCATTTGGATCGTGTTTCTGTGTCACCTCATTTTTCTTAACTTCCTGTTTTTATTGCTAGGTATGTAGTAGGTTTGTTACATTTCCTGACCTTGGGGAAGTGGCCTTTTGTAGGAGATGTCCTATGGGTCCCAGCAGCCCCCTCTCCCCTGGTCACTAGAGCTATTTATTCTAGGTGTACCCCCTATGTGGGCTGCTTGGGCTCTTCTGCTGTGGTGGGCTGACTACTGTGGGTGGTCTGGTAGGCTTGGCTGCCCCCAGACTGCTTGTTTGCCAGGCTCTGCCTTGTATGGAGGCTGTCTGTGCTGCTTGGTGAGACTAAATCATAAGGCAGCTGGCTGCACAACTCTGGGGGACACCAAATCTGGTGCTGGTTCACTTATGGGTAGAATTGCAGTCCAGGTGATATCAGGGCTCGTGCCCAGTCACTGGTTCTGGGGCTATGCTGGCTACTGGGAGGAAGAGACAGGTCCTGCGTTCTGGCTGCAGGGCCCAGGAGTCACAGAGTTGGTGTTGGATCACTGTTCCTGACACAGCTCTCTGCAAGGTCGGGGGTATCTCTAATCTTGTGTTGGCATTCTGATGGGCAGGGTCAGGACCCAGCTGAGTCCATGGCTGCGTCTGGCCTGCAGTTAAGTGGCCTGGTTACACAGGCTGCTGGGCTGTGGTATTCCTGGAGCTGGTGTGTGCCTGTTGGTGTATGAGGCTGATCCCACTGCCAGAGCAGGTATGCTGTTGGGTAGGTCCAAGCTCCATCCAGTCCCTGTGCAGTTATCACCTGCCGATGGTGAGGCTGACTCCAAGGCCAGAGCAGGCTCACTTGTCAGAGGGGCCAGGGACTCTGGGGCTGGTGCCTGTCCACTGAGGTGTGGAGGCTGGTCCTGGGGCTTTTGGTGGCTGGGCCCATGTCCAGGGGCAGCTGTGCCTTGAGATGATCTGAAGGCAGCCTGTTTGCTGGTGGATGGGGCTATGCCCCCTGCTCAGTTAGTTGCTTGGCCTGCAGCATCCTAGTACTTGTGTCTATAGTCTGGTGGAAATGGGTAGGGCTCAGTCCTGAGGCTGATAAGCTAGAGGGAGGATTCTGAAATTATGCTTGCCGGTACCAGCGTCCACGAGGTAGAAGGAGCTCCCCCGAATGGCTGCTGCCAGTGCCTCTGTCCCTGAGGCTGTGCTGTAGTTGCCTCTTGCCTCTCTGGGAGACTCTCCAAGATCAGGAGGTAGGTGTGACCCGGGATCCTTTCAAATGACTGCTTCTGTTCTGATTCTCAGATCATGTGGGGTTTTGTGAGCATCTTTTAAGAGTGGAATCTCTATTTCCCACAACCCTCTGGCTCTCTGGAAAATAAGCACTACTGGTCTTCAAAGCCCAACTTTCTAGGAACACTTCTTTCCAGAACAGGATCCCTGGGCTTGGGAGCCTGATGTTGGCTTCATACCCCTTGCTACTTGGGAGCACCTCTGAAATTGTAGTTATTCTCCCATTTGTGGGCCACCCACTTGGTGGTATGGGTCTTGACTCTGTTGAGATTTTGCCCTTCCTTTCTGTCTTGTCGAGGTGCCTTCCTTGTATCTTTAGCTGTAAAACATCTTCTATGGTAGGTCCCGGCCTTTTTCATCAATTGCTGTTCTGTAAACAGTTGTGACTTTGGTGTGCCCATGAGAGGCATCAAGCTCTGGGTCTCTGAATGCTACCATGTTGGACAATCTCTTTACTTCATTCTTAAATCATATCATTTAAGTTTTCTTAGTATCTTATTTGATTAGCGACAGTTTGAAATTTATTATCACTCATGTTTACTTCGCCTGTTTAAAAAAATTGAATAGTGCATTCATTCAGTTTGAAATGAAGGTAGTGACCTGCGAATTTCCATACCTCAATAATCAAGGATAGGACAAAAGCCTTTTCTACCTGTGTTACCCTCAAACTCTGCACCCCACCCCAGCCTGGGGATTAACCTCTTGCACCCATGCTCACCTTCTGTTTTCGGACCGTTAACCATCATTGCATCTGTATGTGTGTTGACAAAGTGAACTCTAGTCTTTGCAGTTTTTGTGTTTTGTTTTTTGGTTTAGGGAACAGTCCTACTATGAATGTACATTTACTGCTCCACTGAAGTTCATATATAAACCTGTCAAGCACATTACCAGAATTGGAATTGCTTGTATATACACTTTGATAAATTTTAGAGACAATGGTAGAATGGAAGTAAATTGTATTTCAAATGCCACAATATTCTCACACCATGAAAACCCTTCCCTTTTTAATATATTTGTGTGTAGTTTATCTTTATGCCCATACTATATTTCCCAGAGATGGGTAAGTGTTATATTTCTTGCTGGCACATTTACCGTATTGTTCAAAGTCAGGCGTTTAGTGGTTTTAGCATGATCCTATTTCCATGAACTCACAAATACAAGATCTTCTCTCACACTGTCTTTTACTCCCTGCTGTTTTATATTGCCCTCCTAATTCTCAGTCCTGGTCTTTCTTTATGTTCTTCATCAACCTGGATAGGTTATACTATTTTCTCCCTTATTCAAGACCAAGAGAATAGAATAGAACACCCAGAAATAAACCCTGATATATGGCCAAATGATTTTTGACAAGTTGCCAAGACTTTTCAAAGTAGAAAGGATAGTATTTTCAACAAATGGTGCTGAGAAGTCTTGTGGTCAACATGCAAAAGAAGGAAGATGGACCCTTACCTAACATCATATGCAAAATTTAATGAAAACGTATCAAGAAACTACATATAAGACCTAATAAAATAAAAAGTCTTAGAAGAAGATACGGGACAAGAGCTTCATGATATTGGATTTGGCAGTGTTTTCCTCAATATGAAACGAAGGAACAACAAAGGTACAGCTAACAAAAAAATAAACAATTTGCAGTACATAATTAAAAAAAATGTGTATCAAAGAAATGTAAACAGAATAAAATGGCAACCCACAAGATGGGAGAAAATATTTCAAAGCCATCTATCTGACAAGAGATTTCTATTCAGAATATACAGAGAACTCCTACAACTGAACAAAAAGCAAACACCCTGATTCAAAAATGGATAAAAGACTTGAATAGATGGTTCTTCAAAAAGATGTACAAATGACTAAGCACTTGAATAGATGCTCCATATCACTAAATGCATGTTTATATATTTGTGTGCATGCATACACACACAAGCACACACACACATACACAAGCAGAAAACAACTATTGGTGAGGATGTGAGGGAGTTGGGACCGTTGTGCTATGTCAGAGGGAATGCAGAATGATACAGCTGCTTTGCAAAAGAGTATGGCAATTTTTCAGATATTGAAAAATAGAATTACTACATGATCCAGGAATTTTACTATGAGGTATACCCAAAGGTATTGAAATCAGGGTCTTAAAGAAATATTTGTACTCCAGTGTTTAGAGCAGTAATAATCACAGTAGCTAAAATATGAAAGCAACCTAAGTGTTCATCCACTAGTTCCTGGATAAGCAAAGTGTGGTATACCCATATAATACAATATTATTCAGTGTTAAGAAGGAAAAGATCTAGGAATATGCTACAACATGGATGAGTCTCGAGGAAATTTAGCTACCAAAAATGCCATTTTTGTGACTTTTAGTGAGTCATAACAATACAACTACTTATTTCAATTATATGGGGTACTTAGTGTAGTCAAAACCATAGAAATTGGGAGGGTAATGATGCTTTTCAGGTGGTTATGGAACAAAAAGGAAAGTTATGTTTAAAGGATACAGAGTTACAGTTTTAAAACGTAGAAAAGAATTAGAAGGATAAATGGTGATGTTGATCGCCCAATAATATGAATGTATTTAATATCACTGAACGGTGCACTTTATAATAATTAACATGTTATATTTTATGTTATTTGATTTTACCAACATACAAAATTGGGAAAGAATGTAATATCAGGAAAGGGAGTGGACCTGGGATAGAGCAGAGAGTAATCAGAAGGGTGAGACACTGCATATGTTGAAGAAGAGGAGCTGAGAATCTTCATTGGCCAGAAGAGACTTTATAAAAAAGAAAAAAAATTACTCTGAGCGTGTATTAGATAGATATCTGTGGGTGTGCTGCTATCTCCCATGGGTTATCTTAAAGAGTCTTTAATAAAGTCCATAAGGCTTGCTGAGGCTTTTTTAAAAACTGGATTCCCCAGGAGATAATTAGAGGGTGGTACTTAAGTCTATGTCTAGGTTGACAGATTTTGCAGGGAAGACGAACCTGAGAACAGTGGAGGTCTTAAGAGTGTAAGTACATGGAAACTAGAAAAAATAATAATAAAGGGAATTAGGAAAACTTTGGACTTCGAAGGTCATGTATTATTACTGAGTCAGACCTGAGGTTTCTAAGGCGTTATATACACAGTTGCTATTTGGATTACTTGTTGATAAAGATAAGTGGAAAAACTAGAGTCGTTCCCAAGTGTAGGTAAGATATAATGAGAGGATGGAGGTGGAAAGTAGGGAGGCCCAGAGAAAAGTGGGAAGGTCATATTGGGCCAAGATGGTGGTAATATCCAACAGAACAGATGGTAGGACAGACTATGGATTCATCTTTTTTATTTCGCCTCCCCTCCCCATCCTTAATAATTCTTTGGGAATATTTCACTGCTCTGTGATGCAGGTACAGAATTCGAGTGAGGAGGCTCCACCTTCAGTGTCCAGCTGTCTGAGTCCTCAGTGTGCTTCAAATGATGGAGAACTATTGCTTCTTTATGAGAAGAGTTAGTACCTCGTAGCTAAGCTTAAGCTGGAGCTTATGCAATATTGATTCCATTTTATATATACTGTTGGCATGGAGGTTCCTCCTCCTCTTTTCTTGAACATTATGAAATGAATCTATATTTCTCAATATTTGGGTATATCAGATAAATACATTAAGTAAAGGAATCTTATATATTGCTCCCTGCATAGTTTGCTCTTTCTTGTTTCTCTTTTACCTTTACTAAATTAGCACAGGGAGAGACCTTGAAATGTTCTAATCAGGAGAGATTAGAACATCATATTTCTAGAGAGGTTGGTTGGACAGAGCAGGGGTCCCAGTGAGAATCCAAGCTTCTGTTTCTACTTGGAAGTGTACCTGTGTAGAATAGAGGGCTCCAGGAAATATCCTAGAATATTCCAACGTCCCTGCGGGAGATCATTAAGAGAGGCAGGATCTGGTACCAGATCAGTGTACTGTGACATGTTTGTCAGTCATCTGATGTGAGATTCTCAGAGCCAATCCCATATGGTAGGGCTGAGTGCAGAGTGATGAAGAACCTGTGAAAGCCTTTGATTGCATGTTAAAGATGAAGCTCTGATTTTGGGGAGAATTTTTTTACCTGACTGAATGTCACCCTTCTGTTGGGATGAGATTCTGTGCTTTTCCTCTGTTGATGACCACTGACTGAAAATCATGAGAGGATCATGTCTAGAAAGCATTCTTTATTTAATTTCTTAAAGAAGAAAACATAGAAAACATTTTTATCCGCTTTCAGATTGAGGATCAAGGGGAAGGACATCAGTGAAAATGTCAGAGTAGGGAGCTCTGGCTTGTGTCCATCCCCAGAAACACTGACATACGTGGTAAAACCTGTCAAAATGATCTTATCAACACATGTAAGTTTTCTTTTCTTTTCATGCTGTAGATTTATCTTTCATTGAAACTTTACTTACTACAGGATGTGGAGAATAAACAAGGAAGTAGAAACTGTATTTCCTGATGAGAGAATCACTAAGTCACATTAGCTGTTCTGAGCTCTGCCTTACTCACCGTGACTCTAATTAAAACAAACAAACAAACAAAACACTTTTTTTTTTTGGTAAGTCAGTTCTGACATTTCCTCGTTAAAGACAAGGTAACAGATACAGACTTAGATCTACCAGAATTGAACAAACTTTTGATTGTACCTGTGTTGAACATATGAGCATGACCTGCTACAAATCTTCATTATACTTATTGCCACAACGGACAAATTCCCTTTTTCCACTCCTGATATGTTGCATGTAAGGAATGCATAGGTCACTAACCCCAGCTGGTCACAGGTAAACTCTGCCACATGGATTACTGCATGTTTTCCTGCTGGAAGACCACACATTCTCGAGGATCATGCCTGCGGAGTATCTGGGCTCTTCTTTTTTTCTGGATAAAGGTTAGATAATCACCTAATTTTACGAGAAATATATAAATTGTATTTGCATATTCTTCAGGTTTTTATTTATCCATTCTCTTTCAAGTCCTAAGTGCAAATATTAAAGTGATTTCCAAGAGGGTGGTAAATAAGACAGCTACATTTATGCTCCAAAATTAGCAATAAATCATAATACAATTGTGAATGCATTAATGTGTGATTAATATGTAGATACTTATGTAAATGCAAGTTTAGTAATGCTTTGTGGAGAGCTTCAGAATCTAGGTATTAAAAAAAAAAAGAAGAAGAAGGAGTTCTTGAAACTCTCAGGGAATTATAGAGAAGTCTTTGTGTCTATAGATATCATTCTGAAATAATGCATATTCTCAGAAATATAAACTAGGCATAACATTGTAGGAAAAAACTTCATGAAATGAAAGAGCATGTGAGATGGCCATACAAGAAAAAGAATATTCTCAGAGAATAATGAACAGTGTGGAGTTCAGCAGAAGGGTCATACACATTCAGAGAGCAAAACCTTGGAGAGCCTAATTGTGAGTTCCTCATATTTCATCTTTGGAGACACGGTAGTCATTTGAAATATGATGTTATAAGATGACGTTAACATACTTAAATACTTTCGTTTAGAAATGACCACTTAGAACCAGAATAAATGAAAGAGAACACAAAATTATGTTTATGTTGATTTTTAAAGACCTCAGGTGAGTGCTGATTATTTAAAAATACATGATGTCTTTCACTGCAAAGTAAAGGAGCTGTCACAGTGGAGGATTACTGGACTGAATGTCAATATTATGACATAGTATGAGTGTGTTTCGTGTTTGGTAATTGCAATCATTGTTGCTTTTGTTGTGGTCATCCATTTCCAATGCTTGGTGTCAGTTGATTTATCTCTTGTAAAAATAAAATACAGTCTGTGTGTGTGTGTGTGAAAAAAAACATACATGATGTCTTGACTAAAGTTGTATGGAATTTGAGATCTGGAAAAAAGCATTTCTTTTCTGTAATGCTAGGATGATAATTGGACATTTTTGCAAGAAAGAGATTTCAGGATGCAAATCTCGTGTCTCTAAGGTGGGAAGTCAGTTCATGGCGGAACATTCTATTAAACTTGTGTGAGTGGAGAAATATTTCTTTGGAAGGAAGAGGTCACGAATCCCTTTTTAATAGTTAATGGTTTATAGTATACCGAATGAGCAAAATGGCTATTTCTGAACTTTAGAAAAAAATAATATAGTTTTTCTGCATTTATAATATGAAGCTGATGTAAAATATCAAAAAATCTTTATTTTGAAAAGCAATGTAATCAATTTGACATAATTCATATCTATTGAACCTGTGGTACACACACACAGTAAAACTTACATTCAGAAAGTTTTTTGCACTTGAGAAATATTTTCAAGTGTAGTTGATTTACAATGTTGTGGGTTTTTAAAATACATGTTTATTGGAGTATACTTACTTTATAACACTGTATTAGTTTCTGGTTTACAACAAAGTGAATCAGCTATATGTATACATATATTCCCCATATCCCCCCCTCTTGAGCCTCCCTCCCACACTCCCTATCCCACCCCTCTGGGGGACATAAAGCACCGAGCTGATCTCCCTGTGCTATGCAGCAGCTTACCACTAGCTATTTTACATTTGGTAGTGTATATATGTCAGTGCTACTCTCTCACTACGTCCCTGTCTCCCCTTCCCCCCTGTGTCCTTAAGTCCGTTCTCTACATCTGTGTCTTTATTCCTGCCCTGTCACTAGGTTCGTCAGTACCATTTTTCTAGATTCCATATACGGTATTTGTTTTTCTCTTTCTGACTTACTTCACTCTGTATGACAGACTCTGGGTCCAACCACCTCACTGCAAATAACTCAATTTTGTTCCTTTTTATGGCTGAGTAATACTCCATTGTATAGATGCGCCACATCTTCTTTATATATTCATCTGTCGATGGACATTTAGGTTGCTTCTATGTCCTGGCTATTGTAAATAGTGCTACAGTGAACATTGTGGTACATGTATCTTTTTGAATTATGGTTTTCTCCGGGTATATGCCCAGTAGTGGGATTGCTGGGTCATATGGTAGTTCTATTTTTAGCTTTTAAGGAATCTCCATACTGTTCTCCATAGTGGCTGTATCAGTTTGCATTCCCACCAACAGTTCAGGAGGGTTCCCTTTTCTCCACACCCTCTGCAGCCTTTATACATTGTTGTATTAATTTCTGCTGTGCAGCAAAGTGATTCAGTTTTATATATATCTATCTACATATCTATATCTATATGTCTATATGTCTATATGTATATATCTATATATCTTCTTTTCCATTATGGTTTATCACAGGATATTGAATATAGTTTCCTGTGCTATACAGTAGGTCTTTGTGGGTTGTCCATCCTATGTAGAATAGTTTGCTTCTGCTATTCCAAAACTCCCAATCTTTCCTTCACTCTCTCCTTGGCAACCACAACTCTCTTTTCTATATCTGTGTGTTTGTTTCTGTTTCGCTGACATGTTCATTTGTGTCCTGTTTTCGAGTCCACATATAAGTGATATTATATGGTATTTGTCTTTCTCTCTCTGACTTACTTCACTTAGTATCATTATCTCTAGGTCCATCCATGTTGCTGCAAATGGCATTATTTCATTCTTTTTTATGTCTGAGTAATATCTATTGTATACGTATACCACACCTTCTTTATACATTCATTTTTCAATGAACATTTAGGTTGTTTCCATGTCTTGGCTATTATAAATAGTGCTGTTATGAACATAAGGTTTCATGTATCTTTTTGAATTATAGTTTTGTCTAGATATATGTCCACAAGTGGGATTGCTAGATCATATGGCAACTGTCTTTATAGTATTTTTGAGGAACCTCCATACTGTTTTCCATAGTGGCTGCACCAACTTACATGGCCACCGACAGTGTAGAAGGGTTCCCTTTTCTCCATACCTCCTCCAGCATTTGTTAATTGTAGATTTTTTTTTAATGATGGCCATTCTGATCAGTGTGAAGTGATACCTCATTGTAATTTGGATTTGCGTTTATCTAATAATTAGTGATGATGAGCATCTTTTCATGTGCTTATTGGCTCTCTGTATGTCTTCTTTGGAGAAATGTTTATTTAGGTCTTCTACCCATTTTTCCATTGAGTTATTTGTTATTTTGTTATTGAGTTGTATGAGCTGTTTGTATAGTTTGGAAATTAAGCCCTTGTCAGTCTCATCATTTGCTAATATTTTCTCCCAGTCCATAGGTTGTATTTTCATTTTGATTATGGTTTCCTTTGCTGTGCAAAAGCTTATAAGTTTGATTAGTTCCTGTTTCTTTTTTGCTTTTACAGTAAGTCCCCTACATATGAACAAGTTCTGTTCCAAGAGTGCGTTTGTAAGTCCAACAAAGTTCGCCTAGGTACCCAACTTACACAGTCGGCTATATGGTATTGTACCGTAATAGGTTTATAATACTTTTCAGGCAAACAATACATAAAAAACAAGCACAAAAACAAAGAAAACATTTTTAATCTTACAGTACAGTAACTTGAAAAGTACAGTAATACAGTACAACAGCTGGGATACTCGGGCTGGCATCGAGGGAACAGGCGAGAAGAGTTACTGATTGGAGGAGGGAGAGGAGCTGGGAGATAGTAGAGGTGAAGGATTATCAGCAGTAGGAGACAGAGGGCAAGCTGCAATTTCACTCATACCTGACGTTGATGGCAAAGGTTCTGGTTCCTTGCTGGATTTAATTCTATCTACCCTCTTGAAAGAATGATCCATTGATGTCTGGGTAGTAGCTCTTTTTTTCTCATCATAGATGACAAGGTAGCACTGGATTGCATTCTGAATGGCTGCTGCCACCTTTGGGTCCCATTCTAGGTTCGGGTCCTGTGCCTCAAAAACTAACAGTGCTTCCTCAAATAACGAAGATTCCCTTGCCATTTTCTGTGCCGTGAATCTCTTCAGTTCTTCAGTTACTTCTTCTTCCTCCTGTCCCTCTTCATCCTTTCTCTGGGCCTCCAATTCCATCAGTAAGCTCCTCATGTTGCACAGCAAGGAGTTCAGCGAAATCGTCCTCTTGCAGATCTAGCTCCAGCTTCTCACTGAGGGTCACTACGTTGCTGAACACCTCTTCGGACTTCTGATCTACCTTCTCAAATCCACAAAACTCATGAACAAACTGTGGGCAAAGGTTCTTCCAAACCCCATTCATGGTGACCGCCATACCCTCACACCATGCAAAGTCAATGTTTTTTATGGTCTTGTAGATGTTATAGTCCTTCCAAAGTTGTCCCTAGGTTGTTCCTGATTTGTCACTTACCTTTACTGCCTGACAAAAAGTGTGACATAAATAATATTTCTTGAAAGTCGCTATAACTCCCTGGTCCATAGGTTGGATGAGCAACGTAGTATTTGGTGACAGATGCAGTACTTTGACGTCGGGATGAAAGTCATCCATGAATGGGGGGTGGCCCAGAGCATAGTCGAGCAGCAGAAGAATGTTTTGCTGGAACGTCCTTCTCCAAGCAATATTTCTCTACATCTGGGATAAAGTGGTGGCAAAACCAGTCCTGGGACGTGGCCTGTGTAATCCGGGATTTGGGGTTACGCTTCCACACAACAGGAAGAGAGCCCTTGGCTATGTTTTTAAGGGTTCTTGGGTTCTGTGAATGATAAACTAAGAGAGGTTTCAGCTTCAATTCACCGGAAGCATTGCCACCAAACAACAGTTAGCCTATCCTTTGCTGCTTTACAGCCCGGCATCAACTTTTCCTCCTTACTGATGTAACTTCAGTCTGTCATCCTCTTCCAGTACAGTTGTGTCTCATCCACAACCTCAATAATTTCTCAAAGTGTTTCTGGAAGTTCCTGGACAGCTACCCTATCTGCACTTGCTGTCTCTCCACTTACTTTTACATTGTGAAGGTTGGCTCTAGCCTTGAACCGATGAAACCAGCCATGGCTGGCATTAAAAGATGTGCCCTCTGATTCTTTGCCGTGTTTCTTCTTCAAGTCTTCATAAAGGCTTTTAGCTTTCTCTTGAATCAGCGTTAAGCTGAGCAGGACTCAGCGCTGATGTTGATCCTGCATCCGCACACTGAGAAGTTTCTCCATCTCCTCCATCACTTTTCCATGCTTCTTGGATATTTTGTCAACATCGTCGGCACAGCAGACTTCACATGTTCCATGATCTTGTCCTTGTTCTTTAGATTCGTGCCAATGATTGAATGATTCATGTTATAAGAATGAGCGATGTCTAACATCTTTTTGCCTCGCTCCACTCTCTCAATTACTTTCACTTTTGTTTCCATCATTATCGCTCGGCGCTTCTTAACAGTACCAGCTACATCACCTCTGCTTTTATGCTTGCTTCCAGACATCTTGGGCTTGAAATAAAGGTACTGTACTACTGTACTCTATACAGTACTGTAAAGTACACAAAAGCACAACCACATATAGAGGAAGCACGCACGTGACAATGTATGCCAGACACGTGAACTAACGTACATGATTGGACATGCGAATGGACGTTTGCATCTTTGAAAGTTTGCAACTTGAAGGTTCGTAGGTAGGTGACTTACTGTATTTGTACTGCCTAAGGAGAACTACCTAGGAAAATTTTGGTATGACTTATGTCAGAGAATGTTTTGCTTATGTTCTCTTCTAGGAGTTATAAGGTGTCCTATCTTATATTTAAGCATATAAGTCGTTTTGAGTTTACTTTTGTGTATGGTGTGAGGGTATGTTCTGACTTCACTGATTTGCATACGGCTCTCCAACTTTCAAAACACCACTTGCTGAAGAGACTGTCTTTTCCCCATTGTATATTCTTGCCTCCTTTGTCAAAGGTTAATTGACCATAGGTGTGTGGGTTTATTTCTTAGCTCTCTATTCTATTCCATTGATCCATGTATCTCTTTCTGTGCCAATACCATGCGGCTTTGATTACTGTAACTTTGTAGTATTGTTTGAAGCTTAGGAGGGTTATGCCTCCTGCTTTGTTCTTTTTTCTGGGGATTGTGTTGACATTTCTGACTTTTTATGGTTCCAGATACATTTTAGGATTATTTTTTCTAGTTCTGGGGAAAATGTCATGGGTAATTTGATAGGGATCACATTAAATCTGTAGATTGCTTTGGGTAGTATAGCCATTTTAACAGTATTAATTCTTCCCATCCAAGAGCGTGGGATGTCTTTCCATTTCTTTGAATCATCTTCAGTTTCCTTTACTAATGTTTTGTAGTTCTCAGTATATAAGTCTTTCACCTCCTTGGTGAGGTTTATTCCTAAGCATTTTATTTTTTTGATGCCATTTAAAAAAAGATTGCTTGTTTACATTTCTTTTCTGATATTTCATTGTTAGTGTCAAGAAATGCAACCAGGGACTTCCCTGGTGGCTCCGTGGTTGAGAATCCGCCTGCCAATACAGGGGACACGGGTTTGAGCCCTGATGCAGGAAGATCTCACATGCCGTGGAGCAACTAAACCTGTGTGCCATAACTACTTAGCCTGCACTCTAGAGCCAGTGAGCCACAAATACTGAGCCCATGTGCCACAACTACTTAAGCCTGTGTGCCTAGAGCCCGTGCTCCACAACAAGAGAAGCCACTGCAATGAGAAGCCTGCGCACCACAAGAAAGTCTAGTCCCCACTGGCCACAACTAGAGAAAGCCCGTGCACAGCAATGAAGACCCAGTGCAGCCAAAATAAATTAAAAAAAGAAAGAAAGAAAAACCAGGAAATGCAACCAATTTATATATGTTAATCTTGTATCCTGCTACTTTGCTGAATTTGTTTATCAGTTCTAGTAGTGTTTGTGTGGAATTTTTAGGGTTTCCTTTATATATATTATCATATCATCTGCATATAATGACAACTTTACCTCTTCCCTTCCAATTTGGTTAGATTTTATTTCTTTTTCTTGTCTGATTGTTGTGGCTAGGACTTCCAATACTATGTTGAAGAGAAGACGTGAGAGTGGGCATCCTTGTCTTGTTCCAGATTTTAGCGGGAAGGCTTTCAGCTTATGAACATTGAGTATTATATTGGCTGTGGGTTTGTCATAAATAGCTCTTATTATGTTGAGATATGTTTCCTCTATACCCACTTTGGTAAGTGTTTTTATCATGAATGGATGTTGAAGTTTTTCAAATGCTTTTTCGCCATCTATTGAGATGATCGTTTGTTTCTTGTTTTTCCTTTGTTGATGGGGTGTATCATGTTGATTGATTTGCATATGTTGAAACAACTTTGTGACACTGGGGTGAATCAAATTTGGTCATGGTGTATGATCCTCTTATGTGTTGTCGGATTCGGTTTTCTAATATTCAGTTGAGAATTTTTGCATCTATATTTATCAACGATATTGGCCTGCAGTTTTCTTTTTTGGTAGTGTCTTTCTCTGTGTTTTCTTTTTTTAAAGTCTTTATTGAATTTGTTCCAATATTGCTTCTGTTTTATGTTTTGGTTTCTTGTTTGTGAGGCATGTGGGATCTTAGCTCCAAAACCAGTGATCGAACCCGCACCCCCTGCACTGGCAGGCGAAATCTTAACTGCTGGACCACCAGAAAAGTCCCCATCTGTTTTATTTGTTTGTTTTTTTTTTAAGTAAATTTCTTTCTTTATTTATTTTTGGATGCATTGGGCATTCGTTGCTGTGCTCGGGCTCTCTCTAGTTGCGGCGAGCGGGGGCTACTCTTCATTGTGGTGTGCAGGCTGTTCATTGCGGTGGCTTCTTTTGTTGCAGATCATGGGCTCTAGGTGCGTGGACTTCAGCAGTTGTGGCTATCAGGCTCAGTAGTTGTGGTTCGTGGGCTGTAGAGCGCAGGCTCAGTAGTTGTGGCACACAGGCTTAGTTGCTCCGTGGCATGTGGGATCTTTCCAGACCAGGTCTCGAACCTATGTCCCCTGCATTGGCAGACAGATTCTTAACCACTGTGCCACCAGGGAAGTCCCCCCCCCCATCTGTTTTTGATGTCAGCGTGATAGTGGCTTCATAGAATGTCTTTGGAAGTATTCCTTACTCTTCAATCTTTTCAAAGAGTTTGAGAAGAATCAGTGTAAGTTCTGCTTTTTATATTTGGTAGAATTTGCCTGTGAAACCATCTGATCCTGGACTTCTGTTGGTAGGGAGTTTTTTAAAATTACAGGTTCTATTTTTTTTAAATTTTATTTATTTATTTATTTATTTCTGGCTGTGTTGGGTCTTCGTTTCTGTGCGAGGGCTTTCTCTAGTTGCAGCGAGCGGGGGCCACTCTTCATCACGGTGCGTGGGCCTCTCACTATCGCGACCTCTCTTGTTGCGGAGCACGGGCTCCAGACGCTCAGGCTCAGTAGTTGTGGCTCACGGGCCCAGTTGCTCCACGGCATGTGGGATCTCCCCAGACCAGGGCTCGAACCCGTGTCCCCTGCATTGGCAGGCAGATTCTCAACCACTGCGCCACCAGGGAAGCCCTCTATTTTGCTTTTAGTGATCAGTATGTTCAAGTTATCTATTTCTTCTTGATTCAGGTTTGTTTGGCTGTAAAAAAACAAAATATATTTTTAAGTTATGTTAGCACCTAAATACTTACCATGTATTAGACCACAAAAGAGCGAAGAAAAAATATTAAAATATTTTTTCAAATACAAAAAGTATTGAAATGTTTTAAAGAAATTGGTATAATAATACTAATTACAATAATGACAAATTGTTCTGAACTTAAAGACTACTTATATCTAAGATGCATATTATATGCTTATTGTTTTATTGTTTTTAAATACATGGAATGTTTTCTCCTTTCTAATGTAATTCTTTTATTTTACCTGTATATTGTGAAAAAAATTTAGTTGCACATAATATAAAAAATCACACTTTAATAGGAGATATTAATCCATTTACATTTACTATAGTACTGAAAATACTTCGGTTTAGAGTCCCATGTCATTGAGTGCTCTTTTTTTATTTATTTATTTTTTAAAAAGATTGAATTTGGGGGGGGGCATAAATTATTTATTTATTTATTTATTTAATTTTAACATCTTTATTGGACTATAATTGCTTTACAATGGTGTGTTAGTCTCTGCTTTATAACAAAGTGAAGCAGCTATACATATCCATATATCCCCATATCTCCTCCCTGTTGCATCTCCCTCCCGCCCTCCCTATCCCACCCCTCTAAGTGGTCACAAAGCACTGAGCTGATCTCCCTGTGCTATGCAGCTGTTTCCTACTAGCTAGCTATTTTACATTTGGTAGTATATATAAGTCCATGCCACTCTCTCACTTCGTCCCAGCTTACCCTTCCCCCTCCCCATGTCCTCAAGTCCATTCTCTATGTCTGCGTCTTTATTCCTGTCCTGTCCCTAGGTTCTTCCCAACCTTTTTTTTTCTTTTCTTTTTAGATTCCACATATATGTGTTAGCATACAGTATTTGTTTTTCTCTTTCTGACTTACTTCACTCTGTATGACAGACTCTAGGTCCATCCATCTCACTACAAATAACTCAATTTCATTTCTTTTCATGGCTGAGTAATATTCCATTTTATATTGAAGATGTGCAACATCTTTTTTACCCATTCATCAGTTGATGGACACTTAGGTTGCTTCCATGTCCTGGCTATTGCAAATAGAGCTGCAATGAACATTGTGGAACATGACTCTTTTTGAATTATGGTTTTCTCCAGGTATATGCCCAGTAGTGGGATTGCTGTGTCATATGGTAGTTCTATTTTTAGTTTTTTAAGGAACCTCCATACTGTTCTCGATAGTGGCTGTATCAATTTACACTCCCACCAACGGTGCAAGAGGGTTCCCTTTTTTCCACACCTCTGCAGCATTCATTGTTTGTAGATTTTTTTGATGATGGCCATTCTTACCTGTGTGTGGTGATACCTCATTGTAATTTCGATTTGCATTTCTCTAATGATCAGTGATGTTGAGCATTCTTTCATGTGTTTGTTGGCAATCTGTATATCTTCTTTGGAGAAATGTCTATTTAGGTCTTCTGCCCATTTATGGATTGGGTTGTTTGTTTTTTTTTTGATATTGAGCTGCATGGGCTGCTTGTAAAGTTTGGAGATTAATCCTTTGTCAGCTGCTTCGTTGGCAACTATTTTCTCCCATTCTGAGGGTGGCCTTTTCGTCTTGTTTACGTTTTCCTTTGCTGTGCAAAAGCTTTTAAGTCTCCTTAGGTCTCATTTGTTTATGTTTCTTTTTAATTTCCGTTTTCTAGGAGGTGGGTCAAAAAGGATCTTGCTGTGATTGATGTCATAGAGTGTTCTGCCTATGTTTTCCTCTAAGAGTTTGATAGTGTCTGGCCTTACATTTAGGTCTTTAATCCATTTTGAGTTTATTTTTTGTGTATGGTGTTAGGGAGTCTTCTAATTTCATTCTTTTACCTGTAGCTGTCCAGTTTTCCCAGCACCACTTATTGAAGAGGCTGTGATTTCTCCATTGTATATTCTTGCCTCCTTTATCAAAAATAAGGTGACCATATGTGTATGGGTTTATGTCTGGGCTTTCTCTCCTGTTCCATTGATCTATATTTCTGTTTTTGTGCCAGTACCGTACTGTCTTGACTACTGTAGCTTTGTAGTATTGTCTGAAGTCAGGGAGCCTGATTCCTCCAGCTCTGTTTTTCTTCTCAAGATTGCTTTGGCTGTTCGGGGTCTTTTGTGTTTCCATACAAATTGTGAAAGTTTTTTGTTCTAGTTCTCTGAAAAAGTCCATTGGTAGTTTGATAGGGATTGCATTGCATCTGTAGATTGCTTTGGGTAGTAGAGTCATTTTCACAATGTTGATTCTTCCAATCCAAGAACATGGTATATCTCTGTATCTGTTTGTGTCATCTTTGATTTCTTTCATCAGTGTCTTATAGTTTGTTGAGTAAACGTCTTTCGTCTCCTTAGGTAGGTTTATTCCTAGGTATTTTATTCTATTTGTTGCAGTGGTAAATGGGAGTGTTTCCTTAATTTCTCTTTCAGATTTTTCATCTTTAGTGTATAGGAATGAAAGAGATATCTGTACATTAATTTTGTATCCTGCAACCTTACCAGATTCATTGATTAACTCTAGTAGGTTTCTGGTAGCATCTTTAGGATTCTCTATGTATAGTATCATGTCATCTGCAAACAGTGAGAGCTTAACTTCTTCTTTTCCGATTTGGATTCCTTTTATTTCTTTTACTTCTCTGATTGCTGTAGCTAAAAATTCCAGAAGTGTGTGGAATAATAGTGGTGAGAGTGGGCAACCTTGTCTTGTTCCTGATCTTGGTGGAAATGGTTTCATTTTTTCACCATTGAGAACGATGCTGGCTGTGGGTTTGTCATATATGGCCTTTATTATGTTGAGGAAAGTTCCCTCTATGCCTACTTTCTGGAGGGTTTTTATGATAAATGGGTGTTTAATATTGTCAAAAGCATTTTCTGCATCTATTGAGATGACCATATGGTTTTTATCCTTCAGTTTTTTAATATGGTGTATCACATTGATTTGCATGTATTGAAGAATCCTTGCATCCCTGGGATAAACCCCACTTGATCATGGTGTATGATCCTTTTAAGGCGCTGTTGGATTCTGTTTGCTAGTATTGTGCAGTGGATTTTTGCAGCTATGTTCATCAGTGATATTGGCCTGTAGTTTTCTTTCTTTGTGACATCTTTGTCTGGTTTTGGTGTCAGGGAGATGGTGGTCTCATAGAATAAGTTTGGGAGGGTTCCTCCCTCTGCTATATTTTGGAAGAGTTTGAGAAGGATAGGTGTTAACTCTTCTCTAAATGTTTGATAGAATTTGCCTGTGAAGCCATCTGGTCCTGGGCTTTTGTTTGTTGGAAGATTTTTAATCACAGTCTCAAGTTCAGCGCTTGGGATTGGTTTGTTTGTAGTTTCTATTTCTTCCTGGTTCAGTCTTGGAAGGTTGTGCTTTTCTAAGAATTTGTCCATTTCTTCCAGGTTGTCCATTTTATTGGCATATGGTTGCTTGCAGTAATCTCTCATGATCCTTTGTATTTCTGCAGTGTCAGTTGTTACTTCTCCTTTTTCATTTGTAATTCTATTGATTTGAGTCGTCTCCCTTTTTTGCTTGATGAGTCTGGCTAATGGTTTATCAATTTTGTTTATCTTCTCAAAGAACCAGCTTTTAGTTCTTTTGATCTTTGCTGTGGTTTCCTTCATTTCTTTTTCATTTATTTCTGGTCTGATCTTTATGATGTCTTTCCTCTGCTGACTTTGGGTTTTTTTTTTTTCCTTTCTTTCTCTAATTGCTTTAGGTGTAAGGTTAACTTGTTTATTTGAGATGTTTCTTGTTTCTTGAGGTAGGATTGTATTGCTATAAACTTCCCTCTTAGAACTGCTTTTGCTGCATCCCATAGGTTTTGGGTTTTCATGTTTTCATTGTCATTTGTTTCTAGGTATTTTTTTATTTCCTCTTTGATTTCTTCAGTGATGTCTTGGTTATTAAGTAGTGTATTGTTTAGCGTCCATGTGTTTCTATTTTTTTACAGATTTTTTCCTGTAATTGATATCTAGTCTGATAGCATTGTGGTCGGAAAAGATACTTGATACGATTTCAATTTTCTTAAATTTACCAAGGCTTGATTTGTGACCCAATATATGATCTATCCTGGAGAATGTTCCATGAGCACTTGAGAAAAAGTGTATTCTGTTGTTTTTGGATGGAATGTCCTATAAATATCAATTAAGTCCATCTTGTTTAATGTATCATTTAAAGCTTGTGTTTCCTTATTTATTTTCATTGTGGATGATCTGTTCATTGGTGAAAGAGGGGTGCTAAGGTCCCCTACTATGATTGTGTTACTGTCGATTTCCCCTTTTATGGCTGTTAGCATTTGCCTTATGTATTGAGGTGCTCCTATGTTAGGTGCATAAATATGTACAATTGTTATATCTTCCTCTTGGATTGATCCCTTGATCATTATGTAGTGTCCTTCTTTGTCTCCTGTAATAGTCTTTATTTTAAAGTCTTTTTTGTCTGATATGAGAATTGCTACTCTAGCTTTCTTTTGATTTCCATTTGCATGGAATATCTTATTCCATCCCCTCACTTTCCATCTGTATGTGTCCCTATGTCTGAAGTGGGTCTCTTGTAGACCACATACATACCGGTCGTGTTCTCGGATCCATTCAGCCAGTCTATGTCTTTTCGTTGGAGCATTTAATCCATTTACATTTAAGGTAATTATTGATATGTATGTTCTTATTACTATTTTCTTAATTGTTTTGGGTTTCTTATTGTAGGTCTTTTCCTTCTCTTGTGTTTCCTGCCTAGAGAAGTTCCTTTAGCATTTGTTGTAAAGCGGGTTTGGTGGTGCTGAATTCTCTTAGCTTCTGCTTGTCTGTAAAGGTTTTAATTTCTCTGTCGAATCTGAACGAGATCCTTGGTGGGTCGAGTAATCTTGGTTGTAGCTTTTCCCCTTTCATTACTTTAAATATGTCCTGCCAGTCCCTTCTGGCTTGCAGAGTTTCTGCTGAAAGTTCAGCTGTTAACCTTATGGGGATTCCCTTGTATGTTATTTGTTGTTTTTCCCTTGCTGCTTTTAATATTTTTTCTTTGTATTTAATTTTTGATAGTTTGATTAATATATGTTTTGGCATGTTTCTCCTTGGGTTTATCTTGTATGGGACTCTCTGCACTTCCTGGACTTGATTAACGATTTCCTTTCCCATATTAGGGAAGTTTTCAACTATAATCTCTTTAAATATTTTCTCAGTGTCTTTCTTTTTCTCCTCTACTTCTGGGACCCCTATATTCGAATGTTGGTGCATTTAATGTTGTCCCAGAGGTGTCTCAGATTGTCCTCAGTTCTTTTCATTCTTTTTTCTTTATTCTGCTTTGCAGTAGTTATTTCCACTATTTTATCTTCCAGGTCATTTATCCTTCTTCTGCCTCAGTTATTCTGCTATTGTTTCCTTCTAGAGAATTTTTAATTCCATTTATTGTGTTGTTCATCATTGTTTGTTTGCTCTTTAGTTCTTCTAGGTCCTTGTTAAACGTTTCTTGTCTATTCTCCATTCCAGTTCCAAGATTTGGGATCATCTTTACTATCATTACTCTGAATTCTTTTTCAGGTAGACTGCCTAGTTCCTCTACATTTGTTTGGTCTGGTGGGTTTTTACCTTGCTCCTTCATCTGCTGTGTGTTTCTGTGTCTTCTCATTTGGCTTTGGGGACTGTGTTTGGGGTCTCCTTTTCAGAGGCTGCAGATTCGTAGTTCCCGTTGTTTTTGGTGTCTGCCCCCAGTGGCTAAGGTTGGTTCAGTGGGTTGTGTAGGCTTTCTGATGGAGGGGACTGGTGCCTGTGTTCTGGTGGGTGTGTCTGGATCTTGTCTTTCTGGTGGACAGATCCGCATCTGGTGGTGTGTTTGGGGGTGTCTGTGACCTTATTGTGATTTTCGGCAGCCTCTCTGCTAATGGGTGGGCCTGCATTCCTGTCTTGCTAGTTGTTTGGCATGGGATGTCCAGCACTGGATCTTGCTGGTCTCTGAGTGGAGCTGGGTCTTAGCGTTGAGACGGATATCTCTGGGAGAGCTTTCGCCATTTGATATTACAAGGTGCCGGAGGTCTCTGGTAGACCAATGTCCTGAACTCGGCTCTTCCACCTCAGAGGCACAGGCTTGACACCCGGCTGGAGCACCAAGACCCTGTCAGCCACACGGCTGGGGGTGAGAGCAAGAGGTAGCTTTGGTACATCTCAAAGACCACCAATGAGATTCACTGACCATTTTCTCTCCAGAAGTGAAGAAAACAAAATTCAGATTTCGGCTAGTCAGCCACTTTGGTAGCCAGCTTCCAAGATGGCCCTAATTATCCCCTAATTGTCTCCCAGTCTTCATGTACCTGTGTGGCTCCTCGCACTTGAAAAGGGTTGACTGTTTAACTAATAAGAAATTGCAGAAATGACAAAGTGCAGCTTCCAAAGTTATAAAAGACATTGCAGCTTCTGCTTTGGTTTCTACTAGATCACTCATCCTGGGGTAAGCCAGCTGCCATGTCATGAGGACACTCAAGCAGCCGTAAGGAGAGATCCATGTGGCAAGGAACTGAGGCCTCTTACCTACAGCCACGTGAGTGAGTCATCTCAGAAGTCAAAAGATTTAATTTTATTTATTTTTGGTTGCATTGGGTCTTCGTTGCTGCACAGGGTTTCTCTAGTTGTGTCAAGCAGGGGTTACTCATCGTTGTGGTGCACGGGCTTCCCCTTGCGGTAGTTTCTCTTGTTGTGGAGTATGGGCTCTAGGTGCATGGGCTTCAGTAGTTGTGTCATGCAGGCTCAATAGTTGTTGCTTGCAGGCTCTAGAGCACAGGCTCAGTAGTTGTGGCACATGGGCTTAGTTGCTCTGTGGCATGTGGGATCTTCCCAGACCAGGGATTGAACCCCTGTTCCCTGCATTGGCAGGCAAATTCTTACCCACTGTGCCACCAGGGAAGTCCAGTGTGTTCTTTTTTAAACCTAGTCTGTTTTCATTATTTTCTATCTTAACGATTCTGTATTAAAGAAAAAAAATAATACTCATTTCTACCCCTCCTCTTTGAGGATTATATATGAAGAAGTATGTCTCATTTATTAACCTCAAATTTTCACCTTACTTTTAAGAAGTAATCACAATGTCAAGTATTTAATACCTTTCACTTCCACCTTGAAAAGCATGGATATTAAAGTGCTAATATAATTACCTTCCCTAGTCTATCTTTTTTACTTTTTGTTATGTATAAAAAACAACTAAAACATGCATGGTTTGTAAGGAAATGACAAATTTCAGAAAATTCAGCATCTGAATACACTCTATACATAGCTTCTAGATAAAGACACAGAAAATTGCCGGATACTCAGAGGCCCCCTGGTCCCATTCTAGTGACTCCCCTTAAGGTTTAATATTGTCCTGGTATCTAACAAAAAGATAACTTTACCTGTATTTTGTATTTTATATAAATGTTATGGCACAGTAAAATCACTTTTGGATTGGGCTTTTTTATTTTATGTTGTTTGTGAATATGCCTATATGGTTGCCTGTTGTTGTGATCATGCATTGCCACTGTTGCATAGAATTCCATAGTGTAAATATTTAACTATTAATTAATTTATTCCAATGTGTATTACAATATGAGTGATTTTCAGTTTGTGTCTATTGAGAACAGCACTGGTATATAAATTCTAGAACTTGAGCTTTGGTGGTGTGTGTATAAATTATTGTTCAGTATACATGTAGTAGTAAAATTTTCGAGTCGTAGCTTTCTTGTGTTTATCTTGTTAGATATTTCTAAATATTTTCAAAACATTTGTATGATTTTTCATCTTCAGCAGCAGTGAATGAGATTCAAGGATTATACACATTCTTGTCAAACTTGATAATATCTGTCATTTTCATTTGAACTTTCTGGTTGGTGAGTTATAATTCCAGGTATCACGTTTTTGCATTTAATTGACTACTAAGAAGCCAAGCATCTTTTGATATGTTTACTTAACATTCTGTACTCTCTTTTTTGAAATATCTTTTGGTATATTTTCCCCATTTGCTATTCCATTATCTTCTTATTGAAGACTTCTTTTTTTTTTTTAACATCTGAAGATTTCTTATTTAGGAGTTTTTAATACATGCTTGATATGAGTTCTTCTCTCTTTCTGTCTCTCCTTCTCTTTCTTTAGATGAATGTCAGTTTTTAATGTTAATAACATCTAATTTGTTATTTTCCTCTTTATTTATTTATTTATTTAGTCTTATTTCTATTTATTTATGTAGTCTTCTTATCTGTAGCAGAACACATTGTTTATTCTAAACCACAAATATGTTTTCGTTTCTTCAATAAATGTAATTATTAAGCTTTAAATTTAAGTTAACTTTCTAAACTAAATATGTTGTATCATAGTGAGTATTAATTTTTCTATGACAGCTGAAAGGTTACATTTATTCAGAAAATGTTGTATTCAGCTTTCTTTTCATTTGCTCCTACTTCTCATTGATTCACAGTGGTAAACATCACTTCATCCTTGGATCTGACTTTTCTCTGATTTCTCATGGTCATTCTCACTAATTCATCTTGCCTCCTGAAATCTTTAGCAATCCCATTATTCCACAGAAGCAAAAACCTTCCTTGGGCCTTTTTCCTCAGAAGATTGATTATTCTCACATTTTACATGGGAGATTGCAATAAGTTAGGAGAAAACGCCACAAGGGTCTCTCATTTTTTTTTTCACATCTTGTATCAGCCTCTGCTTGCACTCTGTTCAAAGATTTTTGTACAACACATTAATGGAAGATGCCAGTTGTTTCTCTCCTTGGGGAACAGACAGATTAATTACCTGACAAATAAAATAAAGAGAGTGTCTTGCTCTGTTCAAATGTTGGACAGGATTGCTTGCATCCTAATTTAAATGTTTCAGGTGACTGAAGCTTAAGATTCCTAATCTTTAATCCATACTTGCACCATGCACAGCACCCAACAGGAGTGCTTTACATAACCCCATGAGACACTTGTGTGCAAGTGGAACAGATAAAAATGTAAAACTATTGCTGTCTTTTTGTGTCATAAAAATGATTTTTTGTCTCATTTAAAATATTTTTTTCTAAAATCCAAAAACATGTCAGGCTAAAACATTGTTATTTCAAATATGGTAAAATCGAAGACCCTTCAAATTTCTTTCCAGTTTTGTTGATGATGGAATGCCGTCAGAGATATGACTTCATTAAACACAATAGGTAAGATTCCTTCATAGGCCTGATTGGGGAATATGAAAATAATCCCCAGAAAAATCTGGACATTTTCTAGTTCTCAAATATTGGTTAAGATGGTAGAAAGGGCCCTTCATTGTCCTATATGTTAATGCAGATCAATTGTGAGAGGTGGGGATAAAACAAGCAGCCTAAATATCCTTTATGTTTGTTGTACTACTAGTAGAAAGAGGAAGGGTCAACATGTCACCATGGTTGATATAGTAAATAAGCTGCTTGAAACTACACAGAAATGTACCTGCTTGTATTTTCTGTGCAGTTACCCTCTGTTTTGGTGTGCCCTGATACCTCCCTCAACTTATGTACCAACTCCAGCAGCATTAAGCAGAAATCCAAAGAAATCTATTCTTTGGAATTATGAGGAAGGGAAGAGTCGAAAATTTTATAACATGCTCTATACAAGGATACACGTCACCATCCTTATCTATGTCATGCCATGCATGGAGGATCAGTAGGTTCAGGGGCTTCTGGAAACACCAAGTTCTGTGGGGATAATCACAGCTGCATTCATGGGCAGTAAAAGAGAAGGGCCTTATCTTGGTCACTTTCTCAATGCTAGTAGCTACAAAAAGAAGAGGACAGCAGACATCTTAGGGAGAAGAGCCAACATTAAATGAAATGTCCTAATTACTCTAGGCAACCTCTCATGATAGCCTCCCATAGCTCCTCAAATCCCTACATACTTGCACAAGGGATAGTGTAATATTACTGGAGTGTCTGACTGCAGATTAACGTTATTTTTGTTGAAAAAAATAAAAATAGGTTCAAGTGATAGGGTTTGAAAAGGGTTCACAGTGCGAGGGAAACAGTTGTAACAATGTGGACAGAACCCTTTGGATGGATTCATCATTTTTTTTTTTTTTTTTTTTGCTGCTTCAGAATCTGTAGTAGAGATTGGTGTGATCCATGATGGATTCCCGCTTCTTATAAGTTTTAGATGGAATACCCCATTAGGAAGAAGTGCACGTAAGGAAGATTAGTGAGTCAAACTCCTCTGCCCTCTGTCAGCAGTGGATGCAAAGGGATTTAGACCAAGTGCTTTCATCCTTCGATGTGCAAAGTTTTCACTATATGAATGATGTTTTGTTTGTTTGCAGGTCAGGAGCCTTGGTCTCAATATCCCTGTTTAAAAAGTGTTATCATGTGTCTGCCAGAAAGAATTGCTGATGATACTGGAAAAAATTGAGAGTTATCCTTAACAATTAAGGGTTTTGTGGCAACATGGAGGGACCTAGAGATTGTTATACTGAGTGAAGAAAGTCAGACACAGAAAGACAGATATCATATGATATTGCTTATATGAGGAATCTAAAAAAGAAATAAAAGGTACAAATGAACTTATTTACACAACAGAAATAGAGTCATGGATATAGAAAACAAACTTATGGTTACCAGGGGATAAGTGGGGAAGGGATAAATTGGGAGATTGTGACTGACATATACACACTACTATATATAAAATAGATAAGTATTGATAAAGACCTGCTTTATAGCACAGGGAACTCTACTCAGTGGTCTGTACTGGCGTATATGGAAAAAGAATCTTAAAAAAAAACAAGGGTTTTGGGATTATATAATAAATGTAAATGTGCAAACCTTTAACATGAAAGAAAAAATCAGTTAACTCTGTTGTCCCTGTTATGGTGTAAATATTTTGTACCTCTAATTTTAAAATTTTGAAACCCAGCTCCCATATTGGTGGTATTAGGAGGTGGGGCTTTTGGGAGGTGATTAGGTCATGAGACCAGAGACCTCAAACATGAGATTAGTGACATAATAAATGTAGGACACAGAAGATCTTATGCCCATTCGATGATTTCATTGCCGAGCGAGAAGACCCACATTATGAACCAGAAATTGGTCCCTCTCCAGACACTAAGTCAGCTGGCAACTTGTTCTATTTTTTAAAAAAATTAATTAGATAATTAATTAATTTTTTGGCTGTGTTGGGTCTTTGTTGCAGTGTGCAGGCTTCTCATTGGGTGGCTTCTCTTGTTGCAGAGCACGGGCTCTAGGCGTGCGGGTTTCAGTAGTTGTGGCTCACGGGCTCAGTAGTTGTGGCCTGTGGGCTCTAGGGCACAGGTTCAGTATGTGTGGTGCACAGGCTTAGTTGTTCCATGGCATGTGGGATCTTCCCAGACCAGGGCTCGAACCCTTGTCCCCTTTATTGGTAGGCAGATTCTTAACCACTGCACCACCAGGGAAGCCCCTGGTAACTTGTTCTTGAACTTTTCAGCCTCAGCAATTATGAGAAAACAAAAATATTCTGTTGTTTATAAAATACCAAGTCTCTCGTATTTTGTTTTAGCAGTCAAAGAGCTGGCTGAGGAGAAATATCTGTGAGCTTGAAGACATATCAAGAGAAACCTTTAAATCTCAAAAGAAAAGAGAAAATGGGCAGGAAAGAAATCAACAGAACAGAGTAATCAATAATTGTGGAACAATGAAAAATGCTGTGACCTATACATAACGGGTATAGCAGGAGGAGAATAAAGATAACAAAGAACAGAAAATATTTTTACAAAATGACTGAGAATCTCCCCAAATGAATGTCTGTCACTAAATCCACAACATCCAAACTCAGAGGAACATATGAATAGTAAAGAAAACTGACCAATATCTCTCAGGAACATCAATGCAAAAATCCTCAACAAAATATTACCAAATTGAATCCAACAATATTTTGAGAGAATTTTATATCATGAATGAGAGGGATTAATCCCAGGTATGAAAGGCTGGTTCAACATTCTAAAATCAAATAATTATATCCATCATATCAACACCCTAAAGACAATCATTAGCATATCAATAGATTCAGAAGACCTTTGAAAAAATCTAACACCCATTCTTCATAAAAACTCTCAGTTAAAGAAATAGACTGGAGCTTTCTCAAGTTGATAACAAAGATGTACAGGAAACTTTTATCTTACATCATGATTAATGGTCAAAAACATGAAGCTTTTCCACTAAGTTCAGGTAAAAGCAAGGATGTCCCCTTTCATGACTCCTTTTCCATATTTTACTGCAAGTCCTTGCTAATGCAATAAGGCACGAAAATAAATAAAACAAATACAGATTGGGTAGAAAAAAATGAAAGCAACCTAAATAAAATGTGGACCAATATACTTTATGGACACCTCACCAAAGAAAACAGACATATGCATATAAGTATACAGAAGAATAATCCAGATTACATGCTGCCATGAAAAAGCAAATTAAAAATACAATTACATACCACTATGTAACACTTAGAATGGCTAAAATGTGAACAATGACAAGAACAAATTCTGTAGGAGATGTGGAACAATAGGAAATGTCATTTGTTATTGGTGGAAATGAAAAATAATACAGCTACTTTGGTAGTCTGATTGACACTTGCTATAATATTGAACATTCCCTTACTGTACAATCTGGCAAGTGTTTTCATGGATATTTACTGAAAGTAGTTTAAAACATACTTCCAGATGAAACCCTGCATATGGATATTTATAGCACCTAATTCAATACTGCCAAAATGTGAATGAAACTAAGGTGTCCTCCAATAGGTGAATGAAATGATATAGTATTAATATATTCTGGGAATGGGATAATATTGAGCACTAAAAAAGTAAGCTATCAAGCCATAAAAATAGATGGGAATTCTTTTTTTTTCTTTTGAAATATAGCTGATTTTCTTTACTTTGTAATTTAAATTTTATTGGAGTATAGTTGATTTACAATGTTGTGTTCATTTCAGCTTCACAGCAAGTGATTCAGCTACACATATGCATATATTCATTCTTTTTCAGATTCTTTTCTGATAAAGGTATTCCCAGAATATTGAGTAGAGTTCCCTGTGCTATACAGTAGGTCCTTGTTGCTTATCTATGTTATATATAGTAGTATTCGTATGTTTACCCCAAGTTCCTGATTTATCCCTACCCCCCACCTTTCCCCTTTGGTAACCATAAGTTTGTTTTCCAAGTCTGTGAGTCTGCCTCTGTTTTGTAAGTTAGTTCATTTGTATCAATTTTTAGCTTCCACCTAGAAGTGGTATCATACAATATTTGTCTGACTTACTTCACTTAGTACAATCATCTCTAGGCCCATCCATGTTACTGCAATTGGCATTATTTTCTTCTATTTTATGGCTGAGTCATATTCCATTATATATATGTATCACATATTCTTTACCTATATTCATGTTGATGGACATTTTGGTTGCTTCCATGTCTTCGCTATTGTAAAGAGTGTTGCAGTGAACATTGGGGAAGATGTGTCTTTTCGATTTATGCTTTCCTCCAGATATGCGCACAGGAGTGAACTTGCTGGATCATCTGGTAGCTCTATTTTATTTTATTTTATTTCATTTCATTTCAATTTCAATGTTTTTGGAGTATAGTTGATTTACAATGTTGTGTTACTTTCTGCTGCACAGCAGAGTGAAGCAGTTATACATATATCCAATCCTTTTTGGATTCCTTTCCCATACAGGACATTACAGAGTATTGAGTAGAGTTCCCTGTGCTATACAGTAAGCCCTTATTTGTTATCTCTTTTATATATAGTGGTGTGTATATGTCAATCTCAATTTCCAATTTATCCCTCCCACCTCCCCTTACTCTGGTAACCTCCATTCTGTGCTCCATAGTGCCTGTTACCAATTGACATTGCCACCGATAGCATAGTATTGGTGGTGCAGTGGTTAAGAATCTGTCTGCCAGTTCAGGGGACACAGGTTCGAGCCCTGGCCCGGGAAGATCTCACATGCCACAGAGCAAGTAAGCCTGTGCACCATAACTACTGAGTCTGTGATCTAGAGCCCACGAGCCACAACTACTGAAGCCTGTGTACCTAGAGCCTGTGCTCCACAGCAAGAGAAGCCACCGCAAAGAGAAGGCTTCATACCACAACGATGAATAGCTCCCGCTTGCTGTAGCTAGAGAAAAGCCACGTGCAGCAATGAACGCCCAACGCAGATTAAAAATAATAATAATAAGTAGTAGGTTTCTCTTTTTCTCACACCATCTGAAGCATTTCGTGTTTGTAGACACTGTGATGATGGCTATTCTGAGTGGTTCCAGGTGATACTTCTTTGTACATCTGATTTGCATTTGTCTAACACAAAGCAGTGGTGAGCATCTTCATATGTGCTTTTTTTTTTTGAACAGTGTGAGTAAAATTTACCCCTTGAAAAAGGGTTATTGAAAGGTTGCCTTGTTTTGAAGTCTATTTCGATTACCTACCCCAAGACATTTTTTGAGGGCTGTTGTCATTTACAGCTCCCCAGGCATTGTGAATATGAAGTGCCTATAAGGTCCAGTTTTTAGAGTTGTTGTTATGGGAAACAGAAGGCGGCAGGATTTCTACTGTCCCTGTCTGGTTACTGACACAACCTTAGATGTAGGGCAAGTCCTGTTCCTGTGTTTTAAATTAGAGTGGAATGTGCCTGACCAAACATGTAAGGGCTTCTGTCCCATTCCTTCTTCCCCCTTACCCTTCATCCCCCGAACAAATACAAACCCCTGCAAAATCACCTGTTGAGGGTGCTGTCTTGCAGAGTGGGATGACCCTAATGAAGAAGTCTGGAGGTCGGAACCCAAACACCAGGATATGTTGAGAGCAGGTGATTTTCCAAATGTCATCCGGCCCAGAGAGTCCAGCATCCTTTGGGTGTCAGAGGGTTGGTTTAGTAGTATGAGGGCACACTTAGATCTGGAGATTGTGATCCCATGCAGAGGGGACCAGGTATTACAGGTTCAAGGGGGGCGAATTAGCTGGCATATACTCCCGAGGTCCTCAGGCCCACAACTGTTCAGCCTTGGGACCAAATTGGGTCTGTGTCCAGGGATGTGACACTAGCACGTTCACTGCGACTAAACAAATTTAGTGATCATTTTTCTTTTCTGTAATTTAATTTTAAATTTATAATGGAGTATAGTTGATTTACTATTTTGTGTTCGTTTTTGATATACACCAACATGATTCATTTATACAGAGATGACTATATATTCTTTTTAGAATTATTTTCCCATTGAGGTTGCTAAAGGGTGTTGAGAAGAGTTCCAAGTGCTCTACAGCAGGTCCACGCTGATTACAAGTTTTCTCTCTGTAATTATGTATATACTAACTCCAACCTCATGATTTATGCCTCCAACACACCTTTCCAGTTTGGTAACCATAAGTTTGTGTTCTAAGTCTGGGACTCTGTTTCTGTGTTGTAGGATAGTACCTTTGTATCAATTTTTAGATTCCACCAATAAGTAATATCATATGATAGTTATCATTGTCTGATTTATAACACTTAGTATGAATGTATAAAGGTCCTTCCAAGTGGCTGCAAATGGCCTTATTTCATTCATTTCATGGCTGAGTAATATTCCCTGGTACATATGCACCATAATTTCTTTATCCAGTTTTCCTTCCAAGGACTTTTAGGTAGCTTCCAAGTAGAAGCTCTTGTAAACACGGCTGCATAAAGGTTGGAGTGCCTGGGTTCTGTCAGTGTATGTTTTTTCCAAGATACAGGACCAGGAGTGGAAGCGCCATATGCTATGAAGCTCTGTTTTTTAGATTTTTAAGGAATCACCATCCACTTCTCCAGAGTGGCTGTTAGCAATTTACATTCCCACCATCAGCTTGTCAGCGTTCCCTTTTCTCCACGCCCTGTCCTGCATTTCAGGTTTTAAACTTTGTGAGGTTGGCCATTCTGACTGGTGCGAAGTGATACCTCTTTGTAGTACTGATTTGCACTGCCTGCCTGTTTTGTTGGCCAAAAAGTGAGTAAGGCTTTTTCCTGAATATATTAAGGAATAACGCATACGGCCTTTTTGGCCAACTGCATCTTTGGCGATGTTCAGCAGCTTTGCATGTGCTTTAATGGCGAACGCAAACTACCTCTTGAAATCCCTTTCTTTCAATTCTGCCTTGCTTACAAGTCCTTTAGGAATACTTGGCTGAAAAAATGACTCCATTAGAGGTGTCAATTAGAACCCTGCATGTCTGTGAATTGCAGTGCCCCTGAGCACCGGTTTTCACCTTGTTGTTTAGGGAAGCAGCCACAAAGGGGCAGGATTTCTACACACCCATTCCGGTTACTGGGGCACCTGAAGGATAGGGAAATTCTTCTTCCAGATTGGGAAACTAGAGTGGCATATGCCTGTCCAAACATCTAGGGCTTGTGTCTCATTCCATCCCCCCATTCCCCTTCTTCAGCCGGAAAATTCCAAGCTGTGCAAAACTGGCTGTTGAGTGTGCTGCCTTCCCAAAGTGGGGAGACTCTAAGGAAAGGAGTTGGAGGGGGGACCAGAATACCAGGAGACGTGGAGATGAGGTGACTTTTCCAAACTCTTCCCGATCAGAAGGTGTACCATCCTCTGGATGTTCCATGCATGTTTTAGCTGTAGGAAGGGTCCCCTGCACCTGGAGATATGGGACCCATGGAATGGGGGCCAGGCAGTATTACTCTAAAAGGGCTGCATTTGCTGTCGCATGCTCACCAAGCCTCTCAGACCGAAGAGTGTACAGCCTTAGGTCCCATCCAGCTGTGTGTCTAGATGTGGTCAGTCCAGGTTGCATCACAGCCACTGAACAAATTTTGTAAAAATTTCTCTCTCTCACTGTCCTTTTTTTGTTCTTGTTATTTAATTTTATAATGGGGTATAGCTGATTTTCAATACTGTGTTTCTTGCTGCTCTACATTTATTCAGTTGACTCACTTAAAGAGAGACATCAATAAATTCTTTTACAGATTCTTACCAGTCTTATATATCCTTTTCCATTGACAAAAGTGTGCTGAGCCCAGCACTTTGAGCTATACAGTAGGTCCTGTCTATCACTTATTTTGTTTATGGAACAGTATCTGTGCGAATTTCAACCTCCTGGTTTTTGCATCACCCCACCCCACCTTTCTCCTTTAGCAGACATAATTTTGTTTTTTAAATGTGTGACTCCGTTTCTGTTTTGTAATTCAGTTCATGTGTTGCGATTTTTACATTCCCTCTTTAAGTGATATGTTATAAGTTTCTTTTTCTGTGTGACTTCTTTCACTTAGAATCATCGTACCTAAATCCACTCATTATGCGGCTACTAGGCTTATGGCATTGATTTCATGGCTGAGTGATATTCCATTGTACATAAGTACCACAACTTCTTTATCCATTTTTCTCTTTCCTGGGATATTTAAGGTGTACCGAAGTGGAGGTTCTTGGAAAAAGAGCAGCCCTAAACTTTGGGGTGCCTGTGTCCTGTCGATTTTTGCTTTTCCCAATTTATACGAACATGAGTGGAAGTGTATTATGCTCTGTAGCTCTGTTTTTTACATGTTTTAGGAAACACCGTACACTTCTCCAGAGTGGCTGTTGCCAAATTACTCCCTCTTATCAGCATAACAAGGCTCCCTTTTCTCAATGGCCTGTCCTGCAGTTCTGGTTTTTACGCTTTTTTCACCACGGCCCTGTTGACCTATGGGAAGTGAGACTTCTTTGTAGTGCTGATTTGCCTCTCTGGCTTGCTTGGTTGGCCAAAAAGGGCGTATGCGTTTTTTCCTGAATATACTCAGGAAAAAACGCATACGCCCTTTTTGGCCAAGGGCATCATTGTCGATGTTTTGCCGCTTTTCATGTGCTTTAAAGGCGACTCGAATCTACTACCTGAAATCTGTTTCCTGCAATTTTGCCTTGCGTTCAAATCCTCTTCGTTGCCTTCCCTCAATATATTTGTGGACGAGAGTTATCATTTATAACTCTGCAGGTTTGTGAATTGCAGTGCCCCTGAGCTCCATTTGTCAACTCGCTTTCTTGGGAGCTGGCCGCAAAAGCGCAGGATTGCTTCAGGCCCTATTCTGGTTCCGGGGGGCTGGCTGAGCCTGTGGTTCATTCTTCTTCCTGATGGGAAAATAGAGTGACCTGTGCCTGTCCCAACACCTAGAGCTAGTCTCTCATTGGTTCCCCCTCTTCCCGTTCATCCTCAGGACAAATTGCAACATGTACGAAACAGGAGGTTAACGGTGCTGATTCTCCAAGTAGGGAGATTGTTAGTAAAGCAGCTGGAATGGCGAACCTGAGCACAAGGAGAGGAGAAATGAGGTGCGTT
Source organism: Eubalaena glacialis (assembly GCF_028564815.1). NCBI lineage: Eukaryota > Metazoa > Chordata > Mammalia > Artiodactyla > Balaenidae > Eubalaena > Eubalaena glacialis. The sequence continues at coordinate 78,346,523 of NC_083727.1, read as the reverse complement.
TTAGAAACCTTTCCCGATCACACGGTGTACCAACTTCTGGGTTTCCCAGGCATGTTTTCGATGTAGGAAGATGCCCTTGAACCTGGAGATTTGAGACCCATGGCATGGGTACCACGCAGTATTACTTTAACGGGTCTGCGTTTGCTCAGCCAACCTCACCAATCCTCTCAGCCCCAAGAGTGTACAGGCTTATGTCTCATCCAGCTGTGGGTCTAGATATGTTCAATCCAGGTTGCATCAGAGCCCCTGAACGTATTTTGTAAGAATTTCTCTCTTTTTCACTGTCTTTGTTTTATGGGGTTTTTTAAAGTAATCTATTTTTATAATGGGGTTTACCTGCTTTTCCCTGCTGTGTTTATGCCGCTTTACACCCTCTTGATTCACTTCCAGAGAGATATCAATACATAGGTTTTAAGACTCTTCCTAGTCAGATATATTCTTGGGCGGTGAATAGGGGGTGTTGAGTCCAGTTCACTGAGCAGGGAGTAGGTCTTGTCTATTACATATTTGGCTTCTGGAACGGTATCTGAGCTAATTTTAAACCCTTGTTTTATGCATCACCCCACCTAACCTTTCCCGTTAAGCAGCCATAGTGTGTTTTCTAAATGTGTGACTCTGTTCTGTTTTGGAATTCAGTTCAGGTGTAGCGATTTTGACATTCCCTCTATAAGTGATATCTTAGGATAAGTGTCCTTTTCTGTGTGACTTACTTCACTTAGAGTCATCGTCCCTAAATCCACTCATCATGCTGCTACTAGCCTTATGACACTGATTTCATGGCTGAGTGATATTCCGTTGTGCATAAGTACCACAACTTCTTTATCCATTTTTCTCTTTCCTGGGATATTTAAGGTGTACCGAAGTGGAGGTTCTTGGAAACAGAGCAGCCCTAAACTTTGGGGTGCCTGTGTCTTGTTGATTTTTAGGTTTCCCGATTTCTACGCGCGTGAGTGGAAGTGCCCTATGCTCTCTAAGCTGTGTTTATTACATGTTTCAGGACGCAGCGTACACTTCTCCAGAGTGGCTGTTGGCAATTTCCACCCCGCCCATCAACATAGCAAGGCTCCCATGTCTCCATGGCCTGTCCTGCATTTCTGGTTTTTACACTTTTTTCAGCATGGCCCTTTTGACCGCTGGCAAGCGAGGCTTCTTTGTAGCGCCGATTTGCCTTTCAGGCTTGCTTGGTTGGCCAAAAAGAGCGTATGCCTTTTTTCCTGAATATAATCAGGAAAAAACGCATACGCCCTTTTTGGCCAAGGGCATCATTGTCAACGCTTTGCCGCTTTTCATGTGCTTTCAAGGCGAGTCGAATCTACCTCCTGAAATCTGTTTCCTGCAATTCTGCCTTGCTTTCAAATCCTCTTCGTTGCCTTCCCTCAATATATTTGTGGACGAGAGTTATCATTTATAACTCTGCAGGTTTGTGAATTTCAGTGCCCCTGAGCTCCATTTGTCAACTCGCTTTTTTGGGAGCTGGCCGCAAAAGCGCAGGATTGCTTCAGGCCCTATTCTGGTTCCGGGGGGCAGGCTGAGCCTGTGGTTCATTCTTCTTCCTGATGGGACAATAGAGTGACCTGTGCCTGTCCCAACACCTAGAGCTAGTCTCTCATTGGTTCCCCCGCCTCCCGTTCATCCTCGGGACAAATTGCGACCTGTACGAAACAGGAGGTCAACGGTGCTGATTCTCCACGTAGGGAGATTGTTAGTGAAGCGGCTGGAATGGCGAACCCGAGCAGAAGGAGAGGAGAAATGAGGTGCGTTTTAGAAACCTTTCTCGATCACACGGTGTACCATCTTCTGGGTTTCCTAGGCATGTTTTCGATGTAGGAAGATGCCCTTGAACCTCGAGATTTGGGACCCATGGCATGGGTACCACGCAGTATTACTTTAAAGGGTCTGCGTTTGCTCACCCAACCTCACCAATCGTCTCAGCCCCAAGAGTGTCCAGCCTTATGTCTCATCCAGCTGTGGGTCTAGATATGGTCAATCCAGGTTGCATCAGAGCCCCTGAACGGATTTTGTAAGAATTTCTCTCTCTTTCACTGTCTTTGTTTTATGGGTTTTTTTTTAAGTAATCTATTTTTATAATGGGGTTTAGCTGCCTTTCCCTGCTGTGTTTATGCCGCTTTACACCCTCTTGATTCACTTCCAGAGAGATATCAATACATAGGTTTTAAGACTCTTCCTAGTCAGATATATTCTTGGGCGGTGAATAGGGGGTGTTGAGTCCAGTTCACTGGGCAGGGAGTAGATCTTGTCTATTACATATTTGGCTTGTGGAACGGTATCTGAGCTAATTTCAAACCCTTGTTTTATGAATCGCCCCACCTCAGCTTTCCCGTTAAGCAGCCATAGTGTGTTTTCTAAATGTGTGACTCTGTTCTGTTTTGGAATTCAGTTCAGGTGTAACGATTTTGACATTCCTTCTACAAGTGATAACTTAGGATAAGTTTCCTTTTCTGTGTGACTTACTTCACTTAGAGTCATTGTCCCTAAATCCACTCATCATGCTGCTACTAGCCTTATGACACTGATTTCATGGCTGAGTGATATGCCATTGTGCATAAGTACCACAACTTCTTTATCCATTTTTCGCTTTCCTGGGATATTTAAGGTGTACTGAAGTGGAGGCTCTTGGAAACAGAGCAGCCCTAAACTTTGGGGTGCCTGTGTCTTGTTGATTTTTAGGTTTCCCGATTTCTAGGCCCATGAGTGGAAGTGCTCTATGCTCTCTCAGCTGTGTTTATTACATGTTTCAGGACGCAGCGTACACTTCTGCAGAGTGGCTGTTGGCAATTTCCACCCCGCCCATCAGCGTAGCAAGGCTCCCATGTGTCCATGGCCTGTCCTGCATTTCTGGTTTTTACACTTTTTTCAGCATGGCCCTTTTGACCGCTGGCAAGCGAGACTTCTGTGTAGCGCTGATTTGCCTTTCCGGCTTGCTTGGTTTGCCAAAAAGGGCGTATGTGTTTTTTCCTGAATATAATCAGGAAAAAACGCATACGCCCTTTTTGGCCAAGGGCATCATTGTCAACGCTTTGCCGCTTTTCATGTGCTTTCAAGGCGAGTCGAATCTACCTCCTGAAATCTGTTTCCTGCAATTCTGCCTTGCTTTCAAATCCTCTTCGTTGCCTTCCCTCAATATATTTGTGGACGACAGTTATCATTTATAACTCTGCAGGTTTGTGAATTGCAGTGCCCCTGAGCTCCATTTGTCAACTCGTTTTTTGGGAGCTGGCCGCAAAAGCGCAGGATTGCTTCAGGCCCTATTCTGGTTCCGGGGGGCAGGCTGAGCCTGTGGTTCATTCTTCTTCCTGATGGGAAAATAGAGTGACCTGTGCCTGTCCCAACACCTAGAGCTAGTCTCTCATTGGTTCCCCCTCTTCCCGTTCATCCTCGGGACAAATTGCGACCTGTACGAAACAGGAGGTCAACTGGGCTGATTCTCCACGTAGGGAGATTGTTAGTGAATCGGCTGGAATGGCGAACCCGAGCACAAGGAGAGGAGAAATGAGGTGCGTTTTAGAAACCTTTCCCGATCACACGGTGTACCATCTTCTGGGTTTCCCAGGCATGTTTTCGATGTAGGAAGATGCCCTTGAACCTGGAGATTTGGGACCCGTGGCATGGGTACCACGCAGTATTACTTTAAAGGGTATGCGTTTGCTCACCCAACCTCACCAATCGTCTCAGCCCCAAGAGTGTCCAGCCTTATGTCTCAGCCAGATGTGGGTCTAGATATGGTCAATCCAGGTTGCATCAGAGCCCCTGAACGGATTTTGTAAGAATTTCTCTCTCTTTCACTGTCTTTGTTTTATGGGTTTTTTTTTGAGGTAATCTATTTTTTAATGGGGTTTAGCTGCTTTTCCCTGCTGTGTTTATGCCGCTTTACACCCTCTTGATTCACTTCCAGAGAGATATCAATACATAGGTTTTAAGACTCTTCCTAGTCAGATATATTCTTGGGCGGTGAATACGGGGTGTTGAGTCCAATTCACTGAGCAGGGAGTAGGTCTTGTCTATTACATATTTCGCTTCTGGAACGGTATCTGAGCTAATTTCAAACCCTTGTTTTATGCATCACCCCACCTCACCTTTCCCGTTACGCAGCCATAGTGTTTTTTCTAAATGTGTGACTCTCTTCTGTTTTGGAATTCAGTTCAGGTGTAGCGATTTTGACATTCCTTCTATAAGTGATATCTTAGGATAAGTGTCCTTTTCTGTGTGACTTACTTCACTTAGAGTCATCGTCCCTAAATCCACTCATCATGCTGCTACTAACCTTATGACACTGATTTCATGGCTGAGTGATATTCCGTTGTGCATAAGTACCACAACTTCTTTATCCATTTTTCTCTTTCCTGGGATATTTAAGGTGTACCGAAGTGGAGGCTCTTGGAAACAGAGCAGCCCTAAAGTTTGGGGTGCCTGTGTCTTGTTGATTTTTAAGTTTCCCGATTTCTAAGCCCATGAGTGGAAGTGCCCTATGCTCTCCAAGCTGTGTCTATTACATGTTTCAGGACGCAGCGTACACTTCTGCAGAGTGGCTGTGGGCAATTTCCACCCCGCCCATCAGCGTAGCAAGGCTCCCATGTGTCCATGGCCTGTCCTGCATTTCTGGTTTTTACACTTTTTTCAGCATGGCCCTTTTGACCGCTGGCAAGCGAGGCTTCTTTGTAGCGCTGATTTGCCTTTCCGGCTTGCTTGGTTGGCCAAAAAGGGCGTATGCGTTTTTTCCTGAATATATTCAGGAAAAAACGCATACGCCCTTTTTGGCCAAGGGCATCATTGTCAACGCTTTGCCGCTTTTCATGTGCTTTCAAGGCGAGTCGAATCTACCTCCTGAAATCTGTTTCCTGCAATTCTGCCTTGCTTTCAAATCCTCTTCGTTGCCTTCCCTCAATATATTTGTGGACGAGAGTTCTCATTTATAACTCTGCAGGTTTGTGAATTGCAGTGCCCCTGAGCTCCATTTGTCAACTCGCTTTTTTGGGAGCTGGCCGCAAAAGCGCAGGATTGCTTCAGGCCCTATTCTGGTTCCGGGGGGCAGGCTGAGCCTGTGGTTCATTCTTCTTCCTGATGGGACAATAGAGTGACCTGTGCCTGTCCCAACACCTAGAGCTAGTCTCTCATTGGTTCCCCCTCTTCCCGTTCATCCTCAGGACAAATTGCGACCTGTACGAAACAGGAGGTCAACGGTGCTGATTCTCCAAGTAGGGAGATTGTTAGTGAAGCGGCTGGAATGGCGAATCCGAGCACAAGGAGAGGAGAAATGATGTGAGTTTTAGAAACCTTTCCCGATCACACGGTGTACCATTTTCTGGGTTTCCCAGGCATGTTTTCGATGGAGGAAGATACCCTTGAACCTGGAGATTTGGGACCCGTGGCATGGGTACCACGCAGTATTACTTTAAAGGGTCTGCGTTTGCTCACCCAACCTCACCAATCCTCTCATCCCCAAGAGTGTCCAGCCTTATGTCTCATCCAGCTGTGGGTCTAGATATGGTCAATCCAGGTTGTATCAGAGCCCCTGAACGGATTTTGTAAGAATTTCTCTCTCTTTCACTTTCTTTGTTTTATGGGTTTTTTTTGAAGTAATCTATTTTTATAATGGGGTTTAGCTGCTTTTCCGTGCTGTGTTTATGCCGCTTTACACCCTCTTGATTCACTTCCAGAGAGATATCAATACATAGGTTTGAAGACTCTTCCTAGTCAGATATATTCTTGGGCGGTGAATAGGGGGTGTTGAGTCCAGTTCACTGAGCAGGGAGTAGGTCTTGTCTATTACATATTTGGCTTCTGGAACGGTATCTGAGCTAATTTCAAACCCTTGTTTTATGCATCGCCCCACCTCAGCTTTCCCGTTAAGCAGCCATAGTGTGTTTTCTAAATGTGTGACTCTGTTCTGTTTTGGAATTCAGTTCAGGTGTAGCGATTTTGACATTCCTTCTATAAGTGATATCTTAGGATAAGTGTCCTTTTCTGTGCGACTTACTTCACTTAGAGTCATCGTCCCTAAATCCACTCATCATGCTGCTACTAACCTTATGACACTGATTTCATGGCTGAGTGATATTCCATTGTGCATAAGTACCACAACACCTTTATCCATTTTTCTCTTTCCTGCGATATTTAAGGTGTCCCGAAGTGGAGGCTCTTGGAAACAGAGCAGCCCTAAAGTTTGGGGTGCCTGTGTCTTGTTGATTTTTAGGTTTCCCGATTTCTAGGCCCATGAGTGGAAGTGCCCTATACTCTCTAAGCTGTGTCTATTACATGATTCAGGACGCAGTGTACACTTCTGCAGAGTGGCTGTTGGCAATTTCCACCCCGCCCATCAGCGTAGCAAGGCTCCCATGTGTCCATGGCCTGTCCTGCATTTCTGGTTTTTACACTTTTTTCAGCATGGCCCTTTTGACCGCTGGCAAGCGAGACTTCTTTGTAGCGCTGATTTGCCTTTCCGGCTTGCTTGGTTGGCCAAAAAGGGCGTATGCGTTTTTTCCTGAATATAATCAGGAAAAAACGCATACGCCCTTTTTGGCCAAGGGCATCATTGTCAACGCTTTGCCGCTTTTCATGTGCTTTCAAGGCGAGTCGAATCTACCTCCTGAAACCGGTTTCCTGCAATTCTGCCTTGCTTTCAAATCCTCTTCGTTGCCTTCCCTCAATATATTTGTGGACGAGAGTTATCATTTACAACTCTGCAGGTTTGTGAATTGCAGTGCCCCTGAGCTCCATTTGTCAACTCGCTTTTTTGGGAGCTGGCCGCAAAAGCGCAGGATTGCTTCAGGCCCTATTCTGGTTCCGGGGGGCAGGCTGAGCCTGTGGTTCATTCTTCTTCCTGATGGGAAAATAGAGTGACCTGTGCCTGTCCCAACACCTAGAGCTAGTCTCTCATTGATTCCCCCTCTTCCCGTTCATCCTCAGGACAAATTGCGACCTGTACGAAACAGGAGGTCAACGGTGCTGATTCTCCAAGTAGGGAGATTGTTAGTGAAGCGGCTGGAATGGCGAACCCGAGCACAAGGAGAGGAGAAATGAGGTGCGTTTTAGAAACCTTTCTCGATCACGCGGTGTACCATCTTCTGGGTTTCCCAGGCATGTTTTTGATGTAGGAAGATGCCCTTGAACCTGGAGATTTGGGACCCGTGGCATGGGTACCACGCAGTATTACTTTAAAGGGTATGCGTTTGCTCACCCAACCTCACCAATCGTCTCAGCCCCAAGAGTGTCCAGCCTTATGTCTCATCCAGATTGGGTCTAGATATGGTCAATCCAGGTTGCATCAGAGTCCCTGAACGGATTTTGTAAGAATTTCTCTCTCTTTCACTGTCTTTGTTTTATGGGGTTTTTTTTGAGGTAATCTATTTTTATAATGGGGTTTAGCTGCTTTTCCCTGCTGTGTTTATGCCGCTTTACACCCTCTTGATTCACTTCCAGAGAGATATCAATACATAGGTTTTAAGACTCTTCCTACTCAGATATATTCTTGGGCGGTGAATACGGGGTGTTGAGTCCAATTCACTGAGCAGGGAGTAGGTCTTGTCTATTACATATTTCGCTTCTGGAACGGTATCTGAGCTAATTTCAAACCCTTGTTTTATGCATCACCCCACCTCACCTTTCCCGTTACGCAGCCATAGTGTTTTTTCTAAATGTGTGACTCTCTTCTGTTTTGGAATTCAGTTCAGGTGTAGCGATTTTGACATTCCTTCTATAAGTGATATCTTAGGATAAGTTTCCTTTTCTCTGTGACTTACTTCACTTAGAGTCATCGTCCCTAAATCCACTCATCATGCTGCTACTAGCCTTATGACACTGATTTCATGGCTGAGTGATATGCCATTGTGCATAAGTACCACAACTTCTTTATCCATTTTTCTCTTTCCTGGGATATTTAAGGTGTACTGAAGTGGAGGTTCTTGGAAACAGAGCAGCCCTAAACTTTGGGGTGCCTGTGTCTTGTTGATTTTTAGGTTTCCCGATTTCTACGCCCATGAGTGGAAGTGCCCTATGCTCTCTAAGCTGTGTTTATTACATGTTTCAGGACGCAGCGTACACTTCTGCAGAGTGGCTGTTGGCAATTTCCACCCCGCCTGTAAGCGTAGCAAGGCTCCCATGTCTCCATGGCCTGTCCTGCATTTCTGGTTTTTACACTTTTTTCAGCATGGCCCTTTTGACCGCTGGCAAGCCAGACTTTTTTGTAGCGCCGATATGCCTTTCCGGCTTGCTTGGTTGGCCAAAAAGGGCGTATGCGTTTTTTCCTGAATATATTCAGGAAAAAACGCATACGCCCTTTTTGGCCAAGGACATCATTGTCAACGCTTTGCCGCTTTTCATGTGCTTTCAAGGCGAGTCGAATCTACCTCCTGAAATCGGTTTCCTGCAATTCTGCCTTGCTTTCAAATCCTCTTCGTTGCCTTCCCTCAATATATTTGTGGACGAGAGTTATCATTTATAACTCTGCAGGTTTGTGAATTGCAGTGCCCCTGAGCTCCATTTGTCAACTCGCTTTTTTGGGAGCTGGCTCCAAAAGCTCAGGATTGCTTCAGGCCCTATTCTGGTTCCGGGGGGCAGGCTGAGCCTGTGGTGCATTCTTCTTCCTGATGGGAAAATAGAGTGACCTGTGCCTGTCCCAACACCTAGAGCTAGTCTCTCATTGGTTCCCCCTCTTCCCGTTCATCCTCGGGACAAATTGCGACCTGTACGAAACAGGAGGTCAACTGGGCTGATTCTCCACGTAGGGAGATTGTTAGTGAATCGGCTGGAATGGCGAACCCGAGCAGAAGGAGAGGAGAAATGAGGTGCGTTTTAGAAACCTTTCCCGATCACACGGTGTACCATCTTCTGGGTTTCTCAGGCATGTTTTCGATGTAGGAAGATGCCCTTGAACCTGGAGATTTGGGACCCATGGCATGGGTACCACGCAGTATTACTTTAAAGGGTCTGCGTTTTCTCACCCAACCTCACCAATCGTCTCAGCCCCAAGAGTGTCCAGCCTTATGTCTCATCCAGCTGTGGGTCTACATATGGTCAATCCAGGTTGCATCAGAGACCCTGAACGGATTTTGTAAGAATTTCTCTCTCTTTCACTCTCTTTGTTTTATGGGTGTTTTTTTGAAGTAATCTATTTTTATAATGGGGTTTAGCTGCTTTTCCCTGCTGTGTTTATGCCGCTTTACACCCTCTTGATTCACTTCCAGAGAGATATCAATACATAGGTTTTAAGACTCTTCCTAGTCAGATATATTCTTGGGCGGTGAATAGGGGGTGTTGAGTCCAGTTCACTGAGCAGGGAGTAGGTCTTGTCTATTACATATTTGGCTTCTGGAACGGTATCTGAGCTAATTTCAAACCCTTGTTTTATGCATCGCCCCACCTCAGCTTTCCCGTTAAGCAGCCATAGTGTGTTTTCTAAATGTGTGACTCTGTTCTGTTTTGGAATTCAGTTCAGGTGTAGCGATTTTGACATTCCTTCTATAAGTGATATCTTAGGATAAGTGTCCTTTTCTGTGTGACTTACTTCACTTAGAGTCATCGTCCCTAAATCCACTCATCATGCTGCTACTAACCTTATGACACTGATTTCATGGCTGAGTGATATTCCGTTGTGTATAAGTACCACAACTTCTTTATCCATTTTTCTCTTTCCTGGGATATTTAAGGTGTACCGAAGTGGAGGCTCTTGGAAACAGAGCAGCCCTAAAGTTTGGGGTGCCTGTGTCTTGTTGATTTTTAAGTTTCCCGATTTCTAAGCCCATGAGTGGAAGTGCCCTATGCTCTCCAAGCTGTGTCTATTACATGTTTCAGGACGCAGCGTACACTTCTGCAGAGTGGCTGTGGGCAATTTCCACCCCGCCCATCAGCGTAGCAAGGCTCCCATGTGTCCATGGCCTGTCCTGCATTTCTGGTTTTTACACTTTTTTCAGCATGGCCCTTTTGACCTTTGGCAAGCGAGGCTTCTTTGTAGCGCTGATTTGCCTTTCCGGCTTGCTTGGTTGGCCAAAAAGGGCGTATGCGTTTTTTCCTGAATATAATCAGGAAAAAACGCATACGCCCTTTTTGGCCAAGGGCATCATTGTCAACGCTTTGCCGCTTTTCATGTGCTTTCAAGGCGAGTCGAATCTACCTCCTGAAACCGGTTTCCTGCAATTCTGCCTTGCTTTCAAATCCTCTTCGTTGCCTTCCCTCAATATATTTGTGGACGAGAGTTATCATTTACAACTCTGCAGGTTTGTGAATTGCAGTGCCCCTGAGCTCCATTTGTCAACTCGCTTTTTTGGGAGCTGGCCGCAAAAGCGCAGGATTGCTTCAGGCCCTATTCTGGTTCCGGGGGGCAGGCTGAGCCTGTGGTTCATTCTTCTTCCTGATGGGAAAATAGAGTGACCTGTGCCTGTCCCAACACCTAGAGCTAGTCTCTCATTGATTCCCCCTCTTCCCGTTCATCCTCAGGACAAATTGCGACCTGTACGAAACAGGAGGTCAACGGTGCTGATTCTCCAAGTAGGGAGATTGTTAGTGCAGCGGCTGGAATGGCGAACCCGAGCACAAGGAGAGGAGAAATGAGGTGCGTTTTAGAAACCTTTCCCGATCACGCGGTGTACCATCTTCTGGGTTTCCCAGGCATGTTTTCGATGTAGGAAGATGCCCTTCAACCTGGAGATTTGGGACCCGTGGCATGGGTACCACGCAGTATTACTTTAAAGGGTCTGCGTTTGCTCACCCAACCTCACCAATCGTCTCATCCCCAAGAGTGTCCAGCCTTATGTCTCATCCAGATGTGGGTCTAGATATGGTCAATCCAGGTTGCATCAGAGTCCCTGAACGGATTTTGTAAGAATTTCTCTCTCTTTCACTGTCTTTGTTTTATGGGGTTTTTTTTGAGGTAATCTATTTTTATAATGGGGTTTAGCTGCTTTTCCCTGCTGTGTTTATGCCGCTTTACACCCTCTTGATTCACTTCCAGAGAGATATCAATACATAGGTTTTAAGACTCTTACTAGTCAGATATATTCTTGTGCGGTGAATAGGGGGTGTTGAGTCCAGTTCACTGAGCCTGGAGTAGGTCTTTTCTAGTACATATTTGGCTTATGGAACGGTATCTGAGCTAATTTGAAACGCTTGTTTTATGCATCAACCCACCTCAGCTTTCCCGTTAAGCAGCCATAGTGTGTTTTCTAAACGTGTGACTCTGTTCTGTTTTGGAATTCAGTTCAAGGGTAGCGATTTTGACATTCCCTCTATAAGTGATATCTTAGGATAAGTGTCCTTTTCTGTGTGACTTACTTCACTTAGAGTCATCGTCCCTAAATCCACTCATCATGCTGCTACTAGCCTTATGACACTGATTTATGGCTGAGTGATATTCCATTGTGCATAAGTACCACAACTTCTTTATCCATTTTTCTCTTTCCTGGGATATTTAAGGTGTACCGAAGTGGAGGTTCTTGGAAACAGAGCAGCCCTAAACTTTGGGGTGCCTGTGTCTTGTTGATTTTTAGGTTTCCCGATTTCTACGCCCATGAGTGGAAGTGCCCTATGCTCTCTAAGCTGTGTTTATTCCATGTTTCAGGACGCAGCGTACACTTCTCCAGAGTGGCTGTTGGCAATTTCCACCCCGCCCATCAGCGTAGCAAGGCTCCCATGTCTTCATGGCCTGTCCTGCATTTCTGGTTTTTACACTTTTTTCACCATGGCCCTTTTGACCGCTGGCAAGCCAGACTTTTTGTAGCGCTGATATGCCTTTCCGGCTTGCTTGGTTGGCCAAAAAGGGCGTATGCGTTTTTTCCTGAATATATTCAGGAAAAAACGCATACGCCCTTTTTGGCCAAGGGCATCATTGTCAACGCTTTGCCGCTTTTCATGTGCTTTCAAGGCGAGTCGAATCTACCTCCTGAAATCGGTTTCCTGCAATTCTGCCTTGCTTTCAAATCCTCTTCGTTGCCTTCCCTCAATATATTTGTGGACGAGAGTTATCATTTATAACTCTGCAGGTTTGTGAATTGCAGTGCCCCTGAGCTCCATTTGTCAACTCGCTTTTTTGGGAGCTGGCTGCAAAAGCTCAGGATTGCTTCAGGCCCTATTCTGGTTCCGGGGGGCAGGCTGAGCCTGTGGTTCATTCTTCTTCCTGATGGGAAAATAGAGTGACCTGTGCCTGTCCCAACACCTAGAGCTAGTCTCTCATTGGTTCCCCCTCTTCCCGTTCATCCTCGGGACAAATTGCGACCTGTACGAAACAGGAGGTCAACTGGGCTGATTCTCCACGTAGGGAGATTGTTAGTGAATCGGCTGGAATGGCGAACCCGAGCACAAGGAGAGGAGAAATGAGGTGCGTTTTAGAAACCTTTCCCGATCACACGGTGTACCATCTTCTGGGTTTCTCAGGCATGTTTTCGATGTAGGAAGATGCCCTTGAACCTGGAGATTTGGGACCCATGGCATGGGTACCACGCAGTATTACTTTAAAGGGTCTGCGTTTTCTCACCCAACCTCACCAATCGTCTCAGCCCCAAGAATGTCCAGCCTTATGTCTCATCCAGCTGTGGGTCTACATATGGTCAATCCAGGTTGCATCAGAGACCCTGAACGGATTTTGTAAGAATTTCTCTCTCTTTCACTCTCTTTGTTTTATGGGTGTTTTTTTGAAGTAATCTATTTTTATAATGGGGTTTAGCTGCTTTTCCCTGCTGTGTTTATGCCGCTTTACACCCTCTTGATTCACTTCCAGAGAGATATCGATACATAGGTTTTAAGACTCTTCCTAGTCAGATATATTCTTGGGCGGTGAATAGGGGGTGTTGAGTCCAGTTCACTGAGCAGGGAGTAGGTCTTGTCTATTACATATTTGGCTTCTGGAACGGTATCTGAGCTAATTTCAAACCCTTGTTTTATGCATCGCCCCACCTCAGCTTTCCCGTTAAGCAGCCATAGTGTGTTTTCTAAATGTGTGACTCTGTTCTGTTTTGGAATTCAGTTCAGGTGTAGCGATTTTGACATTCCTTCTATAAGTGATATCTTAGGATAAGTGTCCTTTTCTGTGTGACTTACTTCACTTAGAGTCATCGTCCCTAAATCCACTCATCATGCTGCTACTAACCTTATGACACTGATTTCATGGCTGAGTGATATTCCGTTGTGCATAAGTACCACAACTTCTTTATCCATTTTTCTCTTTCCTGGGATATTTAAGGTGTACCGAAGTGGAGGCTCTTGGAAACAGAGCAGCCCTAAAGTTTGGGGTGCCTGTGTCTTGTTGATTTTTAAGTTTCCCGATTTCTAAGCCCATGAGTGGAAGTGCCCTATGCTCTCCAAGCTGTGTCTATTACATGTTTCAGGACGCAGCGTACACTTCTGCAGAGTGGCTGTGGGCAATTTCCACCCCGCCCATCAGCGTAGCAAGGCTCCCATGTGTCCATGGCCTGTCCTGCATTTCTGGTTTTTACACTTTTTTCAGCATGGCCCTTTTGACCTTTGGCAAGCGAGGCTTCTTTGTAGCGCTGATTTGCCTTTCCGGCTTGCTTGGTTGGCCAAAAAGGGCGTATGCGTTTTTTCCTGAATATAATCAGGAAAAAACGCATACGCCCTTTTTGGCCAAGGGCATCATTGTCAACGCTTTCCCGCTTTTCATGTGCTTTCAAGGCGAGTCGAATCTACCTCCTGAAACCGGTTTCCTGCAATTCTGCCTTGCTTTCAAATCCTCTTCGTTGCCTTCCCTCAATATATTTGTGGACGACAGTTATCATTTACAACTCTGCAGGTTTGTGAATTGCAGTGCCCCTGAGCTCCATTTGTCAACTCGCTTTTTTGGGAGCTGGCCGCAAAAGCGCAGGATTGCTTCAGGCCCTATTCTGGTTCCGGGGGGCAGGCTGAGCCTGTGGTTCATTCTTCTTCCTGATGGGAAAATAGAGTGACCTGTGCCTGTCCCAACACCTAGAGCTAGTCTCTCATTGATTCCCCCTCTTCCCGTTCATCCTCAGGACAAATTGCGACCTGTACGAAACAGGAGGTCAACGGTGCTGATTCTCCAAGTAGGGAGATTGTTAGTGCAGCGGCTGGAATGGCGAACCCGAGCACAAGGAGAGGAGAAATGAGGTGCGTTTTAGAAACCTTTCCCGATCACGCGGTGTACCATCTTCTGGGTTTCCCAGGCATGTTTTCGATGTAGGAAGATGCCCTTCAACCTGGAGATTTGGGACCCGTGGCATGGGTACCACGCAGTATTACTTTAAAGGGTCTGCGTTTGCTCACCCAACCTCACCAATCGTCTCATCCCCAAGAGTGTCCAGCCTTATGTCTCATCCAGATGTGGGTCTAGATATGGTCAATCCAGGTTGCATCAGAGTCCCTGAACGGATTTTGTAAGAATTTCTCTCTCTTTCACTGTCTTTGTTTTATGGGGTTTTTTTTGAGGTAATCTATTTTTATAATGGGGTTTAGCTGCTTTTCCCTGCTGTGTTTATGCCGCTTTACACCCTCTTGATTCACTTCCAGAGAGATATCAATACATAGGTTTTAAGACTCTTACTAGTCAGATATATTCTTGTGCGGTGAATAGGGGGTGTTGAGTCCAGTTCACTGAGCCTGGAGTAGGTCTTTTCTAGTACATATTTGGCTTATGGAACGGTATCTGAGCTAATTTGAAACGCTTGTTTTATGCATCAACCCACCTCAGCTTTCCCGTTAAGCAGCCATAGTGTGTTTTCTAAACGTGTGACTCTGTTCTGTTTTGTAATTCAGTTCAAGGGTAGCGATTTTGACATTCCCTCTATAAGTGATATCTTAGGATAAGTGTCCTTTTCTGTGTGACTTACTTCACTTAGAGTCATCGTCCCTAAATCCACTCATCATGCTGCTACTAGCCTTATGACACTGATTTATGGCTGAGTGATATTCCATTGTGCATAAGTACCACAACTTCTTTATCCATTTTTCTCTTTCCTGGGATATTTAAGGTGTACCGAAGTGGAGGTTCTTGGAAACAGAGCAGCCCTAAACTTTGGGGTGCCTGTGTCTTGTTGATTTTTAGGTTTCCCGATTTCTACGCCCATGAGTGGAAGTGCCCTATGCTCTCTAAGCTGTGTTTATTCCATGTTTCAGGACGCAGCGTACACTTCTCCAGAGTGGCTGTTGGCAATTTCCACCCCGCCCATCAGCGTAGCAAGGCTCCCATGTCTTCATGGCCTGTCCTGCATTTCTGGTTTTTACACTTTTTTCACCATGGCCCTTTTGACCGCTGGCAAGCCAGACTTTTTGTAGCGCTGATATGCCTTTCCGGCTTGCTTGGTTGGCCAAAAAGGGCGTATGCGTTTTTTCCTGAATATATTCAGGAAAAAACGCATACGCCCTTTTTGGCCAAGGGCATCATTGTCAACGCTTTGCCGCTTTTCATGTGCTTTCAAGGCGAGTCGAATCTACCTCCTGAAATCGGTTTCCTGCAATTCTGCCTTGCTTTCAAATCCTCTTCGTTGCCTTCCCTCAATATATTTGTGGACGAGAGTTATCATTTATAACTCTGCAGGTTTGTGAATTGCAGTGCCCCTGAGGTCCATTTGTCAACTCGCGTTTTTGGGAGCTGGCCGCAAAAGCGCAGGATTGTTTCAGGCCCTATTCTGGTTCCGGGGGGCAGGCTGAGCCTGTGGTTCATTCTTCTTCCTGATGGGACAATAGGGTGACCTGTGCCTGTCCCAACACCTAGAGCTAGTCTCTCATTGGTTCCCCCTCTTCCCGTTCATCCTCAGGACAAATTGCGACCTGTACGAAACAGGAGGTCAACGGTGCTGATTCTCCACGTAGGGAGATTGTGAGTGAAGAGGCTGGAATGGCGAACCCGAGCACAAGGAGAGGAGAAATGAGGTGCGTTTTAGAAACCTTTCCCGGTCACACGGTGTACCATCTTCTGGGTTTCCCAGGCATGTTTTCGATGTAGGAAGATGCCCTTGAACCTGGAGATTTGGGACCCATGGCATGGGTACCACGCAGTATTACTTTAAAGGGTCTGCGTTTGCTCACCCAACCTCACCAATCCTCTCAGCCCCAAGAATGTCCAGCCTTATGTTTCATCCAGCTGTGGGTCTAGATATGGACAATCAAGGTTGCATCAGAGCCCCTGAACGGATTTTGTAAGAATTTCTCTCACTTTCACTGTCTTTGTTTTATGGGGTTTTTTTTTAAAGTAGTCTATTTTTATAATGGGGTTTAGCTGCTTTTCCGTGCTGTGTTTATGCCGTTTTACACCCTCTTGATTCACTTCCAGAGAGATATCAATACATAAGTTTTAAGACTCTTCCTAGTCAGATATATTCTTGGGCGGTGAATAGGGGGTGTTGAGTCCAGTTCACTGAGCAGGGAGTAGGTCTTGTCTGTTACATATTTGGCTTGTGGAACGGTATCTGAGCTAATTTCAAACCCTTGTTTTATGCATCGCCCCACCTCACCTTTCCCTTTAAGCAGCCATAGTGTGTTTTCTAAATGTGTGACTCTGTTCTGTTTTGGAATTCAGTTCAGGTGTAGCGATTTTGACATTCCCTCTATAAGTGATATCTTAGGATAAGTGTCCTTTTCTGTGTGACTTACTTCACTTAGAGTCATCGTCCCTAAATCCACTCATCATGCTGCTACTAGCCTTATGACACTGATTTATGGCTGAGTGATATTCCATTGTGCATAAGTACCACAACTTCTTTATCCATTTTTCTCTTTCCTGGGATATTTAAGGTGTACCGAAGTGGAGGTTCTTGGAAACAGAGCAGCCCTAAACTTTGGGGTGCCTGTGTCTTGTTGATTTTTAGGTTTCCCGATTTCTACGCCCATGAGTGGAAGTGCCCTATGCTCTCTAAGCTGTGTTTATTCCATGTTTCAGGACGCAGCGTACACTTCTCCAGAGTGGCTGTTGGCAATTTCCACCCCGCCCATCAGCGTAGCAAGGCTCCCATGTCTTCATGGCCTGTCCTGCATTTCTGGTTTTTACACTTTTTTCACCATGGCCCTTTTGACCGCTGGCAAGCCAGACTTTTTGTAGCGCTGATATGCCTTTCCGGCTTGCTTGGTTGGCCAAAAAGGGCGTATGCGTTTTTTCCTGAATATATTCAGGAAAAAACGCATACGCCCTTTTTGGCCAAGGGCATCATTGTCAACGCTTTGCCGCTTTTCATGTGCTTTCAAGGCGAGTCGAATCTACCTCCTGAAATCGGTTTCCTGCAATTCTGCCTTGCTTTCAAATCCTCTTCGTTGCCTTCCCTCAATATATTTGTGGACGAGAGTTATCATTTATAACTCTGCAGGTTTGTGAATTGCAGTGCCCCTGAGGTCCATTTGTCAACTCGCGTTTTTGGGAGCTGGCCGCAAAAGCGCAGGATTGTTTCAGGCCCTATTCTTGTTCCGGGGGGCAGGCTGAGCCTGTGGTTCATTCTTCTTCCTGATGGGAAAATAGTGTGACCTGTGCCTGTCCCAACACCTAGAGCTAGTCTCTCATTGGTTCCCCCTCTTCCCGTTCATCCTTAGGACAAATTGCGACCTGTACGAAACAGGAGGTCAACGGTGCTGATTCTCCACGTAGGGAGATTGTGAGTGAAGAGGCTGGAATGGCGAACCCGAGCACAAGGAGAGGAGAAATGAGGTGCGTTTTAGAAACCTTTCCCGATCACACGGTGTACCATATTCTGAGTTTCCCAGGCATGTTTTCGATGTAGGAAGATGCCCTTGAACCTGGAGATTTGGGACCCATGGCATGGGTACCACGCAGTATTACTTTAAAGGGTCTGCGTTTGCTCACCCAACCTCACCAATCCTCTCAGCCCCAAGAATGTCCAGCCTTATGTTTCATCCAGCTGTGGGTCTAGATATGGACAATCCAGGTTGCATCAGAGCCCCTGAACGGATTTTGTAAGAATTTCTCTCTCTTTCACTCTCTTTGTTTTATGGGTTTTTTTTTAAGTAATCTATTTTTATAATGGGGTTTAGCTGCCTTTCCCTGCTGTGTTTATGCCGCTTTACACCCTCTTGATTCACTTCCAGAGAGATATCAATACATAGGTTTTAAGACTCTTCCTAGTCAGATATATTCTCGGGCGGTGAATAGGGGGTGTTGAGTCCAGTTCACTGAGCAGGGAGTAGGTCTTGTCTATTACATATTTGGCTTGTGGAACGGTATCTGAGCTAATTTCAAACCCTTGTTTTATGAATCGCCCCACCTCAGCTTTCCCGTTAAGCAGCCATAGTGTGTTTTCTAAATGTGTGAGTCTGTTCTGTTTTGGAATTCAGTTCAGGTGTAGCGATTTTGACATTCCTTCTACAAGTGATAACTTAGGATAAGTGTCCTTTTCTGTGTGACTTACTTCACTTAGAGTCATCGTCCCTAAGTCCAGTCATCATGCTGCTACTAGCCTTATGACACTGATTTCATGGCTGAGTGATATGCCATTGTGCATAAGTACCACAACTTCTTTATCCATTTTTCTCTTTCCTGGGATATTTAAGGTGTACTGAAGTGGAGGTTCTTGGAAACAGAGCAGCCCTAAACTTTGGGGTGCCTGTGTCTTGTTGATTTTTAGGTTTCCCGATTTCTACGCCCATGAGTGGAAGTGCCCTATGCTCTCTAAGCTGTGTTTATTACATGTTTCAGGACGCAGCGTACACTTCTGCAGAGTGGCTGTGGGCAATTTCCACCCCGCCCATCAGCGTAGCAAGGCTCCCATGTCTCCATGGCCTGTCCTGCATTTCTGGTTTTTACACTTTTTTCAGGATGGCCCTTTTGACCGCTGGCAAGCCAGACTTTTTTGTAGCGCCGATATGCCTTTCCGGCTTGCTTGGTTGGCCAAAAAGGGCGTATGCGTTTTTTCCTGAATATATTCAGGAAAAAACGCATACGCCCTTTTTGGCCAAGGACATCATTGTCAACGCTTTGCCGCTTTTCATGTGCTTTCAAGGCGAGTCGAATCTACCTCCTGAAATCGGTTTCCTGCAATTCTGCCTTGCTTTCAAATCCTCTTCGTTGCCTTCCCTCAATATATTTGTGGACGAGAGTTATCATTTATAACTCTGCAGGTTTGTGAATTGCAGTGCCCCTGAGCTCCATTTGTCAACTCGCTTTTTTGGGAGCTGGCCGCAAAAGCTTAGGATTGCTTCAGGCCCTATTCTGGTTCCGGGGGGCAGGCTGAGCCTGTGGTTCATTCTTCTTCCTGATGGGAAAATAGAGTGACCTGTGCCTGTCCCAACACCTAGAGCTAGTCTCTCATTGGTTCCCCCTCTTCCCGTTCATCCTCGGGATAAATTGCGACCTGTACGAAACAGGAGGTCAACTGGGCTGATTCTCCACGTAGGGAGATTGTTAGTGAATCGGCTGGAATGGCGAACCCGAACACAAGGAGAGGAGAAATGAGGTGCGTTTTAGAAACCTTTCCCGATCACACGGTGTACCATCTTCTGGGTTTCTCAGGCATGTTTTCGATGTAGGAAGATGCCCTTGAACCTGGAGATTTGGGACCCATGGCATGGGTACCACGCAGTATTACTTTAAAGGGTCTGTGTTTGCTCACCCAACCTCACCAATCCTCTCAGCCCCAAGAATGTCCAGCCTTATGTTTCATCCAGCTGTGGGTCTAGATATGGACAATCCAGGTTGCATCAGAGCCCCTGAACGGATTTTGTAATAATTTCTCACACCTTCAGTGTCTTTGTTTTATGGGTTTTTTTTTAAAGTAGTCTATTTTTATAATGGTGTTTAGCTGCTTTTCCGTGCTGTGTTTATGCCGCTTTACACCCTCTTGATTCACTTCCAGAGAGATATCAATACATAGGTTTTAAGACTCTTCCTAGTCAGATATATTCTTGGGCGGTGAATAGGGGGTGTTGAGTCCAGTTCACTGAGCAGGGAGTAGGTCTTGTCTATTACATATTTGGCTTGTGGAACGGTATCTGAGCTAATTTCAAACCCTTGTTTTATGAATCGCCCCACTTCAGCTTTCCCGTTAAGCAGCCATAGTGTGTTTTCTAAATGTGTGACTCTGTTCCGTGTTGGAATTCAGTTCAGGTGTAGCGATTCTGACATTCCTTCTATAAGTGATATCTTAGGATAAGTGTCCTTTTCTGTGTGACTTACTTCACTTAGAGTCATTGTCCCTAAATCCACTCATCATGCTGCTACTAGCCTTATGACACTGATTTCATGGCTGAGTGATATTCCATTGTGCATAAGTACCACAACTTCTTTATCCATTTTTCTCTTTCCTGGGATATTTAAGGTGTCCCGAAGTGGAGGCTCCTGGAAACAGAGCAGCCCTAAATTTTGGGGTGCCTGTGTCTTGTTGATTTTTAGGTTTCCCGATTTCTAGGCCCATGAGTGGAAGTGCTCTATGCTCTCTCAGCTGTGTCTATTACATGATTCAGGACGCAGCGTACACTTCTGCAGAGTGGCTGTTGGCAATTTCCACCCCGCCCATCAGCGTAGCAAGGCTCCCATGTCTCCATGGCCTGTCCTGCATTTCTGGTTTTTACACTTTTTTCAGCATGGCCCTTTTGACCGCTGGCAAGCGAGACTTCTGTGTAGCGCTGATTTGCCTTTCCGGCTTGCTTGGTTTGCCAAAAAGGGCGTATGCGTTTTTTCCTGAATATAATCAGGAAAAAACGCATACGCCCTTTTTCGCTAAGGGCATCATTGTCAACGCTTTGCCGCTTTTCATGTGCTTTCAAGGCGAGTCGAATCTACCTCCTGAAATCTGTTTCCTGCAATTCTGCCTTGCTTTCAAATCCTCTTCGTTGCCTTCCCTCAATATATTTGTGGACGAGAGTTATCATTTATAACTCTGCAGGTTTGTGAATTTCAGTGCCCCGGAGCTCCATTTGTCAACTCGCTTTTTTGGGAGCTGGCCGCAAAAGCGCAGGATTGCTTCAGGCCCTATTCTGGTTCCGGGGGGCAGGCTGAGCCTGTGGTTCATTCTTCTTCCTGATGGGAAAATAGAGTGACCTGTGCCTGTCCCAACACCTAGAGCTAGTCTCTCATTGATTCCCCCTCTTCCCGTTCATCCTCAGGACAAATTGCGACCTGTACGAAACAGGAGGTCAACTGTGCTGATTCTCCAAGTAGGGAGATTGTTAGTGAAGCGGCTGGAATGGCGAACCCGAGCACAAGGAGAGGAGAAATGAGGTGCGTTTTAGAAACCTTTCCCGATCACGCGGTGTACCATCTTCTGGGTTTCCCAGGCATGTTTTCGATGTAGGAAGATGCCCTTGAACCTGGAGATTTGGGACCCGTGGCATGGGTACCACGCAGTATTACTTTAAAGGGTATGCGTTTGCTCACCCAACCTCACCAATCGTCTCAGCCCCAAGAGTGTCCAGCCTTATGTCTCATCCAGATGTGGGTCTAGATATGGTCAATCCAGGTTGCATCAGAGCCCCTGAATGGATTTTGTAAGAATTTCTCTCTCTTTCACTGTGTTTGTTTTATGGGTTTTTTTTTGAGATAATCTATTTTTATAATGGGGTTTAGCTGCTTTTCCCTGCTGTGTTTATGCCGCTTTACACCCTCTTGATTCACTTCCAGAGAGATATCAATACATAGGTTTGAAGACTCTTCCTAGTCAGATATATTCTTGGGCGGTGAATACGGGGTGTTGAGTCCAATTCACTGAGCAGGGAGTAGGTCTTGTCTATTACATATTTGGCTTCTGGAATGGTATCTGAGCTAATTTCAAACCCTTGTTTTATGCATCACCCCACCTCACCTTTCCCGTTACGCAGCCATAGTGTTTTTTCTAAATGTGTGACTCTCTTCTGCTTTGGAATTCAGTTCAGGTGTAGCGATTTTGACATTCCTTCTATAAGTGATATCTTAGGATAAGTTTCCTTTTCTCTGTGACTTACTTCACTTAGAGTCATCGTCCCTAAATCCACTCATCATGCTGCTACTAGCCTTATGACACTGATTTCATGGCTGAGTGATATGCCATTGTGCATAAGTACCACAACTTCTTTATCCATTTTTCTCTTTCCTGGGATATTTAAGGTGTACTGAAGTGGAGGTTCTTGGAAACAGAGCAGCCCTAAACTTTGGGGTGCCTGTGTCTTGTTGATTTTTAGGTTTCCCGATTTGTACGCCCATGAGTGGAAGTGCCCTATGCTCTCTAAGCTGTGTTTATTACATGTTTCAGGACGCAGCGTACACTTCTCCAGAGTGGCTGTTGGCAATTTCCACCCCGCCTGTAAGCGTAGCAAGGCTCCCATGTCTCCATGGCCTGTCCTGCATTTCTTGTTTTTACACTTTTTTCAGCATGGCCCTTTTGACCGCTGGCAAGCCAGACTTTTTTGTAGCGCCGATATGCCTTTCCGGCTTGCTTGGTTGGCCAAAAAGGGCGTATGCGTTTTTTCCTGAATATATTCAGGAAAAAACGCATACGCCCTTTTTGGCCAAGGGCATCATTGTCAACGCTTTGCCGCCTTTCATGTGCTTTCAAGGCGAGTCGAATCTCCCTCCTGAAATCGGTTTCCTGCAATTCTGCCTTGCTTTCAAATCCTCTTCGTTGCCTTCCCTCAATATATTTGTGGACGAGAGTTATCATTTATAACTCTGCAGGTTTGTGAATTGCAGTGCCCCTGAGCTCCATTTGTCAACTCGCTTTTTTGGGAGCTGGCCTCAAAAGCGCAGGATTGCTTCAGGCCCTATTCTGGTTCCGGGGGGCAGGCTGAGCCTGTGGTTCATTCTTCTTCCTGATGGGAAAATAGAGTGACCTGTGCCTGTCCCAACACCTAGAGCTAGTCTCTCATTGGTTCACCCTCTTCCCGTTCATCCGCAGGACAAATTGCGACCTGTACGAAACAGGAGGTCAACGGTGCTGATTCTCCACGTAGGGAGATTGTTAGTGAAGCGGCTGGAATGGCGAACCCGAGCACAAGGAGAGGAGAAATGGGGTGCGTTTTAGAAACCTTTCCCGATCACACGGTGTACCATCTTCTGGGTTTCCCAGGCATGTTTTCGATGTAGGAAGATGCCCTTGAACCTGGAGATTTGGGACCCATGGCATGGGTACCACGCAGTATTACTTTAAAGGGTCTGCGTTTGCTCACCCAACCTCACCAATCCTCTCAGCCCCAAGAATGTCCAGCCTTATGTTTCATCCAGCTGTGGGTCTAGATATGGACAATCCAGGTTGCATCAGAGCCCCTGAACGGATTTTGTAAGAATTTCTCTCACTTTCACTGTCTTTGTTTTATGGGGTTTTTTTTTAAAGTAGTCTATTTTTATAATGGGGTTTAGCTGCTTTTCCGTGCTGTGTTTATGCCGCTTTACACCCTCTTGATTCACTTCCAGAGAGATATCAATACATAGGTTTTAAGACTCTTCCTAGTCAGATATATTCTTGGGCGGTGAATAGGGGGTGTTGAGTCCAGTTCACTGAGCAGGGAGTAGGTCTTGTCTGTTACATATTTGGCTTGTGGAACGGTATCTGAGCTAATTTCAAACCCTTGTTTTATGCATCGCCCCACCTCACCTTTCCCTTTAAGCAGCCATAGTGTGTTTTCTAAATGTGTGACTCTGTTCTGTTTTGGAATTCAGTTCAGGTGTAGCGATTTTGACATTCCCTCTATAAGTGATATCTTAGGATAAGTGTCCTTTTCTGTGTGACTTACTTCACTTAGAGTCATCGTCCCTAAATCCAGTCATCATGCTGCTACTAGCCTTATGACACTGATTTATGGCTGAGTGATATTCCATTGTGCATAAGTACCACAACTTCTTCATCCATTTTTCTCTTTCCTGGGATATTTAAGGTGTACCGAAGTGGAGGTTCTTGGAAACAGAGCAGCCCTAAACTTTGGGGTGCCTGTGTCTTTTTGATTTTTAGGTTTCCCGATTTCTATGCCCATGAGTGGAAGTGCTCTATGCTCTCTAAGCTGTGTTTATTACATGTTTCAGGACGCAGCGTACACTTCTCCAGAGTGGCTGTTGGCAATTTCCACCCCGCCCATCAGCGTAACAAGGCTCCCATGTCTCCATGGCCTGTCCTGCATTTCTGGTTTTTACACTTTTTTCAGCATGGCCCTTTTGACCGCTGGCAAGCCAGACTTTTTTGTAGCGCCGATATGCCTTTCCGGCTTGCTTGGTTGGCCAAAAAGGGCGTATGCGTTTTTTCCTGAATATATTCAGGAAAAAACGCATACGCCCTTTTTGGCCAAGGACATCATTGTCAACGCTTTGCCGCTTTTCATGTGCTTTCAAGGCGAGTCGAATCTACCTCCTGAAATCGGTTTCCTGCAATTCTGCCTTGCTTTCAAATCCTCTTCGTTGCCTTCCCTCAATATATTTGTGGACGAGAGTTATCATTTACAACTCTGCAGGTTTGTGAATTGCAGTGCCCCTGAGCTCCATTTGTCAACTCGCGTTTTTGGGAGCTGGCCGCAAAAGCGCAGGATTGCTTCAGGCCCTATTCTGGTTCCGGGGGGCAGGCTGAGCCTGTGGTTCATTCTTCTTCCTGATGGGAAAATAGAGTGACCTGTGCCTGTCCCAACACCTAGAGCTAGTCTCTCATTGGTTCCCCCTCTTCCCGTTCATCCTCGGGACAAATTGCAACCTGTACGAAACAGGAGGTCAACTGGGCTGATTCTCCACGTAGGGAGATTGTTAGTGAATCGGCTGGAATGGCGAACCCGAACACAAGGAGAGGAGAAATGAGGTGCGTTTTAGAAACCTTTCCCGATCACACGGTGTACCATCTTCTGGGTTTCTCAGGCATGTTTTCGATGTAGGAAGATGCCCTTGAACCTGGAGATTTGGGACCCATGGCATGGGTACCACGCAGTATTACTTTAAAGGGTCTGTGTTTGCTCACCCAACCTCACCAATCCTCTCAGCCCCAAGAATGTCCAGCCTTATGTTTCATCCAGCTGTGGGTCTAGATATGGACAATCCAGGTTGCATCAGAACCCCTGAACGGATTTTGTAAGAATTTCTCACACTTTCAGTGTCTTTGTTTTATGGGGTTTTTTTTAAAGTAGTCTATTTTTATAATGGTGTTTAGCTGCTTTTCCGTGCTGTGTTTATGCCGCTTTACACCCTCTTGATTCACTTCCAGAGAGATATCAATACATAGGTTTTAAGACTCTTCCTAGTCAGATATATTCTTGGGCGGTGAATAGGGGGTGTTGAGTCCAGTTCACTGAGCAGGGAGTAGGTCTTGTCTATTACATATTTGGCTTGTGGAACGGTATCTGAGCTAATTTCAAACCCTTGTTTTATGAATCGCCCCACCTCAGCTTTCCCGTTAAGCAGCCATAGTGTGTTTTCTAAATGTGTGACTCTGTTCTGTTTTGGAATTCAGTTCAGGTGTAGCGATTTTGACATTCCTTCTACAAGTGATAACTTAGGATAAGTGTCCTTTTCTGTGTGACTTACTTCACTTAGAGTCATCGTCCCTAAGTCCAGTCATCATGCTGCTACTAGCCTTATGACACTGATTTCATGGCTGAGTGATATGCCATTGTGCATAAGTACCACAACTTCTTTATCCATTTTTCTCTTTCCTGGGATATTTAAGGTGTACTGAAGTGGAGGTTCTTGGAAACAGAGCAGCCCTAAAGTTTGGGGTGCCTGTGTCTTGTTGATTTTTAGGTTTACCGATTTCTAGGCCCATGAGTGGAAGTGCTCTATGCTCTCTCAGCTGTGTCTATTACATGATTCAGGACGCAGCGTACACTTCTGCAGAGTGGCTGTTGGCAATTTCCACGCCGCCCATCAGCGTAGCAAGGCTCCCATGTCTCCATGGCCTGTCCTGCATTTCCGGTTTTTACACTTTTTTCAGCATGGCCCTTTTGACCGCTGGCAAGCGAGACTTCTGTGTAGCGCTGATTTGCCTTTCCGGCTTGCTTGGTTTGCCAAAAAGGGCGTATGCGTTTTTTCCTGAATATAATCAGGAAAAAACGCATATGCCCTTTTTCGCCAAGGGCATCATTGTCAACGCTTTGCCGCTTTTCATGTGCTTTCAAGGCGAGTCGAATCTACCTCCTGAAATCGGTTTCCTGCAATTCTGCCTTGCTTTCAAATCCTCTTCGTTGCCTTCCCTCAATATATTTGTGGACGAGAGTTATCATTTATAACTCTGCAGGTTTGTGAATTTCAGTGCCCCGGAGCTTCATTTGTCAACTCGCTTTTTTGGGAGCTGGCCGCAAAAGCGCAGGATTGCTTCAGGCCCTATTCTGGTTCCGGGGGGCAGGCTGAGCCTGTGGTTCATTCTTCTTCCTGATGGGAAAATAGAGTGACCTGTGCCTGTCCCAACACCTAGAGCTAGTCTCTCATTGATTCCCCCTCTTCCCGTTCATCCTCAGGACAAATTGCGACCTGTACGAAACAGGAGGTCAACGGTGCTGATTCTCCACGTAGGGAGATTGTTAGTGAAGCGGCTGGAATGGCGAACCGGAGCACAAGGAGAGGAGAAATCAGGTGCGTTTTAGAAACCTTTCCCGATCACACGGTGTACCATCTTCTGGGTTTCCTAGGCATGTTTTCGATGTAGGAAGATGCCCTTGAACCTGGAGATTTGGGACCCATGGCATGGGTACCACGCAGTATTACTTTAAAGGGTCTGCGTTTGCTCACCCAACCTCACCAATACTCTCAGCCCCAAGAGTGTCCAGCCTTATGTCTCATCCAGCTGTGGGTCTAGATATGGTCAATCCAGGTTGCATCAGAGCCCCTGAACGGATTTTGTAAGAATTTCTCTCTCTTTCACTGTCTTTGTTTTATGGGTTTTTTTTTAAGTAATCTATTTTTATAATGGGGTTTAGCTGCCTTTCCCTGCTGTGTTTATGCCGCTTTACACCCTCTTGATTCACTTCCAGAGAGATATCAATACATAGGTTTTAAGACTCTTCCTAGTCAGATATATTCTTGGGCGGTGAATAGGGGGTGTTGAGTCCAGTTCACTGAGCAGGGAGTAGGTCTTGTCTATTACATATTTGGCTTGTGGAACGGTATCTGAGCTAATTTCAAACCCTTGTTTTATGCATCGCCCCACCTCAGCTTTCCCGTTAAGCAGCCATAGTGTGTTTTCTAAATGTGTGACTCTGTTCTGTTTTGGAATTCAGTTCAGGTGTAGCGATTTTGACATTCCTTCTACAAGTGATAACTTAGGATAAGTGTCCTTTTCTGTGTGACTTACTTCACTTAGAGTCATCGTCCCTAAGTCCAGTCATCATGCTGCTACTAGCCTTATGACACTGATTTCATGGCTGAGTGATATGCCATTGTGCATAAGTACCACAACTTCTTTATCCATTTTTCTCTTTCCTGGGATATTTAAGGTGTACTGAAGTGGAGGTTCTTGGAAACAGAGCAGCCCTAAAGTTTGGGGTGCCTGTGTCTTGTTGATTTTTAAGTTTCCCGATTTCTAAGCACATGAGTGGAAGTGCCCTATGCTCTCCAAGCTGTGTCTATTACATGTTTCAGGACGCAGCGTACACTTCTGCAGAGTGGCTGTGGGCAATTTCCACCCCGCCCATCAGCGTAGCAAGGCTCCCATGTGTCCATGGCCTGTCTTGCATTTCTGGTTTTTACACTTTTTTCAGCATGGCCCTTTTGACCTTTGGCAAGCGAGGCTTCTTTGTAGCGCTGATTTGCCTTTCCGGCTTGCTTGGTTGGCCAAAAAGGGCGTATGCGTTTTTTCCTGAATATAATCAGGAAAAAACGCATACGCCCTTTTTGGCCAAGGGCATCATTGTCAACGCTTTCCCGCTTTTCATGTGCTTTCAAGGCGAGTCGAATCTACCTCCTGAAACCGGTTTCCTGCAATTCTGCCTTGCTTTCAAATCCTGTTCGTTGCCTTCCCTCAATATATTTGTGGACGAGAGTTATCATTTACAACTCTGCAGGTTTGTGAATTGCAGTGCCCCTGAGCTCCATTTGTCAACTCGCTTTTTTGGGAGCTGGCCGCAAAAGCGCAGGATTGCTTCAGGCCCTATTCTGGTTCCGGGGGGCAGGCTGAGCCTGTGGTTCATTCTTCTTCCTGATGGGAAAATAGAGTGACCTGTGCCTGTCCCAACACCTAGAGCTAGTCTCTCATTGATTCCCCCTCTTCCCGTTCATCCTCAGGACAAATTGCGACCTGTACGAAACAGGAGGTCAACGGTGCTGATTCTCCAAGTAGGGAGATTGTTAGTGCAGCGGCTGGAATGGCGAACCCGAGCACAAGGAGAGGAGAAATGAGGTGCGTTTTAGAAACCTTTCCCGATCACGCGGTGTACCATCTTCTGGGTTTCCCAGGCATGTTTTCGATGTAGGAAGATGCCCTTCAACCTGGAGATTTGGGACCCGTGGCATGGGTACCACGCAGTATTACTTTAAAGGGTCTGCGTTTGCTCACCCAACCTCACCAATCGTCTCAGCCCCAAGAGTGTCCAGCCTTATGTCTCATCCAGATGTGGGTCTAGATATGGTCAATCCAGGTTGCATCAGAGTCCCTGAACGGATTTTGTAAGAATTTCTCTCTCTTTCACTGTCTTTGTTTTATGGGGTTTTTTTTGAGGTAATCTATTTTTATAATGGGGTTTAGCTGCTTTTCCCTGCTGTGTTTATGCCGCTTTACACCCTCTTGATTCACTTCCAGAGAGATATCAATACATAGGTTTTAAGACTCTTACTAGTCAGATATATTCTTGTGCGGTGAATAGGGGGTGTTGAGTCCAGTTCACTGAGCCTGGAGTAGGTCTTTTCTAGTACATATTTGGCTTATGGAACGGTATCTGAGCTAATTTGAAACGCTTGTTTTATGCATCAACCCACCTCAGCTTTCCCGTTAAGCAGCCATAGTGTGTTTTCTAAACGTGTGACTCTGTTCTGTTTTGTAATTCAGTTCAAGGGTAGCGATTTTGACATTCCCTCTATAAGTGATATCTTAGGATAAGTGTCCTTTTCTGTGTGACTTACTTCACTTAGAGTCATCGTCCCTAAATCCACTCATCATGCTGCTACTAGCCTTATGACACTGATTTATGGCTGAGTGATATTCCATTGTGCATAAGTACCACAACTTCTTTATCCATTTTTCTCTTTCCTGGGATATTTAAGGTGTACCGAAGTGGAGGTTCTTGGAAACAGAGCAGCCCTAAACTTTGGGGTGCCTGTGTCTTGTTGATTTTTAGGTTTCCCGATTTCTACGCCCATGAGTGGAAGTGCCCTATGCTCTCTAAGCTGTGTTTATTCCATGTTTCAGGACGCAGCGTACACTTCTCCAGAGTGGCTGTTGGCAATTTCCACCCCGCCCATCAGCGTAGCAAGGCTCCCATGTCTTCATGGCCTGTCCTGCATTTCTGGTTTTTACACTTTTTTCACCATGGCCCTTTTGACCGCTGGCAAGCCAGACTTTTTGTAGCGCTGATATGCCTTTCCGGCTTGCTTGGTTGGCCAAAAAGGGCGTATGCGTTTTTTCCTGAATATATTCAGGAAAAAACGCATACGCCCTTTTTGGCCAAGGGCATCATTGTCAACGCTTTGCCGCTTTTCATGTGCTTTCAAGGCGAGTCGAATCTACCTCCTGAAATCGGTTTCCTGCAATTCTGCCTTGCTTTCAAATCCTCTTCGTTGCCTTCCCTCAATATATTTGTGGACGAGAGTTATCATTTATAACTCTGCAGGTTTGTGAATTGCAGTGCCCCTGAGGTCCATTTGTCAACTCGCGTTTTTGGGAGCTGGCCGCAAAAGCGCAGGATTGTTTCAGGCCCTATTCTGGTTCCGGGGGGCAGGCTGAGCCTGTGGTTCATTCTTCTTCCTGATGGGACAATAGGGTGACCTGTGCCTGTCCCAACACCTAGAGCTAGTCTCTCATTGGTTCCCCCTCTTCCCGTTCATCCTCAGGACAAATTGCGACCTGTACGAAACAGGAGGTCAACGGTGCTGATTCTCCTCGTAGGGAGATTGTGAGTGAAGAGGCTGGAATGGCGAACCCGAGCACAAGGAGAGGAGAAATGAGGTGCGTTTTAGAAACCTTTCCCGATCACACGGTGTACCATCTTCTGGGTTTCCCAGGCATGTTTTCGATGTAGGAAGATGCCCTTGAACCTGGAGATTTGGGACCCATGGCATGGGTACCACGCAGTATTACTTTAAAGGGTCTGCGTTTGCTCACCCAACCTCACCAATCCTCTCAGCACCAAGAATGTCCAGCCTTATGTTTCATCCAGCTGTGGGTCTAGATATGGACAATCCAGGTTGCATCAGAGCCCCTGAACGGATTTTGTAAGAATTTCTCTCTCTTTCACTGTCTTTGTTTTATGGGTTTTTTTTTAAGTAATCTATTTTTATAATGGGGTTTAGCTGCCTTTCCCTGCTGTGTTTATGCCGCTTTACACCCTCTTGATTCACTTCCAGAGAGATATCAATACATAGGTTTTAAGACTCTTCCTAGTCAGATATATTCTTGGGCGGTGAATAGGGGGTGTTGAGTCCAGTTCACTGAGCAGGGAGTAGGTCTTGTCTATTACATATTTGGCTTGTGGAACGGTATCTGAGCTAATTTCAAACCCTTGTTTTATGAATCGCCCCACCTCAGCTTTCCCGTTAAGCAGCCATAGTGTGTTTTCTAAATGTGTGAGTCTGTTCTGTTTTGGAATTCAGTTCAGGTGTAGCGATTTTGACATTCCTTCTACAAGTGATAACTTAGGATAAGTGTCCTTTTCTGTGTGACTCACTTCACTTAGAGTCATCGTCCCTAAGTCCAGTCATCATGCTGCTACTAGCCTTATGACACTGATTTCATGGCTGAGTGATATGCCATTGTGCATAAGTACCACAACTTCTTTATCCATTTTTCTCTTTCCTGGGATATTTAAGGTGTACTGAAGTGGAGGTTCTTGGAAACAGAGCAGCCCTAAACTTTGGGGTGCCTGTGTCTTGTTGATTTTTAGGTTTCCCGATTTCTACGCCCATGAGTGGAAGTGCCCTATGCTCTCTAAGCTGTGTTTATTACATGTTTCAGGACGCAGCGTACACTTCTCCAGAGTGGCTGTTGGCAATTTCCACCCCGCCTGTCAGCGTAGCAAGGCTCCCATGTCTCCATGGCCTGTCCTGCATTTCTGGTTTTTACACTTTTTTCAGCATGGCCCTTTTGACCGCTGGCAAGCCAGACTTTTTTGTAGCGCCGATATGCCTTTCCGGCTTGCTTGGTTGGCCAAAAAGGGCGTATGCGTTTTTTCCTGAATATATTCAGGAAAAAACGCATACGCCCTTTTTGGCCAAGGGCATCATTGTCAACGCTTTGCCGCTTTTCATGTGCTTTCAAGGCGAGTCGAATCTACCTCCTGAAATCGGTTTCCTGCAATTCTGCCTTGCTTTCAAATCCTCTTCGTTGCCTTCCCTCAATATATTTGTGGACGAGAGTTATCATTTATAACTCTGCAGGTTTGTGAATTGCAGTGCCCCTGAGCTCCATTTGTCAACTCGCTTTTTTGGGAGCTGGCCGCAAAAGCTTAGGATTGCTTCAGGCCCTATTCTGGTTCCGGGGGGCAGGCTGAGCCTGTGGTTCATTCTTCTTCCTGATGGGAAAATAGAGTGACCTGTGCCTGTCCCAACACCTAGAGCTAGTCTCTCATTGGTTCCCCCTCTTCCCGTTCATCCTCGGGATAAATTGCGACCTGTACGAAACAGGAGGTCAACTGGGCTGATTCTCCACGTAGGGAGATTGTTAGTGAATCGGCTGGAATGGCGAACCCGAACACAAGGAGAGGAGAAATGAGGTGCGTTTTAGAAACCTTTCCCGATCACACGGTGTACCATCTTCTGGGTTTCTCAGGCATGTTTTCGATGTAGGAAGATGCCCTTGAACCTGGAGATTTGGGACCCATGGCATGGTTACCACGCAGTATTACTTTAAAGGGTCTGTGTTTGCTCACCCAACCTCACCAATCCTCTCAGCCCCAAGAATGTCCAGCCTTATGTTTCATCCAGCTGTGGGTCTAGATATGGACAATCCAGGTTGCATCAGAGCCCCTGAACGGATTTTGTAATAATTTCTCACACCTTCAGTGTCTTTGTTTTATGGGTTTTTTTTTAAAGTAGTCTATTTTTATAATGGTGTTTAGCTGCTTTTCCGTGCTGTGTTTATGCCGCTTTACACCCTCTTGATTCACTTCCAGAGAGATATCAATACATAGGTTTTAAGACTCTTCCTAGTCAGATATATTCTCGGGCGGTGAATAGGGGGTGTTGAGTCCAGTTCACTGAGCAGGGAGTAGGTCTTGTCTATTACATATTTGGCTTGTGGAACGGTATCTGAGCTAATTTCAAACCCTTGTTTTATGAATCGCCCCACTTCAGCTTTCCCGTTAAGCAGCCATAGTGTGTTTTCTAAATGTGTGACTCTGTTCCGTTTTGGAATTCAGTTCAGGTGTAGCGATTCTGACATTCCTTCTATAAGTGATATCTTAGGATAAGTGTCCTTTTCTGTGTGACTTACTTCACTTAGAGTCATCGTCCCTAAATCCACTCATCATGCTGCTACTAGCCTTATGACACTGATTTCATGGCTGAGTGATATTCCATTGTGCATAAGTACCACAACTTCTTTATCCATTTTTCTCTTTCCTGGGATATTTAAGGTGTCCCGAAGTGGAGGCTCCTGGAAACAGAGCAGCCCTAAATTTTGGGGTGCCTGTGTCTTGTTGATTTTTAGGTTTCCCGATTTCTAGGCCCATGAGTGGAAGTGCTCTATGCTCTCTCAGCTGTGTCTATTACATGATTCAGGACGCAGCGTACACTTCTGCAGAGTGGCTGTTGGCAATTTCCACCCCGCCCATCAGCGTAGCAAGGCTCCCATGTCTCCATGGCCTGTTCTGCATTTCTGGTTTTTACACTTTTTTCAGCATGGCCCTTTTGACCGCTGGCAAGCGAGACTTCTGTGTAGCGCTGATTTGCCTTTCCGGCTTGCTTGGTTTGCCAAAAAGGGCGTATGCGTTTTTTCCTGAATATAATCAGGAAAAAACGCATACGCCCTTTTTCGCTAAGGGCATCATTGTCAACGCTTTGCCGCTTTTCATGTGCTTTCAAGGCGAGTCGAATCTACCTCCTGAAATCTGTTTCCTGCAATTCTGCCTTGCTTTCAAATCCTCTTCGTTGCCTTCCCTCAATATATTTGTGGACGAGAGTTATCATTTATAACTCTGCAGGTTTGTGAATTTCAGTGCCCCGGAGCTCCATTTGTCAACTCGCTTTTTTGGGAGCTGGCCGCAAAAGCGCAGGATTGCTTCAGGCCCTATTCTGGTTCCGGGGGGCAGGCTGAGCCTGTGGTTCATTCTTCTTCCTGATGGGAAAATAGAGTGACCTGTGCCTGTCCCAACACCTAGAGCTAGTCTCTCATTGATTCCCCCTCTTCCCGTTCATCCTCAGGACAAATTGCGACCTGTACGAAACAGGAGGTCAACTGTGCTGATTCTCCAAGTAGGGAGATTGTTAGTGAAGCGGCTGGAATGGCGAACCCGAGCACAAGGAGAGGAGAAATGAGGTGCGTTTTAGAAACCTTTCCCGATCACGCGGTGTACCATCTTCTGGGTTTCCCAGGCATGTTTTCGATGTAGGAAGATGCCCTTGAACCTGGAGATTTGGGACCCGTGGCATGGGTACCACGCAGTATTACTTTAAAGGGTATGCGTTTGCTCACCCAACCTCACCAATCGTCTCAGCCCCAAGAGTGTCCAGCCTTATGTCTCATCCAGATGTGGGTCTAGATATGGTCAATCCAGGTTGCATCAGAGCCCCTGAATGGATTTTGTAAGAATTTCTCTCTCTTTCACTGTCTTTGTTTTATGGGTTTTTTTTTGAGGTAATCTATTTTTATAATGGGGTTTAGCTGCTTTTCCCTGCTGTGTTTATGCCGCTTTACACCCTCTTGATTCACTTCCAGAGAGATATCAATACATAGGTTTTAAGACTCTTCCTAGTCAGATATATTCTTGGGCGGTGAATACGGGGTGTTGAGTCCAATTCACTGAGCAGGGAGTAGGTCTTGTCTATTACATATTTCGCTTCTGGAACGGTATCTGAGCTAATTTCAAACCCTTGTTTTATGCATCACCCCACCTCACCTTTCCCGTTACGCAGCCATAGTGTTTTTTCTAAATGTGTGACTCTCTTCTGCTTTGGAATTCAGTTCAGGTGTAGCGATTTTGACATTCCTTCTATAAGTGATATCTTAGGATAAGTTTCCTTTTCTCTGTGACTTACTTCACTTAGAGTCATCGTCCCTAAATCCACTCATCATGCTGCTAGTAGCCTTATGACACTGATTTCATGGCTGAGTGATATGCCATTGTGCATAAGTACCACAACTTCTTTATCCATTTTTCTCTTTCCTGGGATATTTAAGGTGTACTGAAGTGGAGGTTCTTGGAAACAGAGCAGCCCTAAACTTTGGGGTGCCTGTGTCTTGTTGATTTTTAGGTTTCCCGATTTGTACGCCCATGAGTGGAAGTGCCCTATGCTCTCTAAGCTGTGTTTATTACATGTTTCAGGACGCAGCGTACACTTCTCCAGAGTGGCTGTTGGCAATTTCCACCCCGCCTGTAAGCGTAGCAAGGCTCCCATGTCTCCATGGCCTGTCCTGCATTTCTTGTTTTTACACTTTTTTCAGCATGGCCCTTTTGACCGCTGGCAAGCCAGACTTTTTTGTAGCGCCGATATGCCTTTCCGGCTTGCTTGGTTGGCCAAAAAGGGCGTATGCGTTTTTTCCTGAATATATTCAGGAAAAAACGCATACGCCCTTTTTGGCCAAGGGCATCATTGTCAACGCTTTGCCGCCTTTCATGTGCTTTCAAGGCGAGTCGAATCTCCCTCCTGAAATCGGTTTCCTGCAATTCTGCCTTGCTTTCAAATCCTCTTCGTTGCCTTCCCTCAATATATTTGTGGACGAGAGTTATCATTTATAACTCTGCAGGTTTGTGAATTGCAGTGCCCCTGAGCTCCATTTGTCAACTCGCTTTTTTGGGAGCTGGCCTCAAAAGCGCAGGATTGCTTCAGGCCCTATTCTGGTTCCGGGGGGCAGGCTGAGCCTGTGGTTCATTCTTCTTCCTGATGGGAAAATAGAGTGACCTGTGCCTGTCCCAACACCTAGAGCTAGTCTCTCATTGGTTCCCCCTCTTCCCGTTCATCCGCAGGACAAATTGCGACCTGTACGAAACAGGAGGTCAACGGTGCTGATTCTCCACGTAGGGAGATTGTTAGTGAAGCGGCTGGAATGGCGAACCCGAGCACAAGGAGAGGAGAAATGGGGTGCGTTTTAGAAACCTTTCCCGATCACACGGTGTACCATCTTCTGGGTTTCCCAGGCATGTTTTCGATGTAGGAAGATGCCCTTGAACCTGGAGATTTGGGACCCATGGCATGGGTACCACGCAGTATTACTTTAAAGGGTCTGCGTTTGCTCACCCAACCTCACCAATCCTCTCAGCCCCAAGAATGTCCAGCCTTATGTTTCATCCAGCTGTGGGTCTAGATATGGACAATCCAGGTTGCATCAGAGCCCCTGAACGGATTTTGTAAGAATTTCTCTCACTTTCACTGTCTTTGTTTTATGGGGTTTTTTTTTAAAGTAGTCTATTTTTATAATGGGGTTTAGCTGCTTTTCCGTGCTGTGTTTATGCCGCTTTACACCCTCTTGATTCACTTCCAGAGAGATATCAATACATAGGTTTTAAGACTCTTCCTAGTCAGATATATTCTTGGGCGGTGAATAGGGGGTGTTGAGTCCAGTTCACTGAGCAGGGAGTAGGTCTTGTCTGTTACATATTTGGCTTGTGGAACGGTATCTGAGCTAATTTCAAACCCTTGTTTTATGCATCGCCCCACCTCACCTTTCCCTTTAAGCAGCCATAGTGTGTTTTCTAAATGTGTGACTCTGTTCTGTTTTGGAATTCAGTTCAGGTGTAGCGATTTTGACATTCCCTCTATAAGTGATATCTTAGGATAAGTGTCCTTTTCTGTGTGACTTACTTCACTTAGAGTCATCGTCCCTAAATCCAGTCATCATGCTGCTACTAGCCTTATGACACTGATTTATGGGTGAGTGATATTCCATTGTGCATAAGTACCACAACTTCTTCATCCATTTTTCTCTTTCCTGGGATATTTAAGGTGTACCGAAGTGGAGGTTCTTGGAAACAGAGCAGCCCTAAACTTTGGGGTGCCTGTGTCTTTTTGATTTTTAGGTTTCCCGATTTCTATGCCCATGAGTGGAAGTGCTCTATGCTCTCTAAGCTGTGTTTATTACATGTTTCAGGACGCAGCGTACACTTCTCCAGAGTGGCTGTTGGCAATTTCCACCCCGCCCATCAGCGTAACAAGGCTCCCATGTCTCCATGG
Organism: Eubalaena glacialis; assembly: GCF_028564815.1. NCBI lineage: Eukaryota > Metazoa > Chordata > Mammalia > Artiodactyla > Balaenidae > Eubalaena > Eubalaena glacialis. Next base: position 78,310,198 of record NC_083727.1, on the reverse strand, counting down.
CCTGTCCTGCATTTCTGGTTTTTACACTTTTTTCAGCATGGCCCTTTTGACCGCTGGCAAGACAGACTTTTTTGTAGCGCCGATATGCCTTTCCGGCTTGCTTGGTTGGCCAAAAAGGGCGTATGCGTTTTTTCCTGAATATATTCAGGAAAAAACGCATACGCCCTTTTTGGCCAAGGACATCATTGTCAACGCTTTGCCGCTTTTCATGTGCTTTCAAGGCGAGTCGAATCTACCTCCTGAAATCGGTTTCCTGCAATTCTGCCTTGCTTTCAAATCCTCTTCGTTGCCTTCCCTCAATATATTTGTGGACGAGAGTTATCATTTACAACTCTGCAGGTTTGTGAATTGCAGTGCCCCTGAGCTCCATTTGTCAACTCGCGTTTTTGGGAGCTGGCCGCAAAAGCGCAGGATTGCTTCAGGCCCTATTCTGGTTCCGGGGGGCAGGCTGAGCCTGTGGTTCATTCTTCTTCCTGATGGGAAAATAGAGTGACCTGTGCCTGTCCCAACACCTAGAGCTAGTCTCTCATTGGTTCCCCCTCTTCCCGTTCATCCTCGGGACAAATTGCGACCTGTACGAAACAGGAGGTCAACTGGGCTGATTCTCCACGTAGGGAGATTGTTAGTGAATCGGCTGGAATGGCGAACCCGAACACAAGGAGAGGAGAAATGAGGTGCGTTTTAGAAACCTTTCCCGATCACACGGTGTACCATCTTCTGGGTTTCTCAGGCATGTTTTCGATGTAGGAAGATGCCCTTGAACCTGGAGATTTGGGACCCATGGCATGGTTACCACGCAGTATTACTTTAAAGGGTCTGTGTTTGCTCACCCAACCTCACCAATCCTCTCAGCCCCAAGAATGTCCAGCCTTATGTTTCATCCAGCTGTGGGTCTAGATATGGACAATCCAGGTTGCATCAGAGCCCCTGAACGGATTTTGTAAAAATTTCTCACACTTTCAGTGTCTTTGTTTTATGGGGTTTTTTTTAAAGTAGTCTATTTTTATAATGGTGTTTAGCTGCTTTTCCGTGCTGTGTTTATGCCGCTTTACACCCTCTTGATTCACTTCCAGAGAGATATCAATACATAGGTTTTAAGACTCTTCCTAGTCAGATATATTCTCGGGCGGTGAATAGGGGGTGTTGAGTCCAGTTCACTGAGCAGGGAGTAGGTCTTGTCTATTACATATTTGGCTTGTGGAACGGTATCTGAGCTAATTTCAAACCCTTGTTTTATGAATCGCCCCACTTCAGCTTTCCCGTTAAGCAGCCATAGTATGTTTTCTAAATGTGTGACTCTGTTCCGTTTTGGAATTCAGTTCAGGTGTAGCGATTCTGACATTCCTTCTATAAGTGATATCTTAGGATAAGTGTCCTTTTCTGTGTGACTTACTTCACTTAGAGTCATTGTCCCTAAATCCACTCATCATGCTGCTACTAGCCTTATGACACTGATTTCATGGCTGAGTGATATTCCATTGTGCATAAGTACCACAACTTCTTTATCCATTTTTCTCTTTCCTGGGATATTTAAGGTGTCCCGAAGTGGAGGCTCCTGGAAACAGAGCAGCCCTAAAGTTTGGGGTGCCTGTGTCTTGTTGATTTTTAGGTTTACCGATTTCTAGGCCCATGAGTGGAAGTGCTCTATGCTCTCTCAGCTGTGTCTATTACATGATTCAGGACGCAGCGTACACTTCTGCAGAGTGGCTGTTGGCAATTTCCACGCCGCCCATCAGCGTAGCAAGGCTCCCATGTCTCCATGGCCTGTCCTGCATTTCCGGTTTTTACACTTTTTTCAGCATGGCCCTTTTGACCGCTGGCAAGCGAGACTTCTGTGTAGCGCTGATTTGCCTTTCCGGCTTGCTTGGTTTGCCAAAAAGGGCGTATGCGTTTTTTCCTGAATATAATCAGGAAAAAACGCATATGCCCTTTTTCGCCAAGGGCATCATTGTCAACGCTTTGCCGCTTTTCATGTGCTTTCAAGGCGAGTCGAATCTACCTCCTGAAATCTGTTTCTTGCAATTCTGCCTTGCTTTCAAATCCTCTTCGTTGCCTTCCCTCAATATATTTGTGGACGACAGTTATCATTTATAACTCTGCAGGTTTGTGAATTTCAGTGCCCCGGAGCTCCATTTGTCAACTCGCTTTTTTGGGAGCTGGCCGCAAAAGCGCAGGATTGCTTCAGGCCCTATTCTGGTTCCGGGGGGCAGGCTGAGCCTGTGGTTCATTCTTCTTCCTGATGGGAAAATAGAGTGACCTGTGCCTGTCCCAACACCTAGAGCTAGTCGCTCATTGATTCCCCCTTTTCCCGTTCATCCTCAGGACAAATTGCGACCTGTACGAAACAGGAGGTCAACGGTGCTGATTCTCCACGTAGGAAGATTGTTAGTGAAGCGGCTGGAATGGCGAACCCGAGCACAAGGAGAGGAGAAATCAGGTGCGTTTTAGAAACCTTTCCCGATCACACGGTGTACCATCTTCTGGGTTTCCTAGGCATGTTTTCGATGTAGGAAGATGCCCTTGAACCTGGAGATTTGGGACCCATGGCATGGGTACCACGCAGTATTACTTTAAAGGGTCTGCGTTTGCTCACCCAACCTCACCAATACTCTCAGCCCCAAGAGTGTCCAGCCTTATGTCTCATCCAGCTGTGGGTCTAGATATGGTCAATCCAGGTTGCATCAGAGCCCCTGAACGGATTTTGTAAGAATTTCTCTCTCTTTCACTGTCTTTGTTTTATGGGTTTTTTTTTAAGTAATCTATTTTTATAATGGGGTTTAGCTGCCTTTCCCTGCTGTGTTTATGCCGCTTTACACCCTCTTGATTCACTTCCAGAGAGATATCAATACATAGGTTTTAAGACTCTTCCTAGTCAGATATATTCTTGGGCGGTGAATAGGGGGTGTTGAGTCCAGTTCACTGAGCAGGGAGTAGGTCTTGTCTATTACATATTTGGCTTGTGGAACGGTATCTGAGCTAATTTCAAACCCTTGTTTTATGAATCGCCCCACCTCAGCTTTCCCGTTAAGCAGCCATAGTGTGTTTTCTAAATGTGTGACTCTGTTCTGTTTTGGAATTCAGTTCAGGTGTAGCGATTTTGACATTCCTTCTACAAGTGATAACTTAGGATAAGTGTCCTTTTCTGTGTGACTTACTTCACTTAGAGTCATCGTCCCTAAGTCCAGTCATCATGCTGCTACTAGCCTTATGACACTGATTTCATGGCTGAGTGATATGCCATTGTGCCTAAGTACCACAACTTCTTTATCCATTTTTCTCTTTCCTGGGATATTTAAGGTGTACTGAAGTGGAGGTTCTTGGAAACAGAGCAGCCCTAAACTTTGGGGTGCCTGTGTCTTGTTGATTTTTAGGTTTCCCGATTTCTACGCCCATGAGTGGAAGTGCCCTATGCTCTCTAAGCTGTGTTTATTACATATTTCAGGACGCAGCGTACACTTCTCCAGAGTGGCTGTTGGCAATTTCCACCCCGCCTGTCAGCGTAGCAAGGCTCCCATGTCTCCATGGCCTGTCCTGCATTTCTGGTTTTTACACTTTTTTCAGCATGGCCCTTTTGACCGCTGGCAAGCCAGACTTTTTTGTAGCGCCGATATGCCTTTCCGGCTTGCTTGGTTGGCCAAAAAGGGCGTATGCGTTTTTTCCTGAATATATTCAGGAAAAAACGCATACGCCCTTTTTGGCCAAGGACATCATTGTCAACGCTTTGCCGCTTTTCATGTGCTTTCAAGGCGAGTCGAATCTACCTCCTGAAATCGGTTTCCTGCAATTGTGCCTTGCTTTCAAATCCTCTTCGTTGCCTTCCCTCAATATATTTGTGGACGAGAGTTATCATTTATAACTCTGCAGGTTTGTGAATTGCAGTGCCCCTGAGCTCCATTTGTCAACTCGCTTTTTTGGGAGCTGGCCGCAAAAGCTTAGGATTGCTTCAGGCCCTATTCTGGTTCCGGGGGGCAGGCTGAGCCTGTGGTTCATTCTTCTTCCTGATGGGAAAATAGAGTGACCTGTGCCTGTCCCAACACCTAGAGCTAGTCTCTCATTGGTTCCCCCTCTTCCCGTTCATCCTCGGGATAAATTGCGACCTGTACGAAACAGGAGGTCAACGGTGCTGATTCTCCACGTAGGGAGATTGTTAGTGAATCGGCTGGAATGGCGAACCCGAACACAAGGAGAGGAGAAATGAGGTGCGTTTTAGAAACCTTTCCCGATCACACGGTGTACCATCTTCTGGGTTTCTCAGGCATGTTTTCGATGTAGGAAGATGCCCTTGAACCTGGAGATTTGGGACCCATGGCATGGGTACCACGCAGTATTACTTTAAAGGGTCTGTGTTTGCTCACCCAACCTCACCAATCCTCTCAGCCCCAAGAATGTCCAGCCTTATGTTTCATCCAGCTGTGGGTCTAGATATGGACAATCCAGGTTGCATCAGAGCCCCTGAACGGATTTTGTAATAATTTCTCACACCTTCAGTGTCTTTGTTTTATGGGTTTTTTTTTAAAGTAGTCTATTTTTATAATGGTGTTTAGCTGCTTTTCCGTGCTGTGTTTATGCCGCTTTACACCCTCTTGATTCACTTCCAGAGAGATATCAATACATAGGTTTTAAGACTCTTCCTAGTCAGATATATTCTCGGGCGGTGAATAGGGGGTGTTGAGTCCAGTTCACTGAGCAGGGAGTAGGTCTTGTCTATTACATATTTGGCTTGTGGAACGGTATCTGAGCTAATTTCAAACCCTTGTTTTATGAATCGCCCCACCTCAGCTTTCCCGTTAAGCAGCCATAGTGTGTTTTCTAAATGTGTGACTGTTCCGTTTTGGAATTCAGTTCAGGTGTAGCGATTCTGACATTTCTTCTATAAGTGATATCTTAGGATAAGTGTCCTTTTCTGTGTGACTTACTTCACTTAGAGTCATTGTCCCTAAATCCACTCATCATGCTGCTACTAGCCTTATGACACTGATTTCATGGCTGAGTGATATGCCATTGTGCAGAAGTACCACAACTTCTTTATCCATTTTTCTCTTTCCTGGGATATTTAAGGTGTACCGAAGTGGAGGTTCTTGGAAACAGAGCAGCCCTAAACTTTGGGGTGCCTGTGTCTTGTTGATTTTTAGGTTTCCCGATTTCTACACCCATGAGTGGAAGTGCCCTATGCTCTCTAAACTGTGTTTATTACATGTTTAAGGACGCAGCGTACACTTCTCCAGAGTGGCTGTTGGCAATTTCCACCCCGCCCATCAGCGTAGCAAGGCTCCCATGTCTCCATGGCCTGTCCTGCATTTCTGGTTTTTACACTTTTTGCAGCATGGCCCTTTTGACCGCTGGCAAGCGAGACTTCTTTGTAGCGCCGATTTGCCTTTCCGGCTTGCTTGGTTGGCCAAAAAGGGCGTATGCGTTTTTTCCTGAATATATTCAGGAAAAAACGCATACGCCCTTTTTGGCCAAGGGCATCATTGTCAACGCTTTGCCGCTTTTCATGTGCTTTCAAGGCGAGTCGAATCTACCTCCTGAGATCGGTTTCCTGCAATTCTGCCTTGCTTTCAAATCCTCTTCGTTGCCTTCCCTCAATATATTTGTGGACGAGAGTTATCATTTATAACTCTGCAGGTTTGTGAATTGCAGTGCCCCTGAGGTCCATTTGTCTACTCGCGTTTTTGGGAGCTGGCCGCAAAAGCGC